>NC_137617.1:27245489-27387989 GCF_963280865.1 Gymnoscopelus braueri
TCCCAGATACTTGTACAATGACGAATTGACCCAAGTCAGCATGCTGGTCTGATAGAACTGAATCTGATAGAGGAGAAATACTAGCTATGGCAACAGTATCTTCAGGCAGCATGACTATATCAACCCCAAGAAAGTCTAGAGACTTTTATCATCAGACCAGTAGTTGCTGAAAGAATAGATAATAAAATATACTAATTGGTTTGTTAATTCCCCTTTCTTTTCTTTTCCCCCCTTTTTTTGCATCGTGACAATGTCAAAACCTACAAAGGGCAGAAGAAAATATATTCTCAAACCACAAACGTCCAATTTGCACTTCTGTGAGTAAGGTTGCTATATAGCCCAGTATGTCTACCTATCTCTGACCTCCTTCAGATACTTCATCTGTACTTTAACCCATTAAGACCGGTGTACTTTAAGAGGAATGTTAAATCAGGAACTTTTTGCCACCTGTAGGCTTCACTTTATATACCACCATGGTTAGGAAATCAACTGCTTGTGCCATAACGTGTGCTATAGTCTCAGCCTATTAGTCCTTCACCATCCATGCCTTGAGGAGTGGGGTGCTTGGGGTGGGGCTGCATGTGACCTTGGGCAGAGGGGCCTCCCCTGCAGTCTGAGTCTCTGTACCCCGCACTCCACCTGTAATTATCTGGGGATTACCTCTTTATATGAGCAGTCTTTACTGCATCCACAGGGACTTCCTGCTCCCCCCCCCCCAACTGCCACCCCCCACCCTACCCCAACCCACCCCCCCAAAAAAAATCCTCCAATAAAAACCCACCTCTGCCGCAGCACAGCAGGGCACCGGCCAATCAAAAGCCTTCCCTTAGCTCTTACAGAATCCCAAGGCTACCAGTTTGACCATATGGAATTTTAAGAACCTATCGAGCTCATATGGGCCCATTTATATCTAAAACAAAAATGTACGGGCCATTCATACACCTGAATAGCATTTGAAATTACACTAGTATTTCAAACTGATGGTTTAGTCAAGGTAAACGGAGTTAAACTGCCTGGCAAAATATTTCATAGCACTTTGTCTTTTTTTTTTTACACCCCACACCTTTCTCAATAACTTGCTCTCACGATATGGGACGGCTTTCCCAGTAATTCGCCCCATAATTCTGCCCGCTTTTTTCAGGTTTGGATGATGCAGCTTACTGGATACACTGCTTGAACTATGGTTACTGGAACGACATTGGCTATCAGTCAGCCTTTTGCTCTTATTGCGAAGGGGTGCAAAAATCAAATCACTGCCAGTTAGGTGTCTTAAGGGTTTGCATTCCAGCTGCCACCGGCTGGGCTCAGACTGCATCCATCCTAATCTGTATTCTTTCGTTGAAGGAAACAGGCAGAAGGAAAGAAACTGTAAAATCAGGCAGGAATTCTGTTTATGGGGCGCCAGAACACAGCTGCCGGCTCGGGCCTGGCGATGGATGACCGTATCACCAGAGGCAGTGAGAGGGAGCTGCCCGGGCCAAGTGGCACTGGCAGATGGTTAAGCATTTCAGCAGCGCAAAGACACACGCACACACACACACACACACACACACACACACACACACACACACACACACACACACACACAAATGACAAATACTACGTTGTAATATGAGCAGGTACTTTGCAACCTTAAAAAAAATAGTGGTATGTAGGCTGTTACACACAACTTTGCACACTGGCCAAACACAGGTGCATGTGGTGCCACTGTAAAACAACAAATCTCTCTCTCTCTCTCTCTCTCTCTCTCTCTCTCTCTCTCTCTCTCTCTCTCTCTCTCTCTCTCTCTCTCTCTCTCTCTCTCTCTCTCTGAAACAGACACACAGCCCTTATGCAGTAACACCGTGCCAGCCGTGTAATTGCTCTGGACTGAGCCTCTCCATAGCCTGTAGCACCGCTGTCGCACGCAATGTGCCGTTCTGGAGCTCCCCAAGTCACAGAGAGAGAGAGAGAAAGAGGAGGCCAGGAGGTGTGGGAGGGAGGGAAGGGGAGAAAGGAGCAGCAAGTGAAAGAGTGTAGACATGTATTTAAAAAAAAGGGCCAGTCCCATAAGTAACTGTTTTCTGGCTCAGCTGAGCATGGTCACACCCAACTCAAAGGATCATGGGATCAACCCAGCCTCCACCACTTCAGGGCTGCCAGCAGTGCAAAAAGTAATTTCATGGGTCCAGATTGAAATCTCCCGTTTGAGTGGACAATTTAGAGGAAATCCCACAAAAACCCCTAGTTAACACCCCATACTAAAGGTCTGTTCTGTCTGAACATACTGTACATGACTTGCACGTCGCAAAACAGGGGGTCCGGGACCCCCAGGGGGTCCTCAGAGTTACTACAGGGGGTCCGCCAAATCTTTGTGTGATATGATATTTATTTTTTACATTAACCACTTGAACCCTATAGCAGTGGTTCTCAAACTTTTTCATGTCAAGGACCCCCAAATTGACACTTATTAGCCCGCGGACCCCCTTTGAAAAGATATGCCAGGCTCCCCCTTATGAGAAGATTCTTACGGCTCTAGCAGTGATTCTCAACCATTTTAATTTCAAGGACCCCCAGTTTGACATGAATTAGGCTACGGACCCCCATTTAATGGCATTTCTATCTCTCTACCCTCTAAGTTATATTGTAAAATCAATGTTAATCAATGTTAATTTAACTGTGAGAATGTACCATTTGTACACTCTCACAGTTACAGACGCATAAGGGTCCATTTGGTTCCTAACTATCCATCATTTAGCTGGGGACCCCCTGGAACTCGTTTTTGAGATCCTTGGCCTGAAAAACGTTGAAGACCCCTGCTTTAGAACAAATGGTCGAACGACAATTACAAGTATTCACAGTATTCTATTGATTCTATTATTGCCCTATTTAGCCTTATCTTAAAGGAGGGAGAGAAGACACAGTGAAGTCCAGAAATGAGGTTAGGTTAATCTTGAATAATCTTCTATTATTCTACATTATCCTGCCTCACCTTAGATGGCTTCCATTGGAGAGCAAGTTGCCAGTGTGAGCAATATTTACATGAAAGGTTAAAGCTTTGCACACATACATATACACACACACACACACACACATATACACACACACGCGCGCACACGCACACGCACACGCACACGCACACACACAGGATACTCATTACAAACAATTTGAAGGTTCACACTCAAAAGATGACTAGGAAAGCCAAAAGGCATTTAAATGGTTTTCATGGGGAGTAATTTCTAGTCTACAAGGGAACCTATTAATATCCCATTATCATTGTGTGTGTGGAACTCATCATATTTACTCTAACGCTTACTTTGGCTTAGAAGCGTAGACAAAGGGGGTGGATTTGTATAAATTGATCCAGCAAATCTCTTTCTAGGGATGTGAAACAAGGAAGCCATGTCCACAGTATTTAGGCCTCATGAAATATGTCTTGGAAACTATTCCGCTCCAGATGCATGTGAATCTTTATGATGACTATAATCCGGATTTTAAACTGGGGTGATAAATCTTTTATATACGATGATAGACTTTTGCGGTGATCCCTTTGAATTTGCCTTGAGGAGAACCTTTTAAAAACACTGGCAAATGACACTCTAGTTGTGATACAACTGTAAAAAATCCAATTGATTTGCTCCATATGCTTGCATTACAATGTGTAAAATCCTCATCTGCTCTCTTGAGGGACATGAAATATATTTGTTATGGAGAGTTACGACAACGCTGTGACTCTCGGGGCTTCACACGTGTGCAACCTTCAGTGGTCTGAAGAGCCAATTTTCAACAAATTGGTTCCTTCCAGCTTTAACGAGCTGTTTTGGTACTTCATTGTTGACATAATTAATGTCTTTACCCCCCTGCTATTGCAACCAGTGACTAATGTGTGCAATTATTCAATCAGTCATAGTCATTTGAAATTTTTGACCTGATATCAAAAATGGATTGTCTCTTAAGTCCAATACACAGCAAAAAGTGTTAATTTAACCCTGAAAGTGTAAAGCTTTGACCCTTTGAGCCAAGAAAGACCTCAAAGAAAGATCTCACACTGTATAAGGTCTGGTCTATTTTCACTGGTTCCTTCCCCCCCCCCCCCCCCCCACACCCCCCACCCCTTGTCTCTATACTTGGCAAGGGGCTTCCCCCAGCAACCACATCCAGATGCAGATGGCGGGTCAAGGGGGGTCATTCCATTTTATTAAAGAGTTTATTAAAAATAATAAGGGGGGCCGAGGGAGGGAGTAAAAATCATACTCCATCATTCTTTTTCCCTGTACAGTTTGTCTGGCAGTGTTCGTGCTCCCATAGCAGGTGCTGAGACTCTCTCGCTCTCTTTCTCTCTCTCTCTCTGTTTCTCTCCGTTTCTTTTTCCCATCCCCTTTGCCTTTTTCGCCGCCAGGCTTTATTCCTTTCCACGACCCCTTTACTCACGTCTCCCGCTCTCCTCCTCCTGTTATTGTGTTGTGAGCTTGTCGCTCGGCTATTTTCGGGCGAAAGCCTTCCTCACACAATCGCAGAAAACAGAAAAGACAACCAGCACAGGGCCCTGATGAGGGACTCCGCTCGACCATATGGGGTTTAAGTGGTTAATTGCGCACATAAAAAATGGCCGAACGCTGGTTCCCTTTGATGAGGAAAAAAGGACACATTCCGGGCGTCCCTCAGATGGCTGCGCTGCTGTGCTGTAACCCAACGCCGGTTGAAAGCATTTTCCTGGCAAACGTGGGGAGAAGCGGCTCTGTATCGGGCGGGCCACGGGGACACCTGCAGCTCCGTGGCAACGATGATTACAGATGAACACTGGCCATGACTCGACACACACACACACACACACACACACACACACACACACACACACACACACACACGCACACACACACACACACACATGATTTTTTTTCCCCATTAACCACTTGAACCCTAGCATCCCTATTCTGAGGGGAACAGTAGCCGAAAATAGCAGATCTACAAGCTCACAACGCCTCGCGCTGCGAGGCGTTGTGAGCTTGTAGAGCTGCTATTTTTGGCAAAGAGGTATAGGTGTGGAGGGAAAAAAGAGCACACCAAGTGAACTTTTTTTTTTTATCTGAAACTTTATTGTATTGTATACAATATAGAGGGGGGTCCCTGCTTCATCTCTCTCTCAGCTAGGGGGTCCTTGGCCTGAAAAACGTTGAAGACCCCTGCTTTAGAACAAATGGTCGACACACACACACACACGCACGCATTATTTCGACCCGTACCTTTGCAGCACGCTAACATAACATGCATAGCATGCATACTAACCCACAAAGATATAAACATGCACACGCTTGCACACACATACAGTACACACCTATTACACCCCGCCCCCTCCCCCCTCCCCCCGGCCTGTTCTGCCTCAGTTCAGTCAGTGATGTCTAGACTGATGAGAACTCTTGAGATGAAAATGAGGACAGCTGCTGCCATAAACCCCATCATCAATTTGTCCCCAGTCATTAAAATTGGCTGTAATTGGCCTAATTGTGGTCAATCATACTCGCCAATGGTGCAGAAAAGTATAGGGTATCTCTTTACTAGCGGAGTGGGATGTCAGTCACGGAGCGCGGGCCACTCTGTTTCGGAATGGTGATTGTTAAGTATGATCTTCAACCTAATCCGTACCACAAAACCACCTATTTGATCAAAAGGGGAGCAAATGATGCACTAATAGGGGGCACATTGAAGCGGTTTGCTTCCCACCGAACCCGCCTTAGGTCGTTCTTGCTACAGTGGCTCAGCCTTATACTTTGACATAGGACGAATAGCGGGAATAGCTTATCTAGAAGCTCACGACGTGTTGTGATGTGACCTTGCAGATCTGTTATTGTTGCTAAAAAAAAGAAAATATTTGGGGGGATGTTTGATTAATTAATGTCTTTATTAATTTTAGAAGTTTCCTTTTTGTATCACCTATAATGACATGCCCAAAATAGGGATGCCGGGGTTAAAGTGGTTAATTTATACTTTGTCGTACCGTGACACTCACTAGAAATAACCGTTTTGAATATTTTTTTCGACATGGTCATACAACTAAGTATAAATGAAGCTTATGGAAACTGCAACTATGATAATTGTTATGAATAGTCCATGGCCATCTAATGACACCAATGTAACTTGAAACGAGATACATCTTGTTGTTGTCCTATATATCATGTTCATTATTGATACGAGATGCATCTGTTAGATGTCTACAGTAAGGTCATCCTTATTCTTATCCTAGTACATTCTGTTCTTTCTAGTCTCATATCTTAACACTACATGTATTCCCTGTGTGTGATAAACTTTGTGAACCTGTCGCATGATACTGCCTATGTGTCATCTTGTTCTCCCGGGCCCGCTGCTTCACACAGAGGATTACTTCAACTGAATTGTCACACACCACCCAGTACTGTTATGACCACACAGACGGTCTCCTAAATTCACTTTAAAAAAATAATAATTTCCACTCCATAATCTATTAATCAGTAAATGTTTTCAATCAAAGACACCATTATAAGTGCCTTGTTGTCGTCACAGGTCAGGAGATGTGGAATTAATCATTTCAATCTCTATTCTCTGTCATTTTCTCCTCCATATCTAAATGCTGAGGTGTCCTTAAACGATTATATTTAGACCTGCAGAAGCTGGGGAGACAACACTATAGGCCTTCAGATACAGTGAAACCAGATTCCCCCAGTGGGGGAATCCACTGTCACTCAAAGGGGTGAAATGACTGACTCCCCAAATACTTCTCAAGTCCAAACATTGCTTCTCTTATGTCCACAAACGCGGTCACATCAACTGTTAGGAGATTGTGACAGACGGCCGTGACTGACAGCTATGCATGCTGGGAGGCTGGGAGGTGGGCAAAACAGGGAGGGTTTGTGTGTTTCTGAGGAAACGGCTGGGATGGCGAGGGGAGGTAACCCGGGTCGACGGGGCACATGGTTGCACAGGGTGGAATTTGTATTGAATTCACCTCCACAAATCGTTTCCAGCCCACGGCCATCAAAATGCTGTCAGATCAGACCCCCCCCCCCCACACACACACACACACACACACACACACACACACACACACACACACACACACACACACACACACACACACCTCTCTCTCTGACTCACATTCAGTCTCTATTTCATTCGCTCTCTGGCTCTCTATATGTCTTTCTGTGTCTCTCCCTCTCATTCTCTCTGTCTTTTGCCTCTTTATTTAGCTTACATGAATGGTAAAAGAAAGACTGTGCAGACTGTGCTATCATTGCCTATTGTTACAGCTATCTGTTACAGTTATCAATGTCTCCATCTTTGTCTAAAAAATGATCAACGCAGCCCTCCACAGCTGCCACCTCCAGCCTGCTGTCACTATATTACCGACAAAAGTGAAGTTGTTCTGGTGGTAGCACATGGGCGGAAGGGCTTTCTGCAGAGTTCTGGTTCCCAATCATGGCTCTGGGTCCCAGCTGTGAGGAGTTTGATGGTTGGCTGAGTTCAGACAGCAAAAACAACCTCTCCCTACTTCTCAGGCCAAAGGTACGAGACAGTGTGTGTGTGTGTGTGTGTGTGTGTGTGTGTGCGTGTGCGTGTGTGCGTGTGCGTGCGTGTGTGTCAGCTAAGGGTGAGAGAAAGAAACCTAGTGTTCCCATTCACCACCCGAAGATGTTGGCGAAGCTACGTGGAGGTTTAAACGGGGCACTGGCCTCACGCCTCGACGGGGGCCTCATTAGGAAGGTGAGGGTCAGAAGAAAACAAACGCCGTCCACTGAGATCATTCCATTGTACCATTTATCTCCCTTCACCCTGCCCATAACACAGGGAGTACCTTTCTAAATAAGGAAATTAAGAGTAGGGTGGAGCATCTTAAGTTACTATGACCTCAGTAACGCTATCCCCGTGTTGATTCTGCGATAACGTTCTGCGTCCAACGCAACCAGCGCCCCCCCCACCCCACCCCACCACACACAGCCCACGCCGCCCCACCCTCTAGCTGTCAAAGAGGGGCTTAAGGATGGACGTGCCAGTGTGTCCGAGGCAGGAATTGGCAGCCAACTCCTGCTCTCGAAAATTGATACCATTCTCGCAAAACAAACCAGATGACTCTGGATGTGATTTATCCTCCATTGGGTGTTTGCGTCCGCAGTTGTGAAAACATCCAGCTTTTTCTTCACTGTAAACAGCCTTTCATAAAGCTCCGGCGGGGGTGGCTGTCTGTCTGAATCAGATCCGTAAGGCCGGGCGAGTCGATGAAGACGTCTCTGCTTCAGCCGTCCGTTTCCTTTTTTTTTTAATCACACTGATGCTCTCTGTGCCAAGAGGCCATGTCTCCTCCTCGCTTTGGACACGATCATCCTCATAAAACCATCGGCCAGACAGGCGGACAGATACGCTTACACACACACACACATACACACACCACACAGCTAAGCCAGATCATCCGGGCTGTTTTAAGTCCCTGAACGTTTTATAGAAATGTATGATTCTCGGGCTCCTTGCAGGGGTGAGGAAGCATCATGTCAACCCTCCGCTCCCCTCCCACCCCTTTTAAGAAGTAGACGTTTCCTTGGCACGGCTCTCACAACACGGCGGGATGTGAGAGGTAAAGTAATACGTCCTGCTGTGACATGGAACACAAGTTGCGATGCTCCTACAGGGAGAATAATTCAACGGCTTCAAAGCTTGAATGGATGATGGGTAAAAGAGATGGCCGTTCAAGGAAAGGCAAGAACACATGACGGAAAGAATGAACAAAAAAAGAAGCATTCAGTGAAAAGGTGAAACAATGCAGAAAAGGTGCTGGCGAGGAATGCTTGAAAAGCGTGAAAAGGAAGTTCTCCGTTTGTGAGAGAGAAAGGAAGAGAGTCAATGAAGAGGCAGGAGAGGGAATGAAAGCAGGATAAAAGGAAAGAAGTAGAGATGTGAAAGAAAGAGAGAGTGAAGGGGTGCGTATATGGTGGATTAGAACCACATGTGTGAGCCTGAGGTGAGGACGCCGCAGAAAAGCCACGCACGCACGCGAGGAACGAATTCCGTCACTCACACACACACAGCAGGGGGCGCCGCGCGTTCGTTTTGCGGATTATTTATTTTGCAAAGCTATTACTATGATGTTTACGTTTCATGAAAATAAATAAATGAATACATACGGTGCCTGCCCTCTTGTTTTTCAGGGTCATGTTCCCCTCTTCCTCACAGCTCTCACGGACCGATGCTTTGGTAAGCGTTGCCATGGCGAAGAGCTGGCTGAAGAAACCTATTCGGTCAGTGGAGTCATGGGAAGGGGGGGTGGGGGGTGGCAGGGTAACCGGATACCCAGGGCGAGCTGGAGATTCCGGTGTTATGGGCCGATGCTTTCAGCACATGACTTGTTTTAGATTATCATTATAATTTATTTATTATATCAAAATGTTCAGGGAGGGAGGTGTTTTCAGATAATGTCAGTCATCTTTAGATTTTGTCACGCACCCGTTGATTAGGTTTTCCTTTCCTCTGCTTGACTTCCACTCGTTGGAAGACAGCTGATTCAAGTTCACAGTCGCATCAGGAAATTGGTCATTCTGTTTCCTAATTCAAAAGCTTTGGCTTGGATTATATAGGCCTACAGCCAATTCAATGTATTAAATTCACTGCGTGTTCTCAGATATAAAATAACCGTTCTGTACTCTGAAGGCCTTTGAAAGGAAATACAGAAAAGAGTTGGCAAATATTCCTTCACATTTCAGGCAACCTTGAGATGCCGCAATTTAATAACGAATCGTCTTCGTCAATAAGACATCGGAGACAGTTGTTAGACGGGTGGGAGACTGCAGTGGTACGGCCGGAGGAGAGAGGGGTAGCTGGGAGAAGGTGGGGGGGGGGGGCAGCCATGCTATGGGAAAGTGTTTTGGGGAAACCAAATTAGGGAAAAGAAAGGCAGGACACAAAGGCCTTTGAGTGTGTCAGACAGTTCGCTTGACATGTGCCTTAAAAGAGATGCTGCTACTAATGCCAAGGAGGGGGGCGAACGAAAAGGAGAGAGGGAGAGAGAGAGAGAAATTGGAGAGATGTAGGGAGAAAAGGAATGAGATATCTAGGTTAAACATGAACTAAAAGTAAGAGGGAAAAGGAAAAGTGATGGCAAGCGACAGGATAAAACTCCAAAGAGAAGGAGGAGAGTGAGGTCAGGGGGAAGAGGCAGACATCGGTTGAGTGTGTGAGCACACAATGCGTATTATAACATGTGTTTGTTTAGAAGACATGGTACATACTATAAGAATGCATAATGTGTGTGTGCGTGTGCGCGTGTGTGTGCACATGCGTGTGCGTGCACGTCTGAAAAGCTAATTCTTCTTAAATTGTAAAAGTGGCCCAGTCTTTGCAAGTCTGTCCTACAATGCACAACAGACTTCTGGCAATCTGCAACAACTTAGGCCACAAATTATGCTCTCATTTCTTTGTTTTTGTTTGTTTGTCTTGATGTGGATACTTTTTCAAAGTTTTATTGCGGCTTTAATCTCTCTGTTATCTGTCAACATTTCAATATTTCATACAGTACTTCTGCAGTTTTCTCTGTATAATAATAATAGACAAAAATAATAACCCTTTGTCGAGACCCTTTGTCGGAATTCAACAAACCACAGTCAAAAGGAACCTTGTAGTTTGGGGAATGTATTGGGAATTGAGAGTAGTTGTGCAACAGTTAATCAAACGATATAATCGATTACACAAAATAATTGATAATCAATCGATACAGGCAGAAGGTAAAAGAAATTTTGAAAACATTCAAAAATAGTTAGAAAAGCAGATCCACAAGCTGTGTCGCGTTGTGATTGGCTATTTTCTGCTTTTTTCGTGGCTGTTATCAACTATTTGAACAATGTCTGCACATGCAACAAAGTATAAAATAGATTTTAAGTGGCTAATTGATTCATTGATATAAAAAAAAGAAAATCTGAAAAGTAATCGATGGAATTACCGCTATAATCTACTGTGTAGTTGCAGTCCTAACTCACAGCATGGGTAAACAACAGACAGCAACATGCTGCAGGCTCTCCATCTCCACAGAGAAACAGCAACATGCTTTTTTCACATGCAGATCCACAGCCTTTGATGCTGGACCGCCCCTTTATCTTCTGCTCACTCTTTCACTCTCCAGTCTCTTTCTTGCTCACTCTCAGCCAGTGCCATTGTGTGCCCCTCAGAATTCACACTGGAGAGACACACACACACACACACACACACACACACACACACACACACACACACACACACACACACACACACTTTTGTGTTACTATACTTGTAAGGACATTGACATTTTAGGACGGTGATTTTATGAATGACACTTTTACGCTTACTTTCTGACATTTTTAAACCCAACCCTGAAAATAGCAAATTTACAAGCTTACAACGAGTCATGCTGTGATGCGTTGTGAGCTTGTAGATCTGCTACTGTATTTCCCTGCGCATGACACTGAGGCGCAACTAAGCACGAATCGAGCATATAGCTCCAATCCCAACCCCTAAAACTAACCTCTAAAAGTCCGATCCTAACCCTTACCCCAACCTGAATCTTTTCCTAATTGTAAGCCTAAATCGAAACATAATTTTTAATCATAAAATCCTAAAAATTGTCCTAAAACAATTCTCAAATTCGACTCTACTCGGTGGGACATTTGGTCCTCACAAGTATAGTAACACACACACACAAACACACATGCACACACGCACACTATTCCTTCCTTGGAGCTGTGTCTGACTCCGGCATGAAATCGATTTCGGAGCCTCCGCCCTCCCACCTCCCTTCTTCGGCGCCCATTTTCTCTTGCCGTGAAGCGAAACCGTTGCTGTGCCAGGCTGAGAAAAATACCCCCTCGAACCCACCCACCCAACCCACCCACTTCTCCCATCTCATCCCATAATCCCTCAGTGGTGTACCCTCAAAGTGCCCACCTTCCCTCCTCCTTGTCCACCATCCCAACTACCTCCTCAAAGTATGCATGTTTTTGTTTATAAAAAACTTAAGACTGGACATTTAAATGCTTATGTGGATGATGGCATCCACATAAATGAAGTGAGGCCCCACACACGCACGCACGCACCCACCCACGCACGCACGCACATGCGCACACACACGCACATTGTCACATTTGGAGACCACACATGGTGAATCAGTAACACCATGTGTCATGTTCTGGACATGTCATTATATCATCATCACTACTTGTAGCTATAATATGTGCAATTCACCTTAATGAGTTATAGGCAGAATTCTGACCTTTATGCGTGTATGTGACTACCAGAATCGTCAAAACTGCATAAGCCCAGGGATACTTATAGTCTATCAAAGCGACAAACACATGAAAAGGTTTGGGAATCCCGAAATTGGCCAAAAGTGACCCAAGAAAAAGCCCCCCCCCCCACCAGTTGAAAGGGGGATAGAAAGAGAGAGAGGGAGAGAGAGAGAGAGAGGTGCGTCGGCTCGGCTTTTATCACTTTTATTCCCCCTTGCCGACGCACACGGCTCCTTCCTAATCCACACTGACAGGGTTTTCACCATCCAGGAAGGTGGTTACGATGGAGGCCGAAGAGGTGTGTGTGTGTGTGTGAGGAGAAGGAGAGGGACTTTCCTCTCTCTCTCTCTCTCTCTCTCTCTCTCTCCCCCCCCCCCCCCAGCGGCAGTGTTGTTCATCCACCTGACCACAGTCGGGGCCACCAAGGCCCCCATTGTCCCACTTATCACCTGGTGGTGAGTGACGGCAGCGCGGCCTCCCGCTCTCAAGAGGAGCGTTTGAGGGGAGGGGGGGGGGGGGGGGGGGTTAGGGGGCAAAGAGGAGAAGGTGCAGGAGAGGAGTAGCCTGGAATGTTCCCAGATGAGATGGAGAGAGTGAAAAAAAAAACATAAGAGAGAAAAAAGGGAGGGGGGCGGGTGGGGGGGTGCGGAGTCGTATGAAAAAAAATGGCGGCAGCAGAGAGGAGGCGTTGTATCGCGGGGTTTCTTGTCTCTGGCTCACAGGTGCACGGCAAAGGGAAAGGAATGTGCTTTGTTGTGATGACTCAATAGAGTCTTGAATCATCAATGAAATTGATAAAAAATAAACACCCCAACGACATCAAACGGTTGTGGGAACAGTCGGGGTCCGCGGCCATTATCTTTCTAGTCCATCTCATAACCTCGTTTTATTTGACAGGATCCAATTTAACACGCTGATCTCATCCGTAGCTCCGGCGAGGCATGTAGCGTGTTTCCTGCAATGAGTTCATGTCTTAACTCAATTAACCCTGTGGCTGAAACCCCGTCCTGAGCAGTGAGTGACAGACGAGTGTCTAGACTAAACGACACTGCCAGGACGTTGTGACATATCCGAGTCACGGCACAGGTGGATCCCAGGGGTCCGCCCGGACGGTCCGCGGGGGTCAAAGGGCAGTCTGTCCTCTCCTTTTTCCCAGCCAGCTCCCACGCTTTCCCTCTGTCACTCACACGCCTGTCTCCTTCTCTCGCAACCAGGTCCCCTTTCGCCCCTATCTCTTCCTCTGTCACCATCCCTCCTTCACTATCTCTGTCACACACACGTACGCACACGTGCACACGCGCACACACACACACACACACACACACACACACACACACACACACACACACACACACACACACACACACACACACACACACACACACACACACACACACACAGAAGGCATCATCATAGGCATTTCTCCCTCTCCTCCACTCACTAACTCTCTCTCTCTCACTCTCCCTTGTGTGCACACGCACGCACGCACACGCGCACGCACACACAATCACATTCTTAGCCATCCCAGCTGCCTGTGCACCTGGGCAGGCAGCTGTCATCACCGTGGTAACTGGCATACAGCTGGGCGTGTTACTATCACCTGGCTCATCTGCCAGAGAGAGAGAGAGAGAGAGAGAGAGGGGGGAGAATGAGACTAGAGAGAGAGAGAGAAGGTGCAATTTCGGGAAATTGCAAGTGTGGTTTCCCCGACGCAAGTCGTGGGTTGCGTGGGTTGCTGGGAGGAATAGACTTGGAGGCCATGCATGCAACATGAGATTCAAATTTGGTGCTGATCGGATCCGGCGTTTGTGATATATGGTGTTTTCTTGTAAGAAATAGGCCCCTCCCACAACTTTTGCACGCCAATTACATTGTCACGTCACTCCTGAGATCACTTGTATTTCATTTTGAGAGGTTTGATCCCTCCAAAAATCAGGTTTTTGCATCAAACGGTTACATTTTGCGCATTTGTGGCAGCCCCTGTGGGCCAAAGTGGAAATACTTTTGCCGATTCGTTGAGTACACATGCAACCCTCGACATGTGATTCAAATTTAGGGTTCATTGGACGTTTCGTGAGTTATGGCCCCTCCCACTAGCTTTGGAAACCTATTGAGGACGAACGGGAAGGATTTTGAAATTTTGAATTGATTTTGAAATTGTATTAATTACCTTTAAGGCCATTTCTGGTCTGGCCCCATCCTATATCTCCGACCTACTCGAGCCATGTGTACCAAAGCGCAATTTGAGGTCCTCAGACAAAGCTCTACTCGAAATCCCATTTTACCAGAAAAAAACAAAAGGGCCTTCGCTTTCAGAGCTCTGACTCTCTGGAATGCCCTCCATCTAGAGATCAGGCTTGCAGAGTCTGTGCCCCGGTTCAAATCCCTCATGAAAACTCACTTTTAGAAAGCTGCTTTTATTACCTAAATATTTTTACCCTTTGTGTCCTACGGATGCTGCGTAATGTCTTTTTGTTTTTAATGTTTTTAACGTTTTTTGCTGTATAGTGTGTTTTTGATTCTCTTTGTTTCGAAAGGTGCTATATAAATAAAGCTTTATTATTATGTGACCAGTTATTCACTTCTTCCTGGGCTCATGATTTCTCAACCCTTTCTCAAGTTATTGTGGTGTTATGCTAATCTGTTCAGACATTATGTGCATTTTGGGACAGGCTATTTTGGCTGTGGTAAAAGAGCGTGAAACGTGGCAGGACCAACCTTTCCACCAAGTTTTGTTCAAATCCGTCCATAACTGCTTGAGATATCCTGCTAATTGTCAGACAGACAGACATAACTGCTTGAGATATCCTGCTAATTAATTGGCAGACAGACAGGCAGACAGACAGAGACAGACAGGCGAACCCCCCCCACCCCCACCCCTGGGTTAAAAGAGCAAATTTCCCCTCTTTTTAGTTTTTTTATAAAGGTCAGGATCAAGTTTGTAGCAAAACAGGGCAAGGCTGCAGTCTTTTAGAAAGCCCCTTCATGGGCTGCTTTAATTAGAGCCGAGGAAGTGGCACAGCTTAACGTGAACCACTCTCCATGGCTGTTACATCCCATGACTCTGAATGAAAGCAGAAACACTCTCCAATATCTTTTAATGCGTGTGTGTGGTATAAAGGCACCATGTGGCATATGGGCAGGCTTGTCTGCGCTGCCTGTTAACCAGGGGGGACATCAAAAGGTAGATTTTATACCCCCCCCCCCCTCCCTTCTCCTCTCCCCATGCAACTCATTCCCACCCCCCACTATAAATCCCACGCCAAAAGGAGCCATTTATGGGACAATAACAGCCAATTTATGGGCCCCCAAGAAAATGAAGGCAATTCGGAGGTGTGGGATGAAAGATGACAAGAGCTCTCCGTGAGCTAGCGAACGTTAGCTTGTTATTCTCTTCGGAACTTTCTCCTCTCAGGTCTGAGAGAGGGATGGAATGAGAAACTGGGCACCATGAAGGCTGTGGAACAGGGTAGAAACACTGATAAACTGTGCAAGTCAGCAAATGAGAATAATGTTGTGTCTAATTTACACTTCAGCTTATGACTGTCTTGCTCGACGAAAGCAAAGGTTGAAATTAAATTAAGCAATTACGTGACTTAGTCCTAAAGCACTTAAATGAACCACCTATTATATACTTTGTCGTACACTGGTGTCTCGTAAACATTTTGAAAATAGTCAATCTACAAGCTCATGTCTCTAAGTTTCACCTTGTAGGCCTACAGTTCGTTTGGGGAAAAGGACGATACTGTCAAGACATTTTTGCACAAAAGAGTAACTTTTTTTCGTACTTTTTCATACAAATCTGAAGGATTCCGTCTCGAATTAAACAACATTTATAGTAACTGTATTAATCTATGATTTGGCTTGAATGCCCTTGTCCTTTCCCATAGGGGTCACACAAATGCCTTGTGGTGAATACATATACAGTACATGTATGCATAGAAACATTGGATTCAGCCGTGTTCATGTACACAGACATATACACATACACATATTCATACGCTCTCTCTCTCACACACACACACGCACACACACACACACACACACACATACACACACACATACACACACTCGAGTGTGAGAGCTAGACCGGATCATGTCTGCCTCAGAGTTACTCAGGTGTGGTGAGCCAGTATCCTTTGAATCCGGAAAGGTCCATGGCATGCTCCAAGCATTGAGGCATACAGAACAGCTCTCTGGATGTCTGCATGTCCGCTGATGGATGTGACAGCATATCACACGGAGCACTTTCTCTTTTTGTCTCAGGCCATCTCCGAGTGCACAGGAACACGGATGTAACAAGCAGAAATTCACACAATCTTTCTTTTATATAGATGCGATGTATGTCACTTCCTGCCTCATTATCACTCTCAATTAAACTAACTGAACACAGACTGGTGTTGCCGCGGATATCACATTATGTAGTTCCACGGATAACAGAGAAATGATAGCTTACAACAAAAGAAAATGTGTTCCAAATGATTCTTCTATCTACATCTAGAGAAGAAAAAACCAAAGCGTAAAATAAGCATACGAATGCATTTTGAATGCCTCACACACACACGCACGCACACGCACGCACGCACACGCACGCACGCACGCACGCACGCACGCACGCACACACATTTTTACGTGTACATGATTACACAACCTATAGTTGACGCACACACTATAGTTGTCTTTGAGGTTCCCTTTGAGGTAACCTGATGACTCAGCTACCTAGAAAGATTCTCTTCTTTTCCGTTCTCTTCTCTTCTCACCGCTCCTAACCTCCCTCCCTTCCCCTCCCTTCCCCTCTCTCTCTCTCTCTCTCGCTCTCTTCTTCATTTGGTTTAATAGTCTGTAATAGTTACCAAGTATCATTAAGGCCAACCTCTGTGGCTTCTAGCAGCGTTGTAGGCAGGCCAAGTGTTTGTTGTCGGCCTTTTATTGCCTTCCAGGGAGGGGGTTGTTGTTGTTCAGTGTAATCTTGGCACGCCAATAACAGGTTTCAATAAAAGCAGCTGCTTTCTTATGGTAGTAACACCGCTCCAACAACGCCCCCCCCCCCCCTCCCCTCCCCTCCCTGCTCTCCCTTTTTTCCAGCGTGTTGGGTGTAATAAATGGAGCTCTGCCTGGAAGCATCTATATGTGGTCTAACTTCAGTGTCTCTCGCTCGTCTCTTGCTCTCCCTTTCTTGTGCACAGACAACATGTGCATCATGTGCGTGTTGCATGCATGCGTGTGCATGTGCATCACGTGTGCGCGCACACACACACACACACACACACACACACACACACACACACACACACACATCTTTCCCTGTCTATTCTCTCTCCTCTTACTTTGAAATTCTCTCCTGTCTGTCTGTCTATCTGACAACCCCCCCCCCACACACACACGCACGCACGCACGCACGCACGCACATACACACATACACATTTACGCACGCACGCACGCACGCACGCACGCACGCACACACACACACACACACACACACACACACACACACACACACACACACACACACACACACACACACACACACACACACACACACACACACACACACACACACACACACACACACACACACACACACTTTCTCCCTCTTTCTTAAAGTAGGTAGTGGAGGTTTAAGTGGAATGCTATATGTGCCTGTGATACCTGCTCTAGTACTGTATTGTACAGTTTAGCTTGACCACACTGCCCCCTGTCAGGAATGGTCTGTCAGTGCAGGTCCGCAAAGCTGTAGCCTGAAATTAACTTAATTGATTAATTTATGGAACATTTTAAACAACATTTTAAAATTCCAACAGCCATTTATGTAGCGTAATTAATTGAATCTTCTCAAAATTCGTCCCTAGCAACAAGGAACAGACTATAGTGGTGCGTCAGTACTGTATACGTTACTGCATGGAGTTGGTCCCAATGTGGATGCATGATTTGCTTTTCAAAGTGAGTCGAAGAAACGTGTTTTGTAAGTCCTACCCCCCAGACATGTGTATTTAGAGCACTTAACCGCACCAGACAGTGGCAGAAAACAATGTTTGCACCACTTTCTCACGCACAATGCAATGCAAGTCACAAAGTAAATAAGCAGACAAAGGTTACGAAACCAGTTAATCTCTTGCTCACCAGCATTGTCAATGTTTGATGTTAAAGATTAAAAGTTGTATATTATAATTGAAAATGTTAAGCTTGTAGGCTACAACCTGGATCAAATCGGCCTAAGCCATTAAACTATATCAAATTAAAACAATTAAAGCGCCATTCACACACTATAACATTCACCTTTTTTTTTATATAGTTGATGTGAACTCTGCCATCCACTTGATGTAACTGTCAGATGACAGCCAATGGACGAGACTTAGCCTACACTGCATGTCATGCCTTCAGTGTTGTCACGTGTCACCTAGCCACAGGGCTACCACTACCAGTCTGTTAGACAGCTATCAATATGTATGTGGAGATGGATGATTTATCCTGTGTACATCAATTAATTCGAGCTCTGAGACCAATTAGTTTGACTCAAGCCAGGTGTCACTTTTTTTATCAGTCATCACCCCCTACAGTAGCATTTCATCAATGTTATTCATAAGAACTTGTTTAAAGACCTCGGCTCTGCCAGAAATCAAATAAACAAAAGAGGAGTTCTATTCTCTTTTGAACCACTGCTAAACTTATAAGCTACTCTACCATCCCAAAGACTTTTGTTAGAAATAAAAATACCTATAATGTATAATCATTGCTATAATGACTGACTTTTACTTTATACAGTGTGTTCCTGCTCAAGTCTTCATCTTCTCTAGCATTAAAGGGATAGTTCACCCAAAAATCGATTAGTCACCCCATGGAGACTTGAATTCATGGATATGTTTTTTTTTTTGTCACATTCCTAAACCAATAATATGATGACCGGCGGACCGGTTCCGGTAGGAGATACAAGCCAATCATCAAATTATTGGCTTAGGAATGCTACAAAAGCAAAAACATATCCATGCATTCAAGTCTCCATGGGGTAACTAATCGATAGAACAAAAGTCATTTTGGGGGTGAACTATCCCTTTAAAACGAAAAACAAGAAACTGCCATGCATAACCGTAATATTTTGCTCTCTTGGTCCAAATGTGTGTCTTTGTTAATTTGACAGCTATGTACTTGACTGAGAGATATCTTATTCATATCAGTTGACACACACTCGACATAAAGCAATTGCCCTTTGTGACTTACGGTATCTCTGATTCTATCTCTATCTCTGATTATGCTAGCTTCCCCATAAAAGGCGGAACCTCTGTCATAGCTTTCAATACGTTTTCTTCTTTAGATTTTTCCAGTCAATTTGATCCAGAGACATGACACCATCATTTTGGACTGAAAGCAGACTTACTCATATTCTCCAAGTGGGCTACTTTGCTTCATCAGCCCCAGATGGTCTTGACTTGCATATGGTCTATCGATGACTGTATGTTATGCAATCATATGATCTGAAGCATTTCATGAATACACACAGTATGATTATGAAGATGAAATGCTACAAGCTGATTTAATATGGGGTATTGTTACGATCCTTTGGTCTAGGGGATGAAAGGACCGTGCCATCAGGTTGAAAAGTGAATTGTTTTATTGAATGACCTTCCTTTGGTTTCTTTTAGGTTTAAGAGGAATTTCAATACAGCATTTTACAATGGATGCACTTGAATCTTACATACTTGACAACAACCCCAGACGCAAACCAATAAACAAACAAAACCTATCTTATCCTTACTTTTTAACCCTCCAACTATCCTAACCTACATCAAAACAAAAAGTACAATGGGAATCTAAAGTAATCTATCTGTTCTAATCTAAATAAGGTAAAAGGTTTGTTTACAAAAAGCTGGCGCTGGTGGTTTGCAATACATACAACAAGGTTGTGGTTGAAACTATAGTACAACAGAAAACAGCGGTAGAGCTTCTACCGCTTTGTAATACATACAACAAGGTTGTGGTTGAAACTATAGTACAACACATAGTGGGCTCTACAGGTGCCCACTAATGTGGGCAACTGTAGAGCACAGAGGGCTACCAAACTTTTAGCACCCCTACTGCAACTCAGCACAGGTGCTGACAGCTCTTAAATAGGAGGCCTTCTTCAGTGATTGGTCCAGCATGATTGAAGGTGCCTAGCCAATCAGTGGCAGCAGGACCTGAGCTGGATGAATGCATAGTGCTACCAATACAACAGTGAATACAATAAATAAAACCCTTACATAGAACTCAAATATGTAACGGGTATGAAATACTATACGACAATGCAGCACACATAGAGCCATCAAAAGTGGAGTGAAGCTGAAGGTTTAAAACATGGACAGAACAAGGCTTTAAGGTTAAAGAAACTCCCCTGTAGATTCTCCCAGAATCTTCACCCATTTTTCTTGGCACCGCTTATTGAACTCCTACCACATTCCTCGAGTTATAAAAATGTATGGGAGAAGGATTCCCCTATGTGGCTGGTATAGTTCCTATCCTGTAAAATTAAAAAGCTCTCAGACAAACATTATTGAACCCCTACAGGGGTGTGAGCGTTCCTGAATGTCTGGCTGATCCTATAACGGGTCTTCTCAGTTTCTCGCCATGTTTCCCTCCAGCATCAATCATGTTATTTTTTTTTTCCTGATCAGAAGTGTCGAGTGCAGAAGTGCTGAGTAGGCACGTTTGCAGGTTGGCAGTAATGGGCGTTCAAATACCTTGAGACGTTTATGAATATGGAGTGGGGGCATTTCATTATAATGCAACCATTTCACCTTTTGTCTTTGAACCTAAAGTACTATGTATGATAATATAATAGTGTCTGAGGCTTTATTTTTGCTTATTCTACTCCAGGGGTCTTCAACAGGGGTTCCGGGACTCCTAAGGGGTCCTCAGAGTTACTGCAGGGGGTCCGCCAAATCTGGTTGGGAAATCTCGTGGTGGGGATATTAGCCGAAAATAGCAGATCTACAAGCTCACAACGCCTCGCGCTGCAAGGCGTTGTGAGCTTGTAGATCGGCTATTTTCGGAGAGTCGGTGCAAGAGGGGAAAAGAGCAGACCAAGTACAGATCCAACGGTGAAGTTGACTAAATATTGAGGGTTAACTATTTGAAAACATGAATCCAGCTGTCTATGAAAAAGTCTAATCTGCAAGACGATTTTATACAATATGTAGTAGGGGTCCCTGCTTCATCTCTCTCTCGGCTAAGGGGTCCTTGGCCTGAAAAACGTTGAAGACCCCTGCTCTACTCTAAACCAAATGTTGTATTTATGTGATGTTTAAGAATGCCACGAACTAAATTAATAGTGGCATATAGCAGAGTAGCACTGAAGCCTAATATCTCGCTTGGCCAAGAGGGGGATACCCCATTGAATTTGTGGTCTGAATCCAGATGGTTACAGTGGTGTACTGTACTTCCAGGAACCAACAAAAGCATTGTGTATCATGTTTGTAGCTACTTTTTGGTTTTGAAAGGCAATGACATTGATTTGAATGAATTTCAGTTCTGCCGTATTCAAGAAATAATTGTTCAATATGATATAGTGAATAATACAGTATATTCAATGTCTCCAAACATAACTCAGTGTAAACATTATCCAAGGACCCTACAGTATAGTGCTTCTCTAGCCTGGTAAACCAATCCCGGTCGGTCACGTTATCATGTGTCTTCTGCAGACCGGACCCTGAGCGCATGATGCTGATTGGCTCTTCCACGTTTTGGTTTCTGCAAAACGTCCACCCAGCGCTTGGGGCCAGACCGGTCCGTAGAAGATGCATGATAACAATAATAATAATAATAATAATAATAATAATAGCTCAGATTTATACAGTGGTGGGAAAAGTACTAAAATCTTTTACTTAAGTAAAAGTATCAACTTGTTGCAATATTGAAATACTCTGTTACAAGTAAAAGTCCGGAATTCAAAATAAAAGTAAAAGTACAGAAGTATTGGCATCAAAATTTACTTAAAGTACCAAAAGGAAAAGTACTCATTATGCAGCGTGTCTCATTTCAAGTTTTCAAATGTATTAAAATCTTTTGAAAATAGCAGATCTACAAGCATTGTGAGCTTGTAGATCTGCTATTTTCAAATGGCCGAAATGGTTAATGTATGTTTTGTAATAACAATTAAAATCTACAAAGTAACTAGTAACTAAAGTTTTCAAATAATTGTAGTGTAAAGTGTAGAGTAAAAGTACAATATTTGCCTCTGAGATGTAATGGAGTAGAAGTAAAAGTATTGGAAATGAGAAATTCTCAAGTAAAGTACAAACAGCTCAAAATTTAAAGCAAAATAAAGTTCAAATTCAAAATAAAGCTCAGATTTATATAGGGCTTTTCTAAGTAGGCTACCCAAAGTTGCTCTACATAATGAAAAGGAAGGAACCAACTTTATTAAGAGGAAAAACAATAAAAGGGTTGGGGAGGCATCTTAACCAGATGATAATGTGAGTTCATGTGACCGGGCTGGATGGTTTACCAGGCTAGTGCTTATCAGTATGACAGTAGGTTGTTCATACACATAATATTATTTGATACACGAGTACAGATATCCTGGACATCTCATTTAATGTTTGCAGAACACATGCTCTGTTTCAGCAACACTGCCTCACACTTAGGAAATTAGGCAACCATTACCCTGGAGTTGCCCAGCACAACAAACAGTATGCTCTGACAAGCAGTGGAACATTCCACAAAGACTACACAGAATATTTTGAATTAAAAATACATATTATATAATTTGTTTTAACTAAGAATAGTTCCTCAGAGCTATTTCTTGATATTGCAACAGCAGAATGATTGACTTGATCCTATGGAAGCAGACTATTGTAGTCAACCACGCACGCACGCACACATTGACATTTATTGGAGTGTGCTTCTGCTTTCATCAAATGATGTAACAACCATGCCTTTACTTTTCAGTTCTGTTGCAATCCCCCATTTTCACGGTGCTTCATCACATATAGGTAGTCTGAACACACACGCGCGCGCACACACACACACACACACACACACACACACACACACACACACACACACACACACACACACACACACACACACACACACACACACACACACACACACACAATACATGGTCTCAAATACATGTTCTGAAAGTGGTCAAATACAGTACATGCTATAATAATCAGTCAGAGGGAGCTGACTGGCTGAGACAAAGGAGTTGTCACCTGCGAGCAAAATTATCTAATTTATTGTCTTCATTCAAGGGGCAGCGCTGCATCTGTTTGACACAATATTAGGTGTATTCATTTATCTCTGTCAAATAGCCTACCTGAGCGCAAAAGTCAAGGTTATCCATTGAGGAGGAGGTGGTGGGACTGGTTTACAGTAGCTCGTTAAGACAACAGAGGCACCTGCACCAATTAACTATTGCCTTTTCATTATTTTTGTGTTGTGTGTTCCAAATCACTCATTCATAATGACTAAATAGCTAAATCTACATAGTTCACTACATAAGGAAGGTATCCCTGCTATCCCACAATCCTGTTTGTCCACACAAATATCCATTTCCAGATGCTGTAAGTAGTTACGTCTTTTTAACTTGACTGCAAAGAAAATGTTTGGAATGAAAAAACAAACAAGACAACATGTAATAATGGCATGGCATCCCTGTCTACAGTCTATAGCTATCGATGTGTGTAGTTTGAAAATGAAGCCTCACAAATCACAATGCTGTATTAAGTGATGTTTTGCGCTGCATTCAGCTTGCCTGACATGGACAGGGTTATTGCGGTGGCAGTGGCTCGGGAGCTAGAGCAGCCGATTGGGAATTGGAAGGTTCCCAGTACGATCCTCGGCTCCCCCTGGGTCAGCATTGAAGTGTCCTTGAGCGAGACATCCCTAACTGGTCCCGATGATCACGGTTGCTGGTGCCTTGCATGGTTTTCTCTGCCGTCGGTGTGAGTGGGTGAATGTAAAGTGCTTTGGCTAAAGGTTCTAAATGCACCATTTACCTATTATTGTTTGATCAGCGAGTTCAGGTTCCTGTGCACAGCATTGGCCATTTTATTGTCTCTCCATTCCCCTCTCTCTCGGGCTGAGCTCTCTCTCCCTCCCTCGCTATAGGTACAGTATGTCCATATTTGAGCATAATCAATATGCGCTGAAGTCGGGGATCTCCATGTGCATCAGACATGATTGTATACAACAGTGGTTCTCAACCAGTGGTCCTTGAGGGGGTTCCAGGTGGTCCCCAGCTAAATGATGGAGAGATGGTAACCAAATGGACCCTTATTAGATCTTTAACTCTCGAGAGCGTAAAATGAAACCAAATGGACCTTTACGGGTCCACTTGGTTTCATTTTACGCTCTCAAGAGTTAAATGATTGTTAAACATCTGCATTTGTTAATTAAAGAGTAATATTATTATCTCTCCTATATGCCACATCATTACAGCATAGAATTGTGGACAAAATCTTATCCAACGACAGCAAAATATTCTAAGTTTTGGGTCTGAGAGGCTAAATCTCATCAATGGTGGTCCGTGGCTCAAATGCCGAATAAATATGGACCTTGATATGAAAAGGGTTGAAAACCACTGGTATACAACAGAGTGGAGTGTTAAATCTTGTTCCAATGATCACTGTTTCCATAGAAAAAGTATTTCTCACTGCGTCAATGCATGCGCCATCTACCACCTCACATACAGTACATAGCATACAAGCATTGCTGACACACTACGTTGTCCACTATTGAACAAGTGAGCGAATAGGAATGCAGAGATATGAAACAGCAATGCTCCTCGTTTGTTTGGTTCTCGTAGGCTGGTTTTGTTAACTGTTTTATTTGGTGAATTCAATCCATTCTCCATGTCCTTCTTGTGGAAGTCAGTAGGACAATGCGAAACCTTATCAGTTTCAAACACAACTCCTTTCTGTGCACGTCCAGTACCCAGCTGTATGGAACACTAAAAGCTTTGTTAGGCTACTACTCACACAAAGACATTGGGCTGTGTTGTTTTCAAACCCTTTATTTGAACCCTTCACTATCAGCCCCATGAAGATTGAAATACAGCTTTTAATATGCCAAAACACTTGTTACTGATATTGAATTAGCTTGACGCGTCCAAAAATTACACACGATTTTCCAGCGAAACAGAAGGTTCACGTTCACGTCCATCATCTTTGGACAGTGGCAGCCAATCAAGCAAAAGTCCCGTTTGACAAGGCCAGCTGAATTTGCATAACGTCCACTAAATGGCAGTTCTAGTGTTGTTTTAGTGGACTGTTTTACAGCCATTCACCAGTCAGACATACTGTCAACCAGTCCTGTCACTGCAACCCTGAGCAGTCCAATCCCTGAGTGTCCAATAAGTGTGGGTCACATAGAGTGTATGGGGGGAGCGGGTCGCTCTTTTTCTGCTAATATTCCCCAAACTGTCGGCCTCAAGAAAATCCCCTAACATTAGTCCAGTTAAAAACAGTGCCTTGTGGACGTCAGCACCAAAGTTGGAGTCGTCTTTGCTAGCAGCTGCACCTTGTAAGCACAGCACCCCATCAGTTTCGACTGCGATTATGGGCTGTAGCTTAGCACTTAGTGGTTTACATTTGTTTCTCTCACATTCTAGTCTAGAAGACAGGGGTGATGGGAGAGGCCAGGGAGAGGACAGCATCCTTAACTGCCACACTCACTTGAGTGACCCCCCGTTTAATTTGGCCAAGGGCTGGTTCGGCTCATCGTGAACTTGTGGGAGGGGAATTGTCTGAGCGTGTATGTGTCATTGAGCCATGCAGGTCATTCTTTTACGTAATGGAAGTTGCCAAACATGTTTTCTAATTTGTCCCCAAAATTAGTTATGCAGGACTCTACCTAAAGGGCTGCACAGATCTCAGTTAGGTGTCAGGCCTTTTTTTGGAGACAGACCAAGAACGTAATCCGAGCATTTCAATGCGGTGCATGGTAATATGACTAAAGAAAATGTCATTAAATCCTTCCTTCAGTGATTTTTACGAGTGGAAATGACATAATGTGTGTTTGAGAGGGTACGCCCCATGTGGCACTGTCAATAGTCCGGGAATGGGGTGTGGATTATCATGGAGAGTTGGTGGTGTGTTGAGGGGGCCCTGAGGAAAAAAGAAATGTTGGGAACCAGTGGGTTTACATGATAGTATAATCATACGCTTATGGCCTTGACCTCCCGAAGGCATCCCGAGGTTACCCCATGATTCATTCTGATAATAGCCCTCATCACTTTGGCTGTCACCCCCTGTCCTCTGAGGCCCAGGCTAATATTCAGAGCTAGTCATGCAGTAGAACGGCTACATGGGTAGTAATTCCATGCATCAGTGCCCGGTGTAGTACTTTAATGTCAGCATTAGAGTGATTAGATCCTCTTGAAGTACTATACTGGGCTGCTGAGATGTGCCTTTGCTGTTGTTATAGTGAACACATATGGCTATAATTGATTAGCAAACAGAGAATACTGAAAAAGACAACGTTTAAGGTATTTGTAGATGATCTCCCTCTGTCAATTCAAGTAAACATGTAACTAAGAATTGATGGTAAAGTCGGCTACTAATATTCTTTCAAATGACTAGACATTATAGTACCATTTGAATTATTAATGATTTTTCTTTCTTTGCAATGTGTCCTTTCATTGATCTATTCGATTTCCCTCAAGGAGTCAAGGAAAGGTTGCAAGAGAAGGATGGATCATATTTAGAGAATTCACATTTAGATGCAATGAAGCATCCGATCTCAATCAGGTCTTCAACCTTTTATATTTCAAGTAAGGATATGAGTTTTTGGTTCCTCATAATGGCTTTCATTTTCATTTTAAAGGCATCCTCTGTCCAAATCCCCATGGAAAGTTCCTTTTGGCCGATCAGATTAAGAGGGGAAGACAAATCTCCAAGTTTGTTTGCACGCCCTGAAATTTGAGCAGGTGGACTGTAGACATAAAGCTTAATGGATTAAGATAAGAAAGGCAGGAGGATGGTTTTGCCAAAACACATTAGCCCCTGACAAAACCAATAAATCTCCGCCACCTGCCATACCTGCTATTGCAAATGATACTTTTGGCATGGGTTCTCAAATGGGTTCAGAAATAGTCTGTAATAAACAGCAAATAGATATTGTTTTTGTAATGAGCTTTGTCCAGTGTTTTTAAGAAATTATTTTCATACTTATATTCTATCCATAAAGAGAGATGACATGGGGTCGTCGGAGCCTCATTTTGGAAATCTGTGGCAGTGAAGGTTGTATAGATTGACTTTTCATGAGCTTAAATGTGACATTGTTTAAGCTTTCAGCAGAACGGGCAAGGCTGTGAGTTATCCTCGTGCAAACAAGCCTCTTCTTTGGTGCAGTTGGAGTCTTTGCCTACACATGGCTCTTCTTTGGTGCTTTATATTTACCAACTTTATTCCCTTGAGTCCTCACATTTAGCTTTTTCCTAGACACAGTCAGGACACAGTGCCACCTGTCCAGGTAGATGTGCTCTGCAGGGACACAGCCTGCGGAGCGCAGCATCCGAGCCAGCGCAGCTGAATAGCAGCAGCTCTTGTTGCAGGCCACAGCGGCGACCCCAGGGGCTGTAGGCAGGAAACAGGTGGTTGACTTCCTGCTCCATGTTGGAGCAACCCAGCCCCAGTCTATACAAGGAAAACAGCAGGAATTTGATGAAGTTTAGTTAAGTTGGGTTATACTTTATTATTCCCTTGGGGAACATTTGATTTTTTTATTATTATAATATATTATTATTATATTAAATAACTTCCAGCCTAATACAGCTGGTCAGTGGTCAAATGTATTAATATTTTGTTGATGATGATAACTGCGTTTATGTTCATAATAATTTGGTTTGATTTGATAAATTAACAAATAACAATGAAAGCCATAATATATTTAAAAATATGAAGCAAAACTAAATAATATATAACAATAAATAAATGCTTGGGGATAATCCCCAACATGTTCATAGGAAGAAATGAAGAAATGAAGACGTATTTACTCCTACCCCCTTCGTATATATCCTTCCTGATTCATATAAACAATTACAATTTTAAATCTATATCATAAATCCTATGATATCTGTATAAATTAAATATATATTTCAAAAAATCTTATACATATGATATTTACACACATATTTATTACAGAGAAAACAGAACCGAATGTTTGTGCAATCATCACACAGTAGCCTACTGTTACTGTATGTATATTAAACATATCATATTCATCTGCAGTCATCCATCACACAGTTGTTCTATTAAATAAATGATATTAATGTTTATGGCTGTTTTGGACGACTGGGCACCTGGACATCTGGGCACTATGGTACATGTGGGCACCTGTACAACTGGGCACTAGGTACATGTGGGCACCTGGAGAACTGGGCACTATGGACATGTGGGCACCTGTACAACTGGGCACTAGGGACATGTGGGCACTTGGAGAGGTGGGCACCAAAACCATCTGGGCACTAGGGACATGTGGGCACCTGGACAAGTGGGCACTATGGACATGTGGGCACCTGTACAACTGGGCACTAGGTACATGTGGGCACCTGGACAACTGGGCACTGGGGACATGTGGGCACTATGGACATGTCGGCACCTGGACAACTGGGCACTAGTGACATCTGGGCACCATATTTTTGGGACGACTGGGCACCTGGACATCTGGGCACTAGGGATATCTGGGCACTAGGTACATGTGGGCACCTGGACAACTGGGCACTAGGGACATCTGGGCACCTGGACAAGTGGGCAATTAGGGGTGGAGACATCTGGGCACTAGGTACATGTGGGCACCTGGACAACTGGGCATTAGGGACATGTGGGCACCTTGACAACTGGCACTAGGGACATGTGGGCACCTGGAGAGGTGGGCACCAAAACCATCTGGGCACTAGGGACATGTGGGAAACTGGGCACCCGCCGTTCTAAAAATGGTACCACCTGGACAGGTGGGCACCTTGACAACTGGGCACCAAAGCCATCTGGGCACCATGGACATGTGGGCACCTGGAGAGGTGGGCACCAAAACCATCTGGGCACTAGGGACATGTGGGCAACTAGGCACCCGCCGTTCTAAAAATGGTTTATGCCACTTTTCAAGGTTAATACCATGGTATGTTGTTTTATATAATGGCTTATACCGTATTTTTTAAATGGTATGCCTTTCCAAAACGGTATGTGCCTTTCCAAACCGGTATGCACCGTTCCTGGGAGTGGTATGCTGTTCCAAAATTGGTTTATACCACTTTTTAAATGGTATGTCGTTTTATATATAATTATCTATAATAACACTATTGTAGTGGCTATTTACTAACAATAAAAACTCAAAAGCGACTGAGGCACCAGGCAGCGAATCTTATGCAGATCAGGGGGTAATTGGAATGAGTCCACTGTCCAGACAGGCAGCGAAGTTTTGTGGTATTTATTTAGCTCTCCAAGATGAACAATATAGAAAAAGGATGTTGAAATGTTTGCACATTATAATCAAAACACTATAATAATAATAATAATAATAATAATAATAATATTAATAATATTAATACTAATACTAATAATAATAATTACCATTATTATTGTTATTATTTTATGAATTATGATGAATTATTTTGTATTATTATTATTATGTATTATTAGTAGTATTAATAATTATTATTAACATTAGGCCAATACATGTATCCACACAGCTTACAGCATTCAGTAACACTAGGTATAACTGCATAATTAAATAACCCCTGTAGGCCTATTAATCATTAGCCCAAAATAAGTGTATAATTGTATTATCTAACACAATAATTATTATTATTGATAATTGAATATTGATTATTATTGTTATTATTATAAAAAATAGGCCAACACATGCATCCACACAATAATGAATATGACCATTCAGTAAAACTGGTATAATTGAAGTAACCTGTTAAATATGTATTCATTATTAACCACCCACTGTGTATAATGAAATCTTACTGCATGTCTTCATACTATCATAAAGGCACACAGTTGCTCTAATCCACACCAAACTGGGAACAAACACTGTTCAGGGGTCTGCCATGACAATAGTCCCAGCAGGGGCCACGTGTGCCCACCACAAGCCCCAAGGGGAACCCATAGGGCCAGAGAGGCGCACCATTGCTCCAATCTGCACAAAATGTGGCAGAAACACTGATCAGGGGACCACCATGACAATAGTCACACTAAAAATGCACATAGATGTGGCACCATAACAGTGTTACAGCAGTGTTTGACTTAAATGGCTATAACTAGTAGTCTGTCCGTCTGTCTGTCTGTCTGTCTGTCTGTCTGTCTGTCTGTCTGTCTGTCTGTCTGTCTGTCTGTCTGTCTGTCTGTCTGTCTGTCTGTCTGTCTGTCTCTCTCTCTGTCTGTCTGTCTTGCCCTAATCTTTGCAAATGCATTATGTATTGTATTTTGTGTCCATGATAATAATATTTCAGGTAAGGGGGTGCCTGATTTATCTCCATCTTAGCTATGGCGGTCCCCGTTTCATCTCTTTCTCAGCTAAGGGGGGCCCTGCTTCATCTCTCTCTCAGCAAAGGGGGTCCCTGCCTCATCTCTCTCTCAGCGAGGGTCCCTCGCCTGGAAAAACGTTGAAGTCCCCTCTACACTTATGTAATATTACTAGAGATAATATACAAAGTCAGTCTGATTGAATAAATGACAGTAATAATGTGTGGGTATACTTTTGTGTATACATCTATACATCTATGTGCATTTTTAGTGTGACTATTGTCATGGTGGTCCCCTGATCAGTGTTTCTGCCACATTTTGTGCAGATTGGAGCAATGGTGCGCCTCCCTGGCCCTATGGGTTCCCCTTGGGGCTTGTGGTGGGCACACGTGGCCCCTGCTGGGACTATTGTCATGGCAGACCCCTGAACAGTGTTTGTTCCCAGTTTGGTGTGGATTAGAGCAACTGTGTGCCTTTATGATAGTATGAAGACATGCAGTAAGATTTCATTATACACAGTGGGTGGTTAATAATGAATACATATTTAACAGGTTACTTCAATTATACCAGTTTTACTGAATGGTCATATTCATTATTGTGTGGATGCATGTGTTGGCCTATTTTTTATAATAATAACAATAATAATCAATATTCAATTATCAATAATAATTATTATTGTGTTAGATAATACAATTATACACTTATTTTGGGCTAATGATTAATAGGCCTACAGGGGTTATTTAATTCTGCAGTTATACCTAGTGTTACTGAATGCTATAAGCTGTGTGGATACATGTATTGGCCTAATGTTAATAATAATTATTAATACTACTAATAATACATAATAATAATAATACAAAATAATTCATCATAATTTATAAAATAATAACAATAATAATGGTAATTATTATTATTAGTATTAGTATTAGTATTAGTATTAGTATTAGTATTATTAATATTATTATTATTATTATTATTATTATTATTATAGTGTTTTGATTATAATGTGCAAACATTTCAACATCCTTTTTCTATATTGTTCATCTTGGAGAGCTAAATAAATACCACAAAACTTCGCTGCCTGTCTGGACAATGGACTCATTCCAATTACCCCCTGATCTGCATAAGATTCGCTGCCTGGTGCCTCAGTCGCTTTTGAGTTTTTATTGTTAGTAAATAGCCACTACAATAGTGTTATTATAGATAATTATATATAAAACGACATACCATTTAAAAAGTGGTATAAACCAATTTTGGAACAGCATACCACTCCCAGGAATGGTGCATACCGGTTTGGAAAGGCACATACCGTTTTGGAAAGGCATACCATTTAAAAAATACGGTATAAGCCATTATATAAAACAACATACCATGGTATTAACCTTGAAAAGTGGCATAAACCATTTTTAGAACGGCGGGTGCCCAGTTGCCCACATGTCCCTAGTGCCCTGATGGTTTTGGTGCCCACCTCTCCAGGTGCCCACATGTCCCTAGTGCCCACATGTCCATGGTGCCCAGATGGCTTTGGTGCCCAGTTGTCAAGGTGCCCACCTGTCCAGGTGGTACCATTTTTAGAACGGCAGGTGCCCAGTTGCCCACATGTCCCTAGTGCCCAGATGGTTTTGGTGCCCACCTCTCCAGGTGCCCACATGTCCCTAGTGCCAGTTGTCAAGGTGCCCACATGTCCCTAATGCCCAGTTGTCCAGGTGCCCACATGTACCTAGTGCCCAGATGTCTCCACCCCTAATTGCCCACTTGTCCAGGTGCCCAGATGTCCCTAGTGCCCAGTTGTCCAGGTGCCCACATGTACCTAGTGCCCAGATATCCCTAGTGCCCAGATGTCCAGGTGCCCAGTCGTCCCAAAAATATGGTGCCCAGATGTCACTAGTGCCCAGTTGTCCAGGTGCCGACATGTCCATAGTGCCCACATGTCCCCAGTGCCCAGTTGTCCAGGTGCCCACATGTACCTAGTGCCCAGTTGTACAGGTGCCCACATGTCCATAGTGCCCACTTGTCCAGGTGCCCACATGTCCCTAGTGCCCAGATGGTTTTGGTGCCCACCTCTCCAAGTGCCCACATGTCCCTAGTGCCCAGTTGTACAGGTGCCCACATGTCCATAGTGCCCAGTTCTCCAGGTGCCCACATGTACCTAGTGCCCAGTTGTACAGGTGCCCACATGTACCATAGTGCCCAGATGTCCAGGTGCCCAGTCGTCCAAAACAGCCATAATAGACATTAATATCATTTATTTAATAGAACAACTGTGTGATGGATGACTGCAGATGAATATGATATGTTTAATATACATACAGTAACAGTAGGCTACTGTGTGATGATTGCACAAACATTCGGTTCTGTTTTCTCTGTAATAAATATGTGTGTGTAAATATCATATGTATAAGATTTTTTGAAATATATATTTAATTTATACAGATATCATAGGATTTATGATATAGATTTAAAATTGTAATTGTTTATATGAATCAGGAAGGATATATACGAAGGGGGTAGGAGTAAGGAGTAAGTCTTAGGAGTAAGTCTTCATTTCTTCATTTCTTCCTATGAACATGTTGGGGATTATCCCCAAGCATTTATTTATTGTTATATATTATTTAGTTTTGCTTCATATTTTTAAATATATTATGGCTTTCATTGTTATTTGTTAATTTATCAAATCAAACCAAATTATTATGAACATAAACGCAGTTATCATCATCAACAAAATATTAATACATTTGACCACTGACCAGCTGTATTAGGCTGGAAGTTATTTTTTTGGTGTTTGATCGCTCTGGGTTTGATTGCTAAAGCCTGAATGGGACGGCAAGACACGCCCCCTCATTAACATACCGTCAATGAAATACGGCATGAAATAAATGTTTAAATAAATGTTTAAATAAATGTTTAAATAAATGTTTAAATAATTAAATAATTAAATGTTTAAATAAATAATTAAATGTTTAAATAAATAATTAAATAAATAAATACGTAGATAAATAAGGAAATAAATAAATACGTAGATAAATAAGGAAATAAATAAATAATTAAATGTTTAAATAAATAATTAAATAAATAAATACGTAAATAAATAAGGAAATAAATACATAAATAAATACATATATGTATAAATCAATAAATAAATACATAAATAATTAAAAACATAAATAAAAACATAAATATAAAAATAAATGAATAATTAAATAAATACATAAATATATAAATAAATAAATAAATACATAAATGGTCACATAAATGAATACATTTCAATATTTAATTGTATATTTCTTTGCACAATTATTTATTTACTTGAGCATTTCTTGCTTTATAAATGCATTTATTTATTTATGTATTTATATCTAGATACGGCAGGTTTAGCATTCCATACTCGCATGGCCCCGAGTAGGCCGCAGTTTTTCTAGTAACTACAATTATACAGTGTTATAAGCAGATTAGTATGTTTATAATGGTAATAATTGGTCCAATCAGTAGGGGATCTCGAGAACCAGGAGGGGTGACTGACCACATGGTCTTCTGTATGTCTGCAGTTCTCTCACCTGACGAAGGCATCGGGGCTGTTGAGGTGGTGAAAGAGAGCAGCATCACACACTAAAGAGGAGCGCCGACACACGCTCACACACGACTGACCCAGGGGGCCCAGGTGTGCCCTCAGAGCGACCTCAGGTGGCCAGGTGGGAGAAGACGCACTGCAGAAGTTCTGGATGGAAGTACAGAATGAAAATGGAAATGGTAAGGGGTTAGTGTATACTCTTGTCTTGTGCTGTAAGCAATGACTGATCATGAAAGCTCACATTTAATTTCAAAACACAGGACTGAAGTTGCAAGGTCAAATACCTGTGAGGCCGGGAAAGATTTGATTGGGAGGCACATTTTAACTACTTAAATCCTACATACAGGTACTTTGGTATATTGACCGGAGTCCCCTATAGACGTCTATACTAGGCCCCCTCCTTTTTCTCCTTATTTTCGCCAAATGTTATCCTCAGAATAGGGATACTAGGGTTCATGTGGTTAAAGCTGTTTTTGTGTCCCCCCATCTCAAATTGGGGGGCATGGCCCTATGGTCTGTCCACCTGTCGTGCACCTCCTACCTGCGAGGGTCAGATTTGAATGAAACGTCATACAGTTCAGTACCAAGATAGCTTGAACCATGCAAATCATAAATAATATACCATTAAACGTTAACGTTCAACAAATTGTTGACAGGTGTATTATTATTGCTGGTTTAATGCATTTTACCTGGTAAGTGATGTAGGCGTTAACTCTCTCCAGCATTCCATCACATGTAAACTCTCGAGGGGTGAATGGCTTGACCTGTAAACACACACAGCTTCATCTGTTTTTGGCGGAGAATGTGTGCTGCGCGTGCACACGCGAATGTGTTTGTGTGCTATGGTAGGCTAATTAAACATTTAAGCCTTATATACTTATATACTTATTTTATATATATAATGATAAATAACTCATTTTTGCTATTCTTGAAAAACAATTACATTACAGATTACATTTATATTCAAACGTTTGTTTTTTTTAAACAATGGGACGCCAGGGTTAATGCTGTTAAGCATGTGAGTTCTGGAAAGTACCTCTGTGTTTAGAATAGCCTTGACTGTCTCCTGTACTTCAGTCTTATTGGTCATGTCCACTGTCCACACGTAGGGTTTACCAATGAAGTCCTCTGCATAGGGATGCTGGGAGGAGATCTAGGGCACACGGAAACACAAAGAAGAGATATACAGCCATTCCTATGTGTTTTAAAATTGCAATGAAGACCAAGATGGTAACATTTTAACTCTAAAATAGATACAAATTCCAACATTCCATCTACAGAAATACCTGTCTCGTGGTGGGTTTGCCTTTGTAAAAATCACTGTTTTCTGCAGATCGCGGTGGATTGAAGTGTGGCTGAATGAAGATGCAGCCAAGCGCTATGGCTTCCAGGGGAGCTGGACCCTCATAGGGGAACCCAAGGCCTACAAACACCTGAGAGGGAAGGGAGTTACAGACAATATATAGTTAGATTATAGTAGCCCACTGTCCTCTGCTAAGGTAAATATGGATTTGGATGGGGACATTTCACTTATTTGGACACAAGACATGATTAAATATCAGTTGATGGCTTTGATAATTGTTCAGAACGATGGTTCTCAACTACAGTGTTAGGGACTAGACTGTTTGCGTTTCTTTGCACCAGGTAACGTCCTTGTATGTGAAAATATTTTGCAAAAGACATATTCTGATTCTGAGGTAGTTCATTCACCTGAAGTCCAAGGTCCCTCAGTTTACGCACACATTTGCACTCAAAGGATCACAATGGAGATAAGCTCCTGGGCTTTTTTTTTGTGTTTTATCCTTTTGACAGATAGCCATACAGTATGTATGAACAGCTACAGTGAAAACCAGACATCTTTCTGGTGCCCCTCTCAGATTCAGAGTGATATCCCATTCATAACTAAGGTCTGGGATGAGTTCACATCCTCTGACCTTGGCTCTCTGGAGCAGCTGTAAGAACTGTTCCTGGGTCAGTAGGCCGTGGTTTATCACAGAGCTGGGCAGCGTGGCTGGATGTCCTGGAGGCTGGTACACTGTGGCATGGGTCTCCAACGCCTCACTAATGACGTGCACATATTCAGCCTTACCCTGGTAGACAAACACACCAGCGAGAGAGAGAGAGAGAGAGAGAGAGAGAGAGAGAGAGAGAGATAAATGAGTGTTTCTCATTTGCTGTGGCAAAACAAAGGAAGGCTGAACTGCCAGGGTTAGGCTTGGGCAATACAAGACATTACATTATTACGTTTAACATGAGAATGTGAAATCCTGTCTCATATGAGCCCCAAAATGAGCCTCAAAATGGAAGTATATTTGTCGATTTGGGGGATACTGCTTATTGGTTGACCATTACCTGCCACATGTAGTCCTGTTTGCCATAGACAACTGCTATGTTCTCCTTCCTGTTGTCTTTACGTTCCAGCTGTTCCTTGTTCACCTCCTCCTTTATCGCGTCCTCGCTCACAAATCCCAGAAAAGAGTTATCAGGAGTATGGGCTGCAGACAATGGAACACAGAGAAGTCAGCCACGATTCAGTCCTTTGTATTTCTATTTGTGCATGTAGTATGGAAGACCAGGCCATTTTAGACATTTTCCCACAAAATACTGCCAATTCTGTAATAGGAAAGGAAACCCAGACAAATGTTTGTTTTGGTGAACTTCATCTACACCTGTATTCTCCAAAGAAGAACCCTAGAGAGGGTGTCTGTTTTGGAAGGAATGACCACAAACCTGCCTCTCCGCCCGTTTCCACTCTGTACTATACAGTATCTCTAGCGGTGATGAAAACGTGCGCCACTGTGTTTATTTGATAAGTGTGTGAACGTCCACATTCACTGTCAAGTTCTCCCACTAACATCTATCATTAGCAAGAGGGACCAGCAATTACTGTGCTTTATGTTAACCATGACAGTTCTTCTCTGTGGACTCTGTGTATGAGACATCCTGTTGGAAACACAGAATCTGTGATGGAAAACACCTATGTGGTCATATTCTTTTAAAAAACAAGAAGAGAAGGACTTTTGGACAGGTATAGCATTGATACCCAGGAGCAAGAACGCTGGCAACTGACATATAATACAGTATATGAAAAAAAACATTCTGGAAGTTTCTGTAAGCTTGTGTCAAAAAAGGAACGGTGCTCTGGGATCAGTCACTGATGGAAGAGCAGCACTGTAGTTATGGGGTCTTGTGTCTGACTGTTTAGATAGGTGGTTAAACCTGATGCCCCCCCCCCCACCCCGCCCCCCTCTGGCCTCTGACACTATGGAGAAAAGGTGTGAGAGATGAGTATTTATTTAACACAGGTACTGGAATGTGTCAGCAAGTGTCTGCGGGTGCACACAAGCGTGCTTATGAGTGCGAACACCGGTGGCGGTGCATTTGGGAGTATTCATAGGCACCGCTGTGTGTGTGTGTGTGTGTGTGTGTGTGTGTGTGTGTGTGTGTGTGTGTGTGTGTGTGTGTGTGTGTGTGTGTGTGTGTGTGTGTGTGTGTGTGTGTGTGTGTGTGTGTGTGTGTGTGTGTGTGTGTGTGTGTGTGTGTGTGTGTGTCGGTGTGTCGGTGTGTCGGTGTTGGTGTGTGTGTGTCGCTGTGTGTTTGCGTACATGCGTCAAAAATAATTCTCTTCCCTCCATCTCCGCCCCATCCTCTCCTCTCCTTTCTCAGTCGTGCTTGTTTAAAAGACCCTGCCAAATAAGTCTCCTCTCATACGGGCCCTCGCGGCAGTGAAGGATTTCCTCCGCCGCTGCCTAACGGCCCCATTTGTCCCCGCTCGTCTCTAACACCTGTCTAGAAAGCGCCGCTTAACGCGCCTATCTGTCAGATTAGCAGGGAAGCGTAGCGACGCGCTGACATGTCGGAGATGGAAACATGCAGTCAATGGGGGATTCAGCGGAGGAACGCGAAAGGAATGAGTTTGTTGTGTCTGTTTCCATGGGTCTTGGGTTTCGGTTTGGTTGTTATGCCTGATTGTCTCTCCGTCTGTTTGTTTATGCGCCTGTCTCCTCTCTCTTTCAACTGAAATCCATCACACTCAAAGGATGCTCTTCTTTTCCTCTTCAAAACAACTCCACACACTCTTGCAAATGTCTCTCATTCCTCTAGACCTTTCTCATCAAGCTTGCCCTTTTCTTTCCTTTCCATCAATTTCCTTCTTTTTCCCTTCGACCCCCCCCCCCCCCCTCTCTCTCTCTTTCTCTCTCTCTCTCTCAGTGGTGTAAAGTAACTAAGTACATTTACTCAAGTACTGTACTTAAGTACACTTTTGAGGAATTTTCACTTTACTGGAGTATTTCCAATTTTCAGTACTTTTACGTCTACTCCACTACATCTCAGAGGCTCCACTACAATTATTTGAAAACTTTAGTTACTAGTTACTTTTCAGATATAAATGATTACATTATGAAACATACATTAACCAAAATAGCAGATCTACAAGCTCACAACGCGTCGCATCGTGACGCGTTGTGAGCTTGTAGATCTGCTATTTTCAAACATTTTTGTACTTTTACTTTTGGTACTTTAAGTACATTTCGATACCAATACTTTTGTACTTTTACTCAAGTAAATGTTGAATTCCGGACTTTTACTTGTAACAGAGTACTTCTACATTGGAGTATTGATACTTTTACTTAAGTAAAACATTTGAGTACTTTTTCCACCACTGCTCTCTCTCTCTCTTTCTCTCTCTCTCTGTCTTTCTGTCTCTCTCCCATCATGGTTGGCAGACATCCCTCTTCTCCTCTCCCCCTCAGCAGGACAAATAAACAGTGTGTCTCAGGCTGTGGGATGAAGAGTGCCTCTTTAGAACCACGCCGCTCCAGCTTGTCTCTGTCTCTCAGCAGGCTGGGAGAGATGACTGGTAGAAGGTGTCGGGATGAAAGCCTCTGTCTAGGCACCAAGTTTATTTAACCTCAGCCATTAATCCTCCCACCCTGAGGACACTTAGAGAGGCCGTATGTGAGGGATCACCAGCCCCCGTGATGGTCAGAAAAAAGACTTGTGTAAGCTTGTATACATGTAGGTTGTGGTTCTGTGTGTGTGTGTGTGTGTGTGTCTGTGCCGGTCTGTCTGGCACCACGGCTGTGTGTTATGAGTCATCTCACTCATCGCAGAGTCACCATCAGTTCAGCACTGCAGTTTCACACAGACACACAGTGACACATCGCTTGTAGGAAGCACACGTTTAAGGTGCATTACTATGATGACGTCATTAGTCACACAAAATGTACCCGTTGCACTGGACAGACAGACAGACAGACAGACGTGGTGGAAAAGTGTACTTAAAATGTACTTAAAGCACCAAAAATAAAAGTACAAAAATGTTTGAAAATAGCAGATCTACAAGCTCACATGCGACGCGTTGTGAGCTTGTAGATCAGCTATTTTCAAATAGCCTAGGTATACAAATAGGGCTAAAGTGGTTAATGTACTGTATGTTTTATAATGTCATCATTTATATCTGCAAGGTAACTAGTAACTAAAGTTTTCAAATAATTGTAGTGGAGTAAAAGTACAATATTTGCCTCTGAGATGTACTGTAGTGGAGTAGAAGTAAAAGTATTGACAATTGGAAATTCTCCAGTAAAGTAAAAGTACCTCAAAATTGTACTTAAGTACAGTACTCGAGTACATGTACTTAGTTACTTTACACCACAAAATGTACCCATTGCACTAGACAGACAGACAGACAGACAGACAGACAGACAGACAGAGGCTTACGGAACATGGTCATGTACTGCAGAGTCTGCAGACCCCAGCTGCCCCACAGTGTGTTGTAACCATGGCTCTGTGCGTAGCTCCCCAGGTTAAAGGCTGGCTCTGTGCCGAACGAGTCCAGGATTCGGAAACGGCACCTGCATTGAGTTGAAGAATAAAGATTGATTGTGAGAAGAAGCCATCCCACATTACAATGGATCGCCACATTGGTGCAAAAGAGCATATTCAGATATTAACCTCGTAAATAAAGTTTAGCCATTTGAACCCCAGCATCCACATTCCGGCGGGGAACATTAGCCAAAAAAAGGCAGATCTACAACACGATGCGATGTGAGCTTGTAGATCGGTTATTGGCGAAGAGATTTGAACTCAAGTTCAATATGATATATTTATTAAAAAAAAGAGAAAACATGCAAGCCTATGCATCTGTCAAGATATGCCATTTGCACCTGAGATATGTATTATGCCATTTTCACTTGTGAAATTGACCTTTTATACCCAAAAGTTAATCTCTTCAAGGCAGCCTACTGATGAGGTACCACCAGTTTAAAGACAATCCAGCCATCCATTCTCAAGTTATTTTCCTAACAGTCAGAGAGACAAACAGGCAGCATGGAGAGAATTAAATATTTGAGGTAAATATTTGAAAAGTATTTAATTAAAAGGAGCAGTACTGATAGTGCTGGAAGGCCAACCCCATGGCTCCTTGCAGGTGGGCGAGGCCATGGTAGTCGGTATAAATGAGGTCGAAGGACAGGGGCCTCTGGATTGGACAGCTTCCTCTGCCTGGGGCGGCGCCTATCATGCTGAGGAACCAATCACAACAAAGTAACACATACTTCAGGCCAAGGCTATGATCAGTGCCAGCTTAACGGAAGGGCTTTAGGTGCTGAAGCACAGGGCACCAACCTTGGGGGGGCACCAAACAGCGTGGAGAAAGTGAAAGAAGACAGAACTATCGCCGAAAAGCCCCGAAATTTAGAAGCAGCGGCTGTTGAAGGAGCGCTGAAGCGGTGAAACGCGCCGGTGAAGCGTAAATGTTTTCCGCGCTGCAGATCGTTTTAATTACCTTGACTTCAGGCCAAGGTAATTAAAACAAATTTGCTAATGCTACAAATGTCATTGTTTGCTGCAGAATTATTACATTTATTTTACCAAATTAGTTACACATGTTCTTGGGAGTCATGTGACAATGAGCGTAAAACAATAATAATAATAATACATCTGATTTATATAGTGCTTTTCCTGGTACTCAAAGTCACTTTACACCTTTATTTAATTTTTATTAAAACAAAAGAACAAGTAAGAGAAAAAATTGGCTAAAAACAAACAACTAAAACAGTTAAAACTAGAAAAAGTGCTCCTCTGAGCACAGGTCTCCGCCAGGTCAGGTACGCTATTGTGGCCTCCTGGTGGCGCTATAATAGGCCAATGTGAAAAGGTTGCCATTTATTCTTAGGTCGTTCACGGCGATCGGACACTGCATTCATGATTTGAGGCATTTTGTTCCAATTTTTTTTGTTGTTGCTAAATTAGACCTGCTGGTGGTGCTATAACAGGCCAATGTGAAAAAGGGTGGCATTTCTTCCTTGACCCTTGACCCTCTTATAGGAGCGGTTGCACCGCTCAAAAACGGTTACTGTTAAACGTTGCCAGATAATGTGAAGATTGTTTCAGACTGATGTTGGAATAAAATGTCATCAGCTGCTAATTAAAACAAGACCAGGAGACCTGGTTCTGCCAGACCCAGACTTCACATGACGTGTCAGCCTGTGTCTATGCCCATGTATGGACGAAAGGGGGACAGACTTTTATGGCTGGGGCCTAAGGACAAAGTGACCAAAACCTGTTTTTTGCCCATGTATGGAGAAAACAGGTACAAAACATGCCCATGTATGGACGAAAGGGGGACAAGACTTTTATGGCTGGGGCCTAAGGACAAAGTGACCAAAACCATTTCTTTGCCCATGTATGGAGAAAACAGGTACAAAACATGCCCACGTATGGACGAAAGGGGGACAGACTTTTATGGCTGGGGCCTAAGGACAAAGTGACCATGCCCATGTATGGAGAAAACAGGTACAAAGCCTCATGTAAGCCAGACCCCCTGGGTCCGGCAAAAATCACTGGTTTGTGTAATAAAGCAATCATTTACTTATTTTGGTGACGTCATACGCAATGACATCACAACGTCATCATCACAACCATGTGACTGTCCTTTAAAATGACTTGTCCCAGGTAGAAATGTGATTTACCAAGAAATCAACCTGCTTTCTTACAACGTCTTCTCGTAAATTAGTTATCAGCACTGATTTGTGTTGGTGAGTGAAATGTTTCAATGGATGGTGCATCTGAATGGAAGACCAAATGAATACTTCCATGGTGTCGTAGCAGTTGGACACAAGGTCTACTGCTTTGGAGGAAACATGAACCAGTATGAGACTGAAGTGCATGTATTCAACGCAGTGTCTCTGCGCTGGAAGACGTTGCCCCCTGTGACAGATGGAAGAGGAGAACATCACCCTGGGGTTCCCCACATGCGTTGTTACCACTCAGCTATGCTGATCGAACATTCCATCTACATTTGTAGCGAATTGCTTTATGCATTTGATGTCGACACCCACAGATGGTTCAAGCCCAGGGTTTCTGGGAATGCTCCAGAGCTGAGGTCCTCCCGCTACCACTTAACCTGTGTCTTGGGGAAGGCCATATATGTCTATGGAGGATCCAACAAATGGAGGGATGAATACACTAATGACATCTACAAGTTGGACACCACCACAATGGTCTGGTCTTTAATTAATACCAGAGGCACTCCGCCACCTTTTTCCTCCGGTCACTCTCTCACCATCATCGGGACAAAGATGTTTGTATTTGGGGGCGAGGACCAAGGGTCTTTCGATGGTAACAACATTAGTGTGTTTGACACAGAGACCGACTGCTGGCTGAGCACTCCTTCTGCACAGCTTCTTCCAGAAGGACGCCGGGATCATTCAGCCTTTGCCTACAATGGAGAGCTGTACATATTTGGTGGCCAACACTGGAACAAGGACTTCAATGATCTGTGGAAATTTAATCCAAAGACCTTCTCCTGGACGGAGGTTGAGTCCAAAGGGAACGGCCCCCGTCCAATGAATAGTATGTGCTGTTGCATGGTGGGAGATCGTATCATCTTCTTTGGAGGATACAGAAAATACTTTGGCCCAATCCGTGTAACTAATACGTGTGTATTCACTGATAAACTGTTCATGTTAGATTTAAGACCTAGTCTGAAGACATTATGCAAGCTAGCAGTTATTCAGTACAATCTGGAGCAGTCAGAACTCCCACACAACATCAGGTGGGAACTGGCAAAACAAAAAAAAATGGAAAAACTCGCGACTGGTATTAACTGGTTACAAACAGTTACCGGTTAACCATGAACATTTGGTTCATATTTTTTTTGTTTACATAAGCCTGTGGCCCCCGACCTCAATTAATTTAACAATTTTGTCCCCCTGTCTAATCTAGTTGAATACCCCTGCTATACACTCTGGTAGAAATAACAAATTATACTTAAAACCATGGCTGCTGTAGGTTGTTGAAAGCCATTTCTCCCGGCAAATCCACTTTTTTTTGCCATTAATTGAAATCAGACAGAGAAACTTCTATTCCCTCAATACAATTAATTGCAATGAACTCATACATACTCATTCACTGCGAATTGTACATTGTATTTGTCACAGCCCATGAATCTCTCTCTCTCTCTCTCTCTCTCTCTCTCTCTCTCTCTCTCTCTCTCTCTCTCTCTCTCTCTCTCTCTCTCTCTCTCTCTCTTGTGTCTTCATGTGTTTATAAGATATCATTTTACGCTTACAGCATACAAGAGAGTCAAGCTAAAGCAGTGAAAATAGCCGATCTACAAGCTCAAAATTTTGGCATTGTGATCTTGTAGCAGTGGTGGTAAATGTGCTCACTTTTTTACTTAAGTAAAAGTATCAATACTGCAGCATCAGTCTAAGCGTCCCAGTGTGAAGTGAGCGGTGCTATTTATGAGCGAAGTTCTAAGTTAATTTCATCATGCGTCTCGCTAGCCAATCACAGTACGTCACAGCCAATCAGCCAATCACAGTACAGCGAAAGACACATTTTCGCGACGGAAAGAAAAACTTTTGCCACGGATAGGTCCCAAATCCACTTATAGGAGTGGCTACACCGCTCAAAAAAAAGGGTTTTGCACAAATCGGCCTCCAGGTGGCGCTATAACAGGCCCATGTGAATTTGAGGCAGAGGTTCTGAATTGGCATCCAGGGAGTGTGTGTGAACAGTTTCGCAGCGACCGGGCCAACGGTGCCGGAGATTAGCTGCTAACACACGGACAGGACAGACGGACACACACACACACACACACACACACACACACACACACACACACACACACACACACACACACGGACGGACAGGGGGTAAAACATACTCTTGCGCCATGCCTTTCGGCCTGGCGGAGACAATTAGAATGATAAAAAGGGGAATTATAGGGTATAGACAAAAATGAATATTTAATTATAAGATATACTATATTTAATCAATAGCCTTTGTTTTGTCATTTTATAAAATCTTTTTTCACAGAATAAAATGTTTTATGGTCATGATTCACCAGGACCCTGGATGGCTTGATTCTAGGCTTAAATGAATTGTTATCAATATTTTTGGAAATCTCTATGGGAAAAATGCATTGGATTTTTTTGGAGTGGAACCAGAAATTGGCCGCCACCGCTATGCCCTATATTAGGTGGGGGAGGCAAATCTGAAGAGGTGGTATACTGCACTCTTTCTTGGTGAGCCACCGGGGGCCATTGTGGGAGTTGCAATGCCAATGGATCACCACAATGTGATTCAGCCAGCGCCCCACATTGCAGCACTTTTGCCATGTTTATAAACAAACTCCCTTCTCAACAGAGCATTTGGAAATGGTCAGTGATTGAGTGTCATTTCAAATATAAATGTGCAGGAGGCCTGATTCGTTCAATCTTTCCAGATGGTCGTAACGTTGAACTCTGCTCTGTTTATTATACCATGAAAAAACGGCTAATGAAATTCTGATTAATGACAGGAGGACATCGAGGTGAGGTGCTATACCTGCGGAGGTGCTGCAGCGAAGTGCTGATGGTCAGATTATGACCCAGGATGGTCAGACAGGCACCGAGGTCGGCCCACTGGACCAGCTCTCCCAGGGGGCCCCCCCTCTCCACCATGGCCCCAAAGCGCTGCCCTGCAGCCAAGACCCCGGGGAAGAGAAGCACCTATAATACAGTGTGTGGAGGAGACCCAGTGGAGGGAGTTACAAAGGTAGGATTGTACATTTACTAAATTAACACTATGCATTTTACTGTATATATTTTGTTGCAGTGATCCTCTCCTTCAATATCCTTTAATGCACTGGTTGTCAAACTTTTACTTTTTCAATGTATTTGGCCGCGCACTCCCATCTGAAAAGATTTTGTGCGAAGGACCCCCAGAACAGAAGATTTGTGTTAAAGTATTTTCAAAATTGAGCTTGTAAATCGGCAATTTTTTTAAATACAATTTAAGTGGTTAAACTGATGCTATAATGACACATTTTGCATGGGGAACCCCGGCTTCAAGGACTAGTGGGGACCACTAGTGGAGAACCACTGCTATAATGAGTTGTACCTTCAACTGAGGTGGGGTGGTCTTGGTCCTGTTTGGACTCATATCCAAGGCGGCCCGCATCCACTGCTCTGACATCCTCTCCACTCTGGAGCGGATGAAGTTCACTGCAGGACCCTTGTTGTTGTTGCTGATTGCCTCGTACAAGGAGCTCAGGCTGGTCCGCACCTCGGCCTGCAGGGTACAGACGTGAGATACTTAACTGAGGCCTAATCTAAAAGTGTCTTTTAAATACGAACAGTTTTCTGAAAAACGTACGTTACTATACAGTGGTTCTAAAACGTTTTCATGTCAAGGTGGACCCCCAGACTTTATATGTATTTGGCCGCGGACCCCCCCATCTCAAAATATTTTTGTTCCAGGGACCCCCCAGAAGCAAAGATTTGAGTTAAAAAATACTTAAATAAAAAAAATATATACTATATTCAAAGATTTGCAAAAAGAATCTACAAGCTTGTGTGCTTGTATATCTGCTATTATTGAATAGCCAAACCATAAAATAATGTGGTTAAAGTGGTTAAAATCTAAAATAACACAGATGCTTTCCCGGTCTTAATGGGTTCATGTATTACAGAGAAAGTGCGCCACAGGATTTTACTAAACTTTACTTTTTAGTTTTAGTAGTATTTTTTAGCTAAAAAACATATATTTCATACTGAATCAAAAGACATAAATGCCATAATGTGATATTCACACACACACACACTATCGACATTTAAAATGATTGGCCTGTCATCTAGATACCTTTTCTGCATGGGAGTGCAGGTTCTGGCGCCATGGCAGTGCAAAATGGTTTGTTCCCGGACGGGGGGGACAGAAGTCTTCTGTTTGACTGAGGTAGGCCAGTATGGTGCAGGTGCTACCATCCACCCCATAAAAGGCATAGCAGGGGTCTGACTGCCAGTGGGACCGCAGGAACTGGCAACAGTCCAATGGAGAGGGAGAGAAATGATGTTACAGCTAAAGAAATAATGGAAGGAGGCATATCCCAAAGTATAAGAGGCCAGATGACTTATTTTAATCACTTAAGCCCTATTTACTTTGTTGTACGACGAATAGCTAAAATAGGTCACCTACAAGCTCATGCGACGTGATGTGCGCTTATTATAGGTCTGCTATCTTTGCTATCTTTGCATAATCTCAAAACTCGTTGAACATTTTTGTCTATGACATGGCCAAAATAGGGAAAGTGGTTAAATTGTGCTGTTTCCACTAAGGAAAACAGTGGGACATCACTTGCAAATATGTAATTCGCTGGTTAAACTATCATGATGCCTTCAACTGCATACAGAAGAACTAGTGTATCATTTATTGTGAGCTTGTAGATCTGCTATTTTCAATTAGCCTCATGTGGCCTATATGGTCGCTTCTTTTTTGCTTGTTTCCATAGACCTGGTTGCTTATTTCTCTCGCTAAATCACTGCTGGTCTGCTGGGAGGAGAAATGGTAGGGATAGCATGTCCCTCTCCACACACACCTTATGCCCCCACCCTGTGAAACTCCTCACTGTCAGGTGAAAAGATGTGTCTGGTAACTGCATGTGTATCGGAGGAGACATGTGGTTGTCTACACACCCACCCTAAGACCAACAGTAGGGGTTGACAGTGACAGGGCCACTACAAACATGGAGAGGAAAATTGGCACTGACTAAATTGGGGAGAAAATGTAAAAAGATCAAAACGTTGTTGTTTTTTTGCTTTGTTAACACTCTGGTGCTTTGTGTTTATACATTTACAAATATTCACATCTGTGAGCTTTCCAGTGCAACCCACAGAAGCCTTCTGTGGTTCCTGTTAATCAATCATGTTCTCAGCTCACATTTGTCCTATTTGTGGATTACTGCCTAGAAATAAAAGTTAATAAAAGTACAATATTAAAAAAGATAGTGTATAATAGATCCATTTTACAACACCTTTGCATGTATACGGTATATCAGTGGTTTTTTAACTTTAAATCTCAAGGCACACCTGTATTCATAGTCTACAAGCACATAACATGTTGCAAGACTCGCGATACAACACGTTTTGAGCTTGTAGATTGGCTATTTTTGCAATTTTTACACTTTTACACTATTATTATTACACTAATATCAATATTAATAATAAATGATGTCTATAATGACATACCTTTTATTTTTCTTTGGTTGAAAGTGGTTACTATATTTTTGGAGTATTTAATTTGCCTCTGTATTGGGAAATGACTGTAGCCTTAAGCCTGGCTTCAGCCCCTGAATCGCTAGCCACGTCCTAAAAAAATATTTTAGCAAAACGAAATGAAAATTCAGGCTGAGCGTCAGGCTAAAATGAGTGTGAACAAAGAACTGATATAGTACCAAAAAAACATATTTTTTTCTAAAGTTGTATCTATTACAATAATAATGTGTGGTTGTCACAAAATCCCACTGCACACCTGAACTTGTGCCTCAGCAGTCAGCACACTGTTTGGGAACCAATCCAGCACAGTATATAGCAATGAGGTGCTGCATAGGTAGTTATATGTACATTTTCACTTTCTCACCTCCACCTTCTCAGCGCAGACAGGATATGCATGATCCATTGGCACCTCACACTCCTCATGGGGGCCTTCTGCATGAGATATCAACCGTATATCACATGGCCATTTTGAATGCATAATTATCCTACGAACCTGGCTTTGCTAACAACAAGCACATTGTGAAGTTAGCTCAATGCGGGTAATGAACAACATTGGATAATAACGGCAATATATAATCTCTTGGCTGAAGTGTGCACAGTGAATAGCAGCCATGTATAGTGTTGCCATGCATAAAGGAAGCCGGAGACTAAAGGTACTAGTGTTCTCGGAGGCCCCTTCCAGTAAGCCCCCCCACCCTCTCCAGCCAATGTCAATCAACTGGAATGAACTTTCACACGCGCGCACACACACACACACACACACACACACACACACACACACACACACACACACACACACACACACACACACACACACACACACACACCTGACCCACCTGCCTCCTACCAAACATTCTCCTTTACAATGCTAGCTGCTGCCAAAACACACAGTTCTTAACTGTGTAAAACAACCTAGTAAAAGAGAGAGAGGGGGAGAGAGAGCGAGAGAGGAAGAGAGAGAGAGAGAGAAGACAAGAGAACTCGTATTAACAGCCAAGGTGCGAAGGCCTGAAAACAGTGATATGCTGTAGAGAGACTTAGAGAGAGAGAGAGGGGGGGGGGATGGGGGGAGAGCACTCCGTTTGAGAAAACAGGGGAACGAGTCGACAAGCTGGTGAAAGGACTCCTGGGTAATTCAATCGTGGTTTATGGGTGTGAGGTAATGTGAGGGAAGAAGGGTGAGGGGTGCTCACGGGGGAGGAGTGTGTGTGTGTGCAAGTGAGTGCGTGTGCTGCTTCTGTGTATGAGGGAGTCTGTGTATATTTAGGAGTGCTTTCAGATTTAGAAAATGTGTGCGTCGGCTCAAACGCGAGAACGGGGTGTCTGTGTGGCCCGGTGCTTTATGAATCCCCTTATTCAGTGTCGAGTACATACACTCCCAAAAACTCTCTGTCTTTCTCTCTCTGCCTCTCTCTGCCCTTCCTCTCGTCCTCGCCTCCCCTCGTGTGTGTCAACCCCGCCCCCCCCTCGCGTGCCAGCCAGGGTGAGTAACCCCATCTGACACCTCTCTGGAGGGCCGTTGCAGGGACATAAACTTTTTCCTCCCCGTGGTCAGTCGAGCCGCGCCGGCTCCGTGGGACCTGTTAAACCCCCTCCCCCCCTACATTCAAGGACTCCATCCCCCAGAACCACCTGCACTCAACTGGCCTTCGACCCCTCCGTTCACACCCTCCATCATCACAGCTTGTTAATTTCTCTGTGTGGTTAACCTCTAGCGTGACCATGAACCATACATTTGACTAGGGAGGGGAGTCTATCACACCGACCACCACAGATGGCCCGGTAATGAACTTTGCGACCAGTAGGGAGGGGGGAGGGATTTGGTTCAGTGCTCATGCCAAAATGCTACATTATGGAAGTATTAACCACTTAAGCCCTTTTTCAAAAATAAAACAGCGATCTACAAGCTAATGCATCGCGATTTTGCGCCCAAAATAGGGATACCGGTTGAAAGTGGTTAATCCAGACCTCTCTGTTGTACATTTTGTCAACAAGAGGGGGGGGGGCAGGTATAATACATTTTGTCATCAGCTTTTCAGATGGCTGAACGTCTTTGCACTTTAAAGGAGTAGTTCACCCCAAAAATTACTTATTTATTATTTATTATTATTATTTTCTATCAATTACACACCATGAAGCATTGAATTCATGGAGATTTTTTTGTTTTTGTTGCATTTCTAAACCAATAATGTGATTACCGGCGGAAAGATGCTAATGTATCCGGTAGGAGACTCAAAGGAGTGTCTTTGAGTCTCCTACCTGAAACACCCGGTCATCAAATTATTGGCTCAGGCATGCGTCAAAAAGAAAAAAATCTCCATGAATTCAAGGCTTCATGGGGTGTGTAATTGATAGAAAATAAGTAATTTTTTGGGTGAACTACTCCTTTAAAGTGCAAAGATGTTCAGCCATCTGAAAAGCTGATGACAAAATGTATTATACCTGCCCCCCCCCCCCCCCCTCATTTTTCTGGTGAACTATTTCTTTAAAGAATTAAAGGGGTTGTCGGGTAATTCTCAGATAGTGCATTTGTGATGTGCGTTTTGGTCTTACCTGCTTGTGTTCTGGGTTCATCATGTGCTGGTTCCGGTGTTTGAATCTGAGGATGATGACGGTGGAACTGCTCTAGTTTCTCGGACATTCTCCTCAGTTCCCTCTCTACTGACCGCACTATGCCTCTGTGGTCCTGTTTGAGACTGATGTGACACACGCACACGCGCACACACACACACACACACACACACACACACACACACACACACACACACACACACACACACACACACACACACACACACACACACACAGATACAAAACATGTGTATTTTAAACACCCAAACCCCACCACTCCGTATTGTGAGGAAAGCTTTTGCAGAAAATATCATATCGACAAGCTCATAATGCGTGGCGCTTGTCGATATGATATTTTCAGCCAAAGCTTTCTCCACAATAACAGAAAACAGAAAAGACACTAGTATAGAGCCCTGGGGGACTCAACCATATGGGGTTTAAGTGGTTAACGCCATTGGGTTGGATTCCCCGCCACAGGTATGAAGTAAGAGTGAAATGCTGTCCGTGCGTGCGTGCGTGCGTGCGTGCGTGCGTGCGTGCGTGCGTGCGTGCGTGCGTGCGTGCGTGCGTGCGTGCGTGCGTGCGTGCGTGCGTGCGTGCGTGCGTGCGTGCGTGCGTGCGTCTACCTCTGCAGTATTAGACTGATGTCATCTCCAGCAGGCTGCGGAGCCTCTCTCTCCCTGGTCAGCCTCTGTACCTGAGAGCTCAGAGCTTCCAGCCGCAGGGACACCCGTCTCATGCTGCGGCCACGTTGACCTGCAGCTGAATAGGACACAACACACCACAAATCACATCATTGATGGGGATTCCAAGGTCATGGAAACAACAGCTTTTCTCTTCCTGGAAAGTTATAGCGTTCTGAAATAAAATACTTTCATGCATTAATAAACATATTTTAAAAGTTAGACATTTTGTTTGAAATGACCAAACCTGCCTACCAATGATGTCACTGGTAGGCAGGTTTCTGAACCGACAGTATAATTTGGAATGGCTATGCAACTCTCTCTCTCTGTATATATATGATACATACTGTATAGCCTTGTGTGTGTGTGTGTGTGTGTGTGTGTGTGTGTGTGTGTGTGTGTGTGTGTGTGTGTGTGTGTGTGTGTGTGTGTGTGTGTGTGTGTGTGTGTGTGTGTGTGTGTGTGTGTGTGTGTGTGTGTGTGTGTGTGTACTTACACACACACACAATACATGTAATAAGACTGTAATCTTTGTGTCACGGCAAGTTAATGTCATAATGCCATACTGGTACATTATCATATTATGTCCTTTCATAATGTTTCTGATTCTACAGAATACCGTACATACAGTGCATTATGTCACTGCAAATCCTTTCCTCTGGGAGCAAATGTTGTTCCCTATATCGTCAAGGCAGGGTTATGTAATGCTATTTATTTAGGTTGAGCTGATAGAAGTAAAAACCTTGATTATGGTTATGTGTGTTTTCCATATTACATTCATGGAGTAATGACATCCAATCATTTTTATAGGCTTAAAATTTCCAGAAAGACTATTTTAGGACAGATAAAGACAGTAATGACTCATAACTTCTGACAAGCAAATATTGTTGGAAGGGTAACTGGAGCTTTGCGAGTAATTACAGTCGTCTCGCATTGCTTTGCGGTCTGAGAGGGCCGACCCGTATGCACACAAACATGCACACACGTCACGTACACACACACACACACACACACACACACATCTACGTTAATGTTTATACAGACGCCTTAAAGGGTACGCGTAGCCCTCAGCTCAACTTGATGACATCATGGCTTGCTGGCTGCTGTAGTGTCGCTTTGAGGTCATGTTTCAGCACACGTTCTCGTCCCAAACCTTGCCCTGTCATGTTATTCACTCATGCTTCCTGTACACCACTCATTTTCTTGCCTTTGTTTTGCACAATAAAACATTATTGCATTAAGAAGAAAAAAACAATTAATCGATTTCTCTTGTATTTTTTTTAAATTAACAGCTTTGGAATTGGAGTGTCTTTCAACTTACAACTTTTAGGATAATCTGCATAATGACTTAAATGTGTAAAATGCTGGAAATGGAGAGGTAGATTTTTGAGACACACCTGCAGCCAATAATCTAATCCCCCCCCCCCCCCCACGCACACACACACACACACACACACACACACACACACACACACACACACACACACACACACATGTCACTTGTCTGTTTGCTCAGCTGACAGGGTGTGTGTCAGTACTGAGCAGCCCCAGGGGTGCATTGTGCACAGAGGTAGTGATGGATGGATCTCTAGGCAAACAGATGAGGTGGGTTCCCAGTAAAAAATATCTTCAAGTGGGATGTGTGATGTGTGGTGACTGGATGACTAAACCATACCAGAGCTATAATCTGTGTGTGTGCGTGTGTGCGTGCGTGCGTGCGTGCGTCAGTGCGTGCGTGCGTGCGTGAGTGTGTGCGCGCGCGCGTGCGTGTCGTCTGCGCGAGCATGTACGTGTTTGTGGCCTCCTCTTTCCTTCTATAGGCGTTTTAATGTGTTATCTTAAGTACACTGATGCTAGGCCACCATAGAAGTCATAGCAACAATATTGAATAACATCATTACAGTACTCTTTAACATTTGTGTTTTTTAGGCCTCTGGTAGTTTTGCTTATGTGAGAATTTGCCACAGGGACACATGAGGAAACAAATGACAATTTTGTTTAAGTGTTACTGGATGAGGCCTTTGATTTTTGATCATTTTTATGTGCTTAACATTTGGCAGTAAATTTGAACCAGGGCGATCTGTTGTGGGTGAACACAGCTTCCCTGGGTTGGGTTTATTTTCCGACATGACCTCAGGACTATGGGTAGTTGTTTGTACACAACCCGTGGTGGGTCCCCGAAAGTGCAGAACAATTGTGGGTCTGTGGCTGAGATGCACCGGTGGTTTTGATTGTCTATTCAAAAATTTTCCTCGTATTGAGGAGGCAGTGGATGGAATTGTTTAGGTTAAAATCATTTTTTCCCTGGTTCCATTCTGAAACTGTTCTCATGCGTGGGTAACCACTGTATCTGATTCTTTCACAGGGTTGTCCGTTTGTTTGTGAAACATCACTTTGTGTGCTGCTAATCCACTCAATACGATTATATACGGACACTATTTTTTTCAAGGGTGGGAAATATTTTTGTGCCATGATGAGCTCTTGCAGTGGTGGAAAGTAACTAAGTACATTTACTTAAGTACCGTACTTAAGTACAATTTTGAGGTATTTGTACTTTACTTGAGTGTTTCCCATTTCCAATACTTTTACTTCTACTCCACTACATCTCAGAGGCAAATATTGTACTTTTACTCCACTACAATTATTTGAAAACTTTAGTTACTAGTTACTTTTCAGATATAAATTATGATATTATAAAACATTCATTAACCACTTTAGCCCTGTTTTATACATAGGCTATTTGAAAATAGCAGATCTACAAGCTCACAACGCGTCGCGTCGCGACGCGTTGTGAGCTTGTAGATCGGCTATTTTCAAATATTTTAGTACTTTTACTTTTGGTACTTTAAGTACATTTTGTTACCAATACTTTTGTACTTTTACTCAAGTCAATTTTTAATTCTGGACTCTTACTTGTAAAAGTGTATTTCTATATTGCAGTATTGGTACTTTTACTTAAGTAAAAAATTGGAGTAGCCTACTTTTTCCACCATTGATATTGGGTTACTCAAATGACACATATAATAATAGCTGAGTATGCAATGGATTGTTCTGATAATATAAATCATAATAACATGATTTACTATGTAGACGAAGATGATACCATCGTTCACAAATTCCAAATGATGTACACTAGCCTTCTCTCATACCAATACTCACTTGGGGGCGTGTAAACAAGATCCATCAGGTATTAATAACTTAAAACTAAAACATTTCACAATATTGAAGGAGGGTTTTCTGGGTCTGCTTTGTTGTTTGTTGTTTATTTTATCCATTGCCTGACAATGGCATGTGCAGCAGAAATTCCAGGACAACCATGGCGCCGGGATATGCTAATTTGTTCATAGCGATGTATTAAAAAAAAAGACAGATTCTTTACAAAATAATCCTCTGCAGGAGGTATGTTGACAATATGTTCTCGCTCTAACCTTGGAGGTTAAATGCCCCCTTTAGGAAAACAGTTTGGCTAGACAATTGATTTGAACATGGCATATCTTGGCCACAAACCCACAACTGTCAGGCATGCTCAAGGACCCACCGCGAGTTGTGTACAAACCTCCAGCCAGCCATGGGGGCAGACAGCTGTCAGATCAGGTCTAGCCCCCTAAAGGCACAATACATTTCTGGAAAACATATGAAACGATGGAAACTCTTCTGGTATTCTTAGATGCACACAGTGAAGTGCTCAGTGCTGAATTATAGGCAGGACCTAAAGACAGATTTTTTAATTTTCGTCATCATTTGTTTTGGGATCAACATTATGATCATGTGTAGTGATGCTGCATGTCTATGGATATAAGGAAGAAACCTTTTAGTTTGACCAGGGCCGGACTGGGACCGGAATTCAGCCCTGGCATTTTGGTCCGAACCGGCCCACCACCCCCCGGGCCGTTTTGTCAACGGGGGGGGGGGGGGGGGGGGCGGGAGTTTCAATGTTTCAGACCAGTCCTGCACATGAACTCTGCAGCCGCACTAAGGCGCGACCCGGAAATGACCGTAATAATCCTAAAACGGGAGCAAAAATATATAAAAAAAAAAAAGAAATGGCCCAGTGGCCCACCGGGCATTTGCCCACGGTACGCCAAATGGCCAGTCCGCCGCTGAGTTTGACACAACAAAGACCCAGTTTCAGTTTCCACAATGCATACGGAAATGGCCTGTTTAGCATGTCTCCTACTTATATGGTGATGAACCTTTTGACCAAGCTGAAACTATAAATAAATAAATGAATACATAAATAAATACATACATTAATATACTATGTAACTATGTATGTACATGTATGTATACATGTATATATTATACTTTGTGTATATGTACAGTAGTGCGTGTGTGCGTGTGCGTGTGCGTGTGCGTGTGTGTGTGTGTGTGTGTGTGTGTTATATTGGTATTAAATATTGTTGTTTTTGTGTGTTGTTCATGTATGTTGTCGTACCTTGTTCTTCAGGTGCGCTTCCAACACGCTCATTGCTGGTCATCTCAGGAGGGACCCAGAGACTCTGCAACAGTAGGCCGAAAACTGACACACACAGACACAGCAGCAGGCAACCACTGGAGGGGGCACAACAAAACACACACACACACACACACACACACACACACACACACACACATACGCACTCAGGCATGCACGAGCGCACACATACGCGTGCACAGACACGTACGCAGGTGGCACACACACACACACACACACACACACACACATACACACACACACACACACACACACACACACACACACACACACACACACACACACACACACACACACACACACACACACACACACACACACACACACACACACACACACACACGTTGATTTTGGGGACATTGAATTGATTTACATTCATTCCATCCCTTTACCCTAACCACAACCATATCTGATCTAACCATAAATCATCATAACACATAAATGCGTTGCATAACCCAAACCCTAACGTTTTGAAACTGCAGTTCAAATGAAGTCGGGGACACCAACTTTACCACATACGATTTACAATTCAGGCACATGACATGGCAGAAACTGTCATGCAGAGAAACTTTCAGTGCAAGTGCCGTGCGATATATTGGAGTAAGTGACATGAACCCTGGTCAACAAATGACAGGGTAAAATGTCAAGTAAACAAAGAAAATTATTAAAACTTCTCATCTCCCAGATCAGAATTGAAATTAAGTCTTAAAACTACTTGTCACATCATCTAGTCAGTTGTGCGTATCATAAATTGCACATTTTCAATCTTTTGAAAAAGCAATCACATGCTTTGGCACATTTATGCTAATGATTATGTACAATTGTCTGCTGTTTCGTACATTATCCATTTCTTGTGTCATAATGATCAAAATGTACTATACTGTTTCTCTGTTAAATAGTCTTACCCCCCAAAAAATTTAGGCATTAGTTCTTTGCAAGATATTGGACAGGATGTGTTGCCAGTTTATTTCTTGGCAATCTGTGTTGTACTGTGTACTGTGTCACTGTATTTTTTAACAGTAGTTACTCCATGTGTCTCTTAGGGAAAAAAAACGTTGCATGCTGCCAGTAGGTCTCAGAAGTACCACTATTTTCACCCCCATTTCACCAAGTGAAAGGAGCTGTAATCTTGCTGAAACCTTGGCCAAATGCAGAGTCATACATCATAGATTTGTCATGTCATGACTGATGTCACATGCTGGACACATGTCATCAATCATTGTCATCAAAACCTTAGTCATTGTTTACATTTGAAAACACAGAATACTCTGTTATAAACATGGCCAAGCATTTTGACTATCTTGTTTGTAGACAATGACACAAGAACTTGTCTTTCTGACGGCAATTACATGTTCAATGACATAAATATTTACTCTTGAGAGAAAAACTAAGGATTTTGAGCAAGTTGTGGGGTTTTGTAAGTAATCCATTGTGTGGTGCTGTTTGTACGAATTGTTTTGAGAATACACTTGCTGTTTTGCAAATGTTGAGGATGATTTGAGAAATGTACCAAAGCAACTGAGAAGTGCTAAAGTAACTAGAATACCAGGTAAACATCATCTGTGATCAAGCAAACGGTATTATGTCTTTCTAAATAACATTACATAATTATGTGAACAATCAACCAACATCTCCATAGTATAACAAGCATGTATATAAAAAAATATATGTCCCTAATCAACAGGTTTGATGTTTTTCCCACATTATCAGGAACGCACACACGCACGCACGCATGCGCGCACACTCAATCACTCACTCACTCACTCTCTCACAGTAATCTGCTTGAATACAACAGCAAACAACCAGCGCAAGGGATAAAATCGAATTCCTGTAAATGCCATTTGTTTTATATATCCCTGATGTTCAATAAAAAAGACCTTTGAAAGCCAAAGTCTAACTATTTTAAATGAACCACTGAAAATACAGAAACTGCACAATGGAATAAACAACTGCGGCTCAATTGTATTGTCTCTCTCCATATTTGTATAATACATTACAGCCAACCCTCCAACCCTCCTCTGAACGTACTGTGTAATGTGTACTGCGTAGTGTGCAGTGGTGGAAAGTAACTAAGTACATGTACTTAAGTACCGTACTTAAGTACAATTTTGAGATATTTGTACTTTACTTGAGTATTTCCAATTTCCAATACTTTTACTTCTACTCCACTACATCTCAGAGGCAAATATTGTACTTTTACTCCACTACAATTATTTGAAAACTTTAGTTAGTAGTTACTTTTCAGATATAAATTATGATATTATGAAACATACTGTACATTTACCACTTTAGCCCTATTTTATACCTAGGCTATTTGAAAATAGCCGTTCTACAAGCTCGCATTGCGACACGTTGTGAGCTTGTAGATCTGCTATTTTCAAACATTTTAGTACTTTTACTTTTGGTACGTTAAAGGGCAAGACCACTTTGGTAGAGGTTTGGGTTATGTAGTTACCTTGCCATGAAGTAACTCCAAAGGTGGACAAGAAATGGAAAATGATTGCTCCATTAATTAGAAATTGATAATAAAAAATATGCTCCCCATTGACTTACATTGTACACTGAAACAGCTCTCAAAGTCACTCTTTTAGCACGTAAACGAACACAAACTAAGCTGATTCAGACAATATAGAACATCACCAAACCCAGTACTGTTTATATTTTTAATAAAAATGTCAACTTCCTGATGATTTTACTATTTGAAGATCCGGATCCGGATCCGCCGATCCAGTCCAGGTTTTCTTTCTAATAAAAATAGCTAAATCAACAGTAAGTTAAATTTTTTATAAAAAAAAAAAACAGTACTGGGTTTGGTGATGTTCTATATTGTCTGAATCGACTTTGTTTACATTTGTTTACATGCTAAAAGAGCGACTTTGAGAGCTGTTTTACTGTACAATGTAAGTCAATGGGGAGCATATTTTGAATTATCAATTTCTAATCAATGCAGCAATTATTTTTTTATTTCTTGTCCACCTTTGGAGTTACATCATGGCGAGGTAACTACACAACCCAAACCTCTACCAAAGTGGTCTTGCCCTTTAAGTATATTTTCATACCAATACTTTTGTACTTTTAAGTACATTTTGAATTCCGGACTTTTACTACTAACAGATTACTTTTACATTGCAGTATTGATACTTTTACTCAAGTGAAACAGTTGAGAACTTTTCCCAACACTGACTGCGTAGTGTGGTACAGACTCAAAACACCAAACAATGCTGAGTCAATAAAACTAAAAATCCCCCCAATAAAGCCACTCTGCTTTACGTCAAGTGCATTGAGAGAAGGGAGACAAAATTCTTCCATGACCTCAAATTAAGACCTCAGTGTGTCAAAAGAAACATCTGAAGAGTGATGTGCCATTGTGGCGTGTGTTCATTTGACTCGCTGGTCCAATGGGCTCCCAGCTCTAGTTTTACTGGGGCAGAGAGAGCAATGTAGAAGCGTTTCATCCGACCAGTCAACCCAGAAACCATGGTCCAAAGAAACATAGGGAATCCAAGCTAAACACATGCTAATACGCATGCATAATATATGCGTGTGCGTGTGTGCAGAATAGTATGAATGCACGCTCGCACACACACAGTTGTCCAACTCCCTATAAAGTTTTTTGATTCAGCTCTATACCCTTCAATTCTCTTGCTAAAAGATGTGGTTAACTTCATCGCGTCAGATGAAAGAACTTTGTGTTGGGTTGTTCAGAATATATGAGGAAATAAAATGGTTGTGAGCTGCTCAGGGAGACATTTTTATAAGATTTACATGAAAAGTGGTAGTTTATGTAGATGATGTCATGTAACTTCTTTATACATTCCTTCCTGTTCCTTGTTTTATATCTGTGTGAGATTTATTTTTGTTTTATTAACTGTTCTGTAATGTTTCATATGATCAAAGCTGTTTTTTTTTGTCTTTCGGTGCAAGTCCAAGTCAGGTCTCAAGTCATTTAAGACCAAAGTCAAGCAATGCTTTTTGTGACTTGACTTGAGTTTTCTCAAGGCTACAGTTTATCCCCATAATTCAATGTCCACATGCGCAAAGATGGGACCTGTGAGAGTGATATATTTAAAATTGCATTGTTTGCTCTCTGTTAGCAATAACAAGCAGATTATCCATCAGTGCAGACTGCAGAGATGTGAATACGGTGATGTCACATGCACCAATTAAGCGAATGAAACAAGATGCAGTATACTCGTTTCTTTTTACTTCCTGTTCCCCAATTCAGGATTTGAGGCTAATGAGTATTTAAGTCTTACCTGCGCAGCCGCAGTGCAACACGCATGGCCTCAGTTTGTAAGTGCTGAGTGTGACTGTCAAGAGATGAACACTGCAGCTATCTGTAAGTAAAACAAATACATTGTGCATAAATATAAGTACATGGACAGACTTCCACTCACACTGTTTAGTGTGAGTGGAAGTCATTTCACTTCAGTCTTTGGGTATGAAAATGAATAATGAGCAGTTGTTTCTCTCTTTCCTATGAATGGCAGGTCAGATTTTCCAGCTCAGACGAGCCAGAATAATTTGTTAGGCATAAATAGTGTGCAATAATTCTCTGGTATAATTTGTATGTTGTAATGACTGGCTATGACAAGCCTATTCAGCATGCAGTGTTCCTGTGTTTGTGTTGAACAAGTTCATCAGAATGAAAAAAACATGTGCTGAACTCAAACACAGCCATTCTGCTTTTCACACCCAACTTCTCTATTCTGTGTGGTCAAAAAGGAACAGTTATAGAGATGTCTCAACACTTGCCAACACATGCACGCACACACGCATCTTCACGCATGCACGCACACACGCACACACACACACACACAAACGCACACGCACAGACACACACACACATAAACCCTCACCTCCTTTGGTATTGGTCCCATCCCGATGGCAACCGTCACTCCTGCTTTCAAAACAAAACAAGAACACAAAAATAAGGAAAGAATCCTGGGGTCTTGGAAGTCTCTAGCTTCCTTTTTGGTGCCTTTTCTCTCTAATTTCCCTCCTTCTCTGGCCTTGCCTTTTCTGTGTCTCCAGGCCTGTGAGTCGCCATCCCGCAGTTGCCCGGGTAACCTGACTCCCCTCTATGGAACACAATACCCAGAGTGCTTCTTGCTCCTTTCAGAGATACAATGGAGCCCACGCTATTGGGTGACATGTTTTCTTTGAGCCGCGCTGGCCAGAGCCTCGGTTGTTGAATTGACACGCAACTGGGGAGCCCATTTTAATGTGTTTAATAAGGTAAATAAGGCCTTCCGAGACTGAAGAGACTCAACAGACCACACAAAATAATGAACTTGCCATACATACGTACGTAATTTAAAGTTAGATGTGGCATATTACTACAACATAACCAGGGATCAACGGTCCTTTAGATTTTGATTGATTATGATTCACAGAATAGATGCCAAATCAGAATTGTCATGCTGTGTACAGCTGTCAAAATATCTGATCAGGAACGCTTTCTATTTCACCATCTATTTCTGAGGCCTTGCACGTACCATGGCTGTTAAGGCATGCTGTATACTGGCTTGTGCCCATGTCTAATTACAGTACAAAAGCCACTTCAGGTCATCTCAGGTCTCAGACATTTAATTGGTTGATTGATTGAATACTTTATTAACAGTTTGCAAACAGTACAGAGGTACAGTTATACAATAATGCTAAAAGAACAACACAAAAAGCCCCGAGGGATTGTTTCCATTGTGGTCCTGTGTGTTCAATTCATCAAGACATTAGATTTATTCTTAGTTTGATGAGCTATTGTATGTTTGGTTGTATTAGTATTAATAACAGGCTAAGTTGTGAACCAGTAAATAAGCACCCTTGAAGAGAAGACCAATGAAAGCCTCTCACTGCATATTTACTGATGCACCAGAGAGTGGTCACATATTTCCATCCAGCTAAACTTGGTGAGCTATCCGGTGTGAGATCAAAACCTCAGCCTCATGTTTTGTCTAAGTTTGCACTGGCTCTAATCTTTCTCTGAATAGCATGCCAGAATGCCAGTTATTAATTAAATTATTGTTGTTTTTTTATTGAAAATTAAAGCTTTTAGATGTTTTTTCCGATGGCCAAACGGCGTTATGGATACAATGAAACTGTCAGTTCCTCTGTAGGCTATACTACAGACCAATCATCACCATCCAGAATCTTCTTGTATATTGCATGCTGCTGTGGTGTAGGAGAAATAAATGCTTTGTAAACAAAAGGTTGAAGGTTGATGGTTTGAAACCCACCAGCAGAATGACAGAATCTACAGACATACCCACTGATAATCAGGGTTCATTATGACACAACTGAGATGGGTAATTGTTTAAAACCATTTTTTTACCCAGATTTACTCTTTCATTGACAGCAAACACAGAGATGTTTAGTAAGGTCACTGTAGTCATTTATTAGTTTGAGTAGCCTATATCAGTTATAAATAATCAACCAAGAGTATAAGGTATTGTTTAATCAAGTAAATGTGTCACTTTGGATCGTTATATTAAAATAATTAGTGGCTATAAGGTTTTCAGCTACTTTTTGTAACAGTGTGATATTATGACTACAGCTTATATTTAATTAGCTGAATTAAGTTTAATTGAGAAAATACAACTGTACACTCATGGCATGCAGCATGTCAGATCAATAATGAATTATAGGCTGAGCCCCATACTTGTGAACTGCATTCTGTTTTGTTTTGTGCTATTTTAACAACCCAACCCAATCCAATCCGCTTTATTTATATAGCACAGTGGCGCGGGAAGGGGGGGGCTATGGGGGCTGCAGCCCCCCTGGTGATGGGAGCAGCCCCCCTGGTGATGGGAAGAAAAAAAAAAAGAAAAAAAAAAGAGTTTTATTTTATTTTATTTTTTATAATATATATATATTTTATGGATCATAGCAGTCTGTTACGGTCATGGATGAACTTCAACCTGGTGTTTACACTGTCTTTCTGCCTTTTTATGTGGGGAAAAACACAGAAAACCCCCAAAAAATCGCAAAAACATCGCGCGCTCGCGCTTTGCGCGGGCGCGAAGAGTCCCCCCCGACGCACAGCCCCCCTAGGTATTAAGGACTTCCCGCGCGCCTGATATAGCATGTTAGCACTGTTACAGTGCAAGGTTACCAAAGTGCTGCACAGAAAATAAAATAAATAAATATACTACATAAGCTAAAACACCCCACAACAAAATAAACAGCAAAAAGAAACGCATCACTCTAGTGTAGAATACAAGATGCAGCAGCGTCAGCAGACAGTGAATCAAAGCAGAGACCACAGAACTGTCACAACAAATTAAGTAAATTGAATCCGACCACTTCCATTTCATGTAGGCTATTTATTGCAACAAACATCAATCAATTAAATACAAAAACAGATAGCTGTGCTGTGAACAATTAAGGCTAACAATGATAAAGTATTAGGACATTGTATGACTTAAAACAAAAATTAAGAACAGTATTGTATGTTTTTTGTATGACTATTTTATATACTATTCCCATGTCAATGTAGGAAATTAACAAAAAAACAAACAGGCTAAACTCCTTTTTGCATCAACTCCTCCAAAGAACAGGCCATGTGATGTAGTTGGCAGGTTTTTACTGAAGAAAAGGTTAAAATGAAAAACAAATAGACAAATAAGCATACATTAAATTATTATTAATAATAATAATAAATACTCTTCTCTAGCCTCTAGCCCTCAGCTCAAAGCATGTATCAACAGAATACAGTAGCCTATAGACAAGGGAAGTGGTGATGATTATAAATTATAGAATTTAGCTTCAGAATTTAGCTTGTTGGAACAGCAGGCTCCGTCGCAGACTTTCTGTGAATCAATGGCGGTGATGTGTTTTGACCCTACGTGAGAACCAAATACTGGGAAGAACTTTCTTGGTCTGGTGGAGCTGCATGCTGAGTTTGACGCACAGTGTGAGAACGGTCAGGCAAGAATAAAAGAGATTGCTGACAATGGCGAAACAATATTATTTTTGTTAATTTAATGTGTGTGAATTGTTTAAGCTGTTTTCTATAGCTGCGTGGTGGAAGTGCATATAGCCTAATTAATTTTGATAGAAAATACACCATTATGTTTATGGAAGCAAACCAACTTCAGTCTGCAACTTTTTTTTCCACCTGTTCCCCTATAAGGATCTGGGGGCCCGTTTCAAGAGCTAATGTGGGGCCCACAAACTGGCCCCCAGATCCTTAAGGCCGGCCCTACCTCCATTCTTAGCACAGGTTTCTTTAGAAGTGTTCTTCTGGATTATGGGCTTCAAAACATGCTTTGAAGTCAAGAGTATGAAAGCCTTAGTGAGGTTTGAACCTGCAATCTTGTGATCATTTAGTGACTGTCTTAACAGTGAGCCACATGCTCGCTGTTCCATCACAGTTTTTATAATCCTTTAACCACTTTAACCAACATTAGCCAAAAACAGCCGATCTACAAGCACACAACGTGTCGCATTGCAAAGAGATTTGGCATAGACAGAAAACGCGGTCCAAGTACAGAGCCAATTCAGGCCATTTACTAAGTCTAGAGTCTTTAAGTGATTGTGATTTAAGTGTTGTTCTGCATTTATTTTAGCCTTCAAAACATGCTTCAGTTCAGAGTCAAGACTCAGACAAACAACTGTGGTGGGGTTTGAACTGTCAATGTTGGGAACATAGGGAAAATAAACACAGTGAGCCGCTGTTCTCAGAGATGGGTATCACAATACACTTTACAAAATACTGGTCTGAGAAATGTATCTGAGTCGAGATACAAATAAGTGCAATTGTCAATTCATAGATTCATTGCCAAATATTGAATTAATGACCTATGCCGGCTCTGCAGCCTTACAGGATGCAATGCGTGCTTAAACACAGTGAAAGAAAATATATACTGTACAGATCCATTTTTACAAGTACATTTTTGTTGGATAATGGTTGTGAACATGTCCCCACCCTTTCAGTAGCACACACGCCCAGCCTACATCATGGCTAAATGCTTGACCCTGGTCCCTGGTACTTATGAAACTGGATTTCACTCCCACTGGCTACACCGGGGAACTCCTTTGGCCTGGAGGACACAAGCCTCCTTCACCTCCTCCTCACTCAACCTAATGATTCGCCTTGTCTCTTCTCCTCCAGGCTGGCGTGTTAGTTGACTATAGCCACAGCCCACTATATAGTTATTCATGTCTGCTGGTTATGGTAGAAACTGGGTGAAAACCCAGCTCCAAACACGACACTTTTGAAATAATAAGTCAATGTGTCAAATCAAATCTATTTTTTTAACATGTCCTCTCTTTCATCCTTTTTTTGTCTCACTGTTTGTCTCTCAGTCATATGTCATCTTTTTGTTTTTTAGTTTTTGTTAGTCAGAAACGTAACAGTCATTGATTGTCTTGAACTTGATCAAGGTGTATCACTCAGATTTTCCAGATTCCATTACAATAGGCTATGACTGCCTTCCCAAAGTTTGCAGGACCTGGGTAGGCAACCCGGCCTGTCGGAGACCTGCGCTCCAATGGTATTATATTTATTAAAGCAATAGGGACCAAACAACACATTGCCAATATGGCCTATCTTGTAAATTCTCTCTTTTTTTGGGGGAGAATGTTAGGCACAGGTGAATGTGATTGTGGACTACGTAGCTTATGTTTTGGTCTGCAGTGGATCAATCTGGGAACCCATTCGGTTAAAAAGGAAAAATAAAATGAAACAAACCAAATCATTTTTTCCCCTGTTCAGCAGAATCTGTCTTGAGAGATTATCAGTGGATTGACTCTAAATGAGGTCAACCTCTCCTGAATGCCAGGAGAGGGCGCCCTAAGTCCACTTAAATGACAATGTACAAGGATAGATAAATTGACTGACTGACTGACTGACTGACTGACTGACTGACTGACTGATTGATTGATTGATTGATTGATTGATTGATTGATTGATTGATTGATTGATTGATTGATTGATTGACTGATCGATCCTGCAAGGTAAATTCAGATGTCAGAGCAGCACTGCAGTAGGTATGAAACACAGGATAGGTAAAGGGAAGAGTAGAGATACATCTAAGATTCAAGAATACAAAAATAAGAGCAAACAATTTAGCATAATGTATGAGCTATAAATAGATTAATTAATACAATCTATCACCAGTAATATAGGAATATACAGTTGTCAGTAGTGTATATACAAATATACAGACAGACTATTGACAGTGGATATGATGTGAGACTGATGTACATCCAGCTATACTTAGTGGGAATATCGAATATGGACAGTGGTGGAAAAAGTACTCAAATGTTTTACTTAAGTAAAAGTATCGATACTGCAATGTGGAAGTACTCCGTTACAAGTAAAAGTCTGGAATTCTAAATTGACTTGAGTAAAAGTACAAAAGTATTGGTATCCAAATGTACTTAAAGTACCAAAAGTAAAAGTACTAAAATGTTTGAAAATAGCAGATCTACAAGCTAGGTATAAAATAGCGCTGATGAAGTAACTAGTAACTAAAGTTTTCAAATAATTGTAGTAAATGTACAATATTTACCTCTGAGATGTAGTGGAGACAGTAGAAGTAAAAGTATTGGAAATTGGAAATACTCAAGTAAAGTACAAATACCTCAACATTGTACTTAAGTACAGTACTTAAGTAAATGTACTTAGTTACTTTCCACCACTGTTAGTGGGAATATCGAATATGGATAATGGGCTGTGTACGCTACAGTCAATCTACAGTGTATATAATGAGGAATAGTGATCTATCAATGCTAAAACATTTACAGGAGTTAACCTAAGCAGGCCTCTAATTATGATAATGGTGTAAATCACAGTAGTCCATGAGAAAAAGGGTGAGTGGAGAGTGAGTGAGTGGGAGGTATAACAACAACAACAACAACGACAACAACAACAACTGAATGTTATTGTCATGCTATTGTCGTGATTATTTCATGTGCAGTTGCAGAGAATAAAACAGCCCATAGTGATGATGATGATGATGATGCCAGTATACTGTGTGTGTGTGTGTGTGTGTGTGTGTGTGTGTGTGTGTGTGTGTGTGTGTGTGTGTGTGTGTGTGTGTGTGTGTGTGTGTGTGTGTGTGTGTGTGTGTGTGTATCAAAGGTGTTGTAGATCCTGCTGCGTACATAAGCGGAAGGATTTGATGAGCATAAACCCCCATAATCTAGGACCTAAGGCTTACTGGCTCCATACCATCTGTCTCTCTCTCGCTCGCTCTCTCTTTCTCTCTCTGCCACACACACGCACACACGCCTACACGAAGACTATCCATCTGTACTGTACCTGATTCAAGAGTTAAAATCTCTCCAGATTCTATGCCCATTACACGCCACCAATGTGCATCCTGAACAACACAATGTGATGTCCCAGTGGAACATGGTGACCCGCTGGCCTCGTGTGACATGACAGTTGTCTGCAGACCAGCACTCTTCGATGCCTGCTGGCCTGGGTCAGTACCACCAGCCCCCCAGCTCACAGCAACAGCAGCCTGCTCTCCTAAACCAGTGTCTATGGTTCAAAAGGCTGCTTGATTCCTCCTACTTAAAACGGCCTGTTGTTAGAGATCTATAATACTGGGCGGTGTTATTTGATTCTGGGTTAAATGTCCATCTACTGTATAGCATTGGTTTAATGTTGGCCTATAAATCTATACATCGGGAATGTCCGGCATCCAAAACCAGTTATATATGCAATGCTCTGAAACCCGTTATATTGTTAAATATGAAATTAAATGTATAATATATTGATTATATTGACAATACTTTAAATTGACTGGACGTTTTATGAATTTTTGGGTTGGAGCAGGTTTAGCTGTTCAAACACAGATTTCCAAGATGTATATAACCTATTTATTATTCATGAGTAGGCCTATATGCCAAATTATTAAATTAATTATATAGGTAGGCCTACTGTTCTTCACATTATTTGAGTTTCCAGCATTCAGAATGATCTGTTGCTCTGTCTTTGTGGCTGTGTAACCCTAACCCACAAACCACTGTGGCTTGTAGAGAAAAAAACACCAACAACTCTAAACAGCTCAGGGAAACACAAAATAAGGACATGAAAAACATCAGCAGCATTCAAGAGGAGCAGAGAGGGAAAACACAGGAAGGAAAAACAACCTTTTATCCCAAGTCATACTGAGAGGCAATTACTGTCCCATATTATTGAATTATCAGTAATAACTGTCATGTGTTGCATCGCCATGTTCTGGCGGGTGCTTTGAGAAGTGGACAAAGCAGGGTGTTGTTGCCTCTGGTTGGGTACTTCCTGACCTCTTCAGTGCCTGCCAGTACCTGGGCAGCGTTGCTAGTAAACAAGGCAAATTTCACATGTAACCAAAGCAAAGTCTTTAGAGATAGCCTTGGTTAGATGTCAAGCTGCAGGTCGTGGCCAGCATACTTTGACTGTATCCTATTCTTTACTAATACTAATGCTGCCATAATGTAAGTACATTTTATTTATATAGCACTTCTCACAGAGAGAACTCACAAACTTTACATATGATATAATAACAGCATTTCAAATAATTAAAATCGACAGAAACACACTGTACAACAGAACTCAGAAACAAAAAAAGCAGACATATTACACACACAGAAGATAAAATCAAGGACATTCCGCAAAATGTATGCTTGTTTAAACAGAAGTGTTTCATGGTTCTTAAAAATGCCCACAGACACTGCAGCTCTCAGGACCTGTGGAAGGGCATTCCAGAGTCTGGGACCTACAGACAGAAAGGCTCTGTCGCCTTTGGTTATCAATCTGGTATGAGGGATGACTAATAGACCCTGATCGGCTGACCTTAGGGTCCTGCTCGGCACATACCGTTCTAGCAGGTCAGTTAGATATGCTGGCGCTTGACCGTGCAGAGCTCTATATGTGAGCCAGTGGTGTGTTCCTCCGTGTTACGCAATATGACGCGCAGAATTTTTCGGGAAAAAAAGCGTAGCCCTTTACTAACAATTTAATCCATTGACCACGCGCGAGCGTAACCACGACCACGTGCAGGGAATGATTATCTTTTTCCATCCGAAAAAAAACGAGAACACACCACTGATGTGAGCACCAGGACCTTGAACTGAACCCTGAAAACAAGAGGAAGCCAGTGGAAGGAGGCCAGGACTGGAGTGATGTTAACAGTCTGGCAGCAGCAATAATGTGCGTGCGTGTGTGTGTGTGTGTGTGTGTGTGTGTGTGTGTGTGTGTGTGTGTGTGCGTGTGTGTGTGTGTGTGTGTGTGTGTGTGTGCGTGTGCGTGTGCGTGTGCGTGTGCGTGTGCGTGTGCATAAACAAAATATAACACTTTATACGACAGCAGACATATGTTCAAGGAGTTATAAAGTGCAAGAGAATAAAATCAGCAGTAGTGTGTGTACTGATAGGATAATGTAGATAATGTTTCTTTTAGGTGTGACAAAATGTTGAAGCTATGGTAGGTAGGCCCACTGGAAGGAGGCCATTTCCTTGTATGAAGTATTTTGTGTAAGCATAAGTTGGTGTAACTGTGACGGTATGCTATTACCATGGATGATTTTAAAACCTGAACTATCTCAGTTCTTCTCAACCTTTTCAGGCCGCGACCCCCCAAAATAATCATATTTGAACTGGGGACCCCTCCAATTAAATAATCATATTTGAACTGGGGACCCCCCACCCTGACAAGCACAGGAATGTAGGAGTTGAGGCATTTAGTTTGACTCGGTTCCACAGATAAATATTGTGAAAATATCTACAAGCTCACAACTTAAGCTTGTAGATCGCTATTTTCAAAAGATTTCCCTCTTTCTTATTTACAATTTGGCCAGTTATTTACAATGTTTGACTTTGGTTATATTTATGATATAGTATGTGTTATTTGTTGATTACTTTTGATGCAGTAATGGTCTTTTTTTCTTTTCAATCTTCTTGTTTTAGGTATTAAAAAGGTCTTAAAAGTCCTTAAATTGTCACTTCACTGTCATCTGGGGACCCCCCAAAATCATGTGAGGACTCCCCCTGGGGGTCCCGAGCCACAGGTTGAGAACCACTGAACTGTCTTGTTTGTTCCACCAGATGGATTCCTCTCTAGTAGTGTACTCAGACGCCCACTGCGCACGCGCGAGCCAACTCGATATGAACGCCGCTGCTCCACAGCACGTCTCCAAGACATCTCACATCCAGGTAGGAGTGACTCTTGTCTTCTCACAGGTATCTTTCGCGTCTTAATGTTGTCTTCTAATGACTTTTTTGTATGCAAACAAAAACCCCGTCGGCTCTGTCTGTCGTTTTGGTGATTATGTGTACATTGGGCTTGCAGCAAATCAACTCCACACAAGAGCAAACTCGGCGATCAAAGCCCTGGGATCTAATTCTACTTGGGGTTGTTGGCATGTTTATGTGTTAGCTAGCAGAGATTGAGGTTGTTGTAACGTGATCACACTGATCGCTGCAGTTAACCAAACGTACGTGGTGTTGGTCTGTCTGTGCATTAATGTATGTGCGTTTTGCATGTTCCTTAATCGGGTAACGTTACGTAGCTATTCTGGTGTGGAGTCAGTCCACTGTATTTGCTGTGTGGTTCAATGCGCTGAAATGGTAACCGGAAGACTCGCCCCAAAACACGCTCGCCCCCATTTTCTTTTCGCGGACCAGCGGTCCTTGTATTTGTTTTTACTGAGGATAAGGTTAGAAATAAGTTTAGGGTTATGCATAGCCTTACTGAGGTTAAGGTTAGGTTTTGGCACCGTTTTACCGAGGTTAAGTTTAGGAATAAGGTTAGGTTTTTATGCATAGTTTACTGAGGTTCCGTTTAGGAATACCAGGTGAATACCGCCGGATTTGCCCCGGGGTCACTGTGTTTTGGGGCGAGCGTTTTGGTATTCGCTGAAATGGGTTTTGGCTAGCTACTGTAGCTTGCTAACTACAGGTATGAATGAAAACGGTGAATTAGCTTAGTTTGGTTGGTAAACCCTCCGTAACTTAGACTAGAAGCATAGAATGCTCGTAACGTGACAGTTGGGTTCCGCAATATTAGCCGAAAGATGGTTAGTTAAAGGGGGATACTTCCGTTTTAACGCTATTATAGACCAATTATCTAATTATTAGATTAGATTCTAATACGAAGCTATCCATTTACGTATAATATGCTATAGAAAGCTGAACGATTACTTTTAAATGTCATTGTACAAGTTATTGCTGCAGTAGTGTGACTGTGAACTACTTTGACAGCTGTACACTGCAGATTCTCGTTTGTTGTACGGTCTATCTATGCAATAGCTGTGCTGGGATCAGTTCTTACTTCTTACTGCTGCACTGGCTGAGTTCCCAGATGAGCTTGTGTTGGTTAAAACCGCCAAGTAAAGCTTTATTATCCCTCTACAGTAATTAACCGGGTGACGTAGTCCTTGACCGGTTGACGCCCCTATTCATGATACATGATAAGCACAACAACTACCCCCGCCCCCCCCCCCTCCCCCCCCCACACACACACACACACACACACACACACACACACACACACACACACACACACACACACACACACAGAAAATGAAAAACGTAACTGAACGCTTTCAGTTAACTCAATCTTAATGTTGCTTCTGGCCAAGTATGAGCATCCTTCAAGTTCAGGCCATATCTTATTAAAACGGGGTCATCCCTATGTTCCCCGGGTTCTATGTTCCCCCACTAAGGTTAGGGTTAGGTTTAGGTTAGGTCCTATGTTCCCCGCTCTCCCTAGGAAAGCGGGGAACATAGGACCCGGGGAACATAGGTACGGTCCCATTAAAACTATGACGGAAAAGTCCCAGATGGTTTTGGCCAAAAACAAGATCGTACTATGAGACCAAAGTGTAGGTTTGAAAGTTATGCATTAAAAAGTTGTGCATTAAGTAAGTGCACAACTGTAGATGTGCAGGACAGTAGCTCACCAGGTGGACTTTAGACAGAGCACTGGCCCCAGTTCATCCTACTCCAGTCTGATGCTAGTGTCTCTGTCACATGACCCCTAGCCATTAAGCTAAGTAACCTTTGTTGATGCTGACTTTGCTGATACAATATTTGATGAGACCTCACTGACTTGGTGTTGTTTAACTTCCATTCATGCTATAAGTTTTAAGTGAACGCTTGAACCTATTAGTTCGCTGAGCTGGTTGTTATCAGCCATTGGGGTTTTCGTGCCTTCCTCAAGATCCCTTGAAATCCTTTTAATTTCTATGCCATGCATGTATTTATTTCATAGGTAATCTACACTGGAATACGACTGCTTACATGAGGGCTTTACTTTGGTGAGCCTTTACTCTTTTTCAAGTCAATTTTATTTGTAAAGGCCTAGCCTAGCACATTTCTTACTAGGTAAATTAAATGTGTTTCGCATTAAAAGACAACACGTTCTAAACAAAACAGATATTCTAAGTATTAACACCCCTTGCCCCATCCTTCCACTGCACACACACAAAACCCAACACATATTGTTGAGAAATTCTGGATCACTCTGGATGCTGAGGCAGATGGATTCTGAGACACTGTTATTGCATGAGCTCAAGTACATGAAACACACAGGTCAATGGTTAAGTAGTTCTCTGCTGAAAGAGAGACTAGACCATATTTATACACATCCGTATATGTCATAGTCACAATCTGCACTCATAATACATTTCATACAATGCCAGGTCAGCATGGAGGGGCATCTTGAGTGTACAATATACTGATTGTTATCATAAGGCCAAAGATGAATGACACCCTCACGTCAATGTTTGTCACAAGACAGCTCCTTCACAATCAAGCATTATGGCACTCTTAAGGAGACATTATGTTTGATTATTGAATATTATTGGTGCCTACTGGGCACCTGCCTAGGCTCAGCCAGTTATTGCACACACCTGAGTTCCACAGAATCCAACTCCCGTCATGTCTCCGTTCCCTCTGACTTTGATTTCCTTTCTCTCTATGTGCTACTGTCTAATAAAACAAAAAAATTTAAAAGAATAAATGAGCAAATAGTTATGATCAGTTGTATCACAATATCACAGACCGGTCTAATAGGATAATCTTTACATTTTAACTGTATCAGCAATGTTAGGAGATTGGACAATGATGGACCTACACACTATAAATTCACTTGTAGCATTGTATCTTTTGGAGTATCTGCATTCAGATTTGGTTCAGCTTTGATAACACCCACTCACCAGAGTCAGAGACTTCATGGATTTTTTGCATATATTGTTTTTGCTCTCAGCCACAATTGTCCGGACAGTGAGTGCAGTGGCCAATCTGGTCATAAAAAAAGTAGGCCTGCCTATAAACTCCTGTGTAAGTCATATTTCTGCATCAAAGGTCGTCTTCTGCAGTTTGTTTTCTTATCACAAGACTAGGAAACCTCACACAGTTCTATTCTATTTGGGCTATGCAACAGTGATCTTTGCTTGAATTTTTAATCTCTAGATGTGACATACACAATGTCCATGTCTCCACTTTGCTTTGAACTTCTACAGTGAACCCAGATCCTTGTATGAACTGAAATCCAATGGCAAAACAGATATGGGTAAACATGCCTGCAAATTTGTCTTGGTCTTCTATTTAGATAATGGATACAGTTGGACAATTAAATAGGAGCTAAGAAGACTCTTAACAAGACGTTCCTGAGTCCAGAGGCTTTTATCTGAGTCTGAAATACAGATAATGCCGCCATAATTGTCTAAACTTTTTCAGAATAATATATTATCATTAATTCTCTTTTGTCTGCATTTCAGGGGCCACATCATGGGCAGCTAAAGGATAATTAGAACTAGTCCGTTGCGTGGAGGACGGAAGGCTTGGCATACACCAGTCCCTTAACCTCCTCCTACTGTGGCCTTGGCCATAGCTTCAGGTTCTGGTACAATGGCTGAGGAAGACTATGGTATCTTTGTCGACTGGGATCAGATGGGGGACCTGGCTAAAAGCAGCGGACCCACCAAAGTGGACACTAAGGACCTGAAGGAGTTCAAGCAGATGGCTCGGCAGGGCTACTGGGCCAAGAACCACAAACTGCGTGCACAGGTCATTCAACAGCTCATTAAAGGCATTCCCTGTCGCACAGTCACCCCAGATGCGGAGGTCTACCGTGACCTCATGGGAAATGAGGCCACCAAGAAGCCCTCCTCTGCCATACCGCTACCCGACTTTGTGGATGGCAGCCCCGTCCCACATTACTGCCTGAAGTCTGAGGCCGTAGGATCCGCTCACCGTATCATCGCCTGTCTGGCGGGACAGTTTCCAGACATTTCCTACTGCCCGGCGCTGCCTGCCATCACGGCGTTGCTCCTGCACTTCAGTGCGGACGAGGCGCAGTGTTTTGAGCACGTCAGCCGCATGCTCTCCTGCAACGAGCCGGGCAAACGGCTACTGGATCAGACCTATCTGGCCTTCGAGTCCAGCTGCATGACCTTCGGTGACCTGGCCAACAAGTATTGCCAGTCGGCCCATAAGCTGATCGTGGCCACAGCTCAGGATGTGATGGAGGTCTATATAGACTGGCAGCGCTGGGTGCTGGGGGACCTTCCCTTCAGCCACGTTGCCAGAGTCCTTGACGTCTACCTGGTGGAGGGTTACAAGGTCCTCTTCCGGGTGGCTCTGGCCCTCATCAAGTTCTACCGCAAGCACAAGGTGGGCGCCCAGGGGGGCCAGGCGGGCCAACAGGAGAAGCAGGAGTCGGGGGGAGTCAGGAAAGACATTCAGGCCTTCATTAAAGGCATCGCCTCCACCGTCACCCCGGAGAAGTTACTCGAGAAGGCCTTCTCTATCCGCCTGTTTAGCCGCAAGGAGATCACCCTTCTGCAGATCACCAATGAAAAGGCCCTGCAGCAGAAGGGCATCACTGTCAAACAGAAGCGGTATGGTTTTCACATGTGTTTTGAATGCACTGCACTGGGAGGATTGTTAGATTCTTCCTATGTATGTCTTTTTCAGGCTCATCTATTCTTTGTTAAGTAAGATCTGAAGCCCACATTCTCGAACTTCTTTCAGAAATAGTAATTCCTTAGTTGATGCCACACAAACGTGACATTTATACCCAACCTTAATTTGTATTATGATCATTGAATGTGTACACACACCATGGCGAGTGAGGTTGCAGTATATTCTGTCCTGGCAAAGCAAGGGAACTGGTCTCTCCGTGGTCATGTTTGAGAATAGAATGCAAATGTTTCGTATCATTTTGTGAGGGTGGCATGCGTTCATATGCATCACACACCTTGTGTGTCTCAGCTGGATTAAATCATCTGAACAGGATGATTTCAGTTGACGGGGTCAAACGCACTGTAAAGCTGCATTGTGCAATGTGTTTCATGCTAGTGAGTCACGTAGCCGGAAAATGACATTCTCCATGACGAGCTGTAACGCTACTGACCAATATCTACTGGCTGTCCATGTTGCCTAAGTCTAGGTGTTGTCCTCCTCGACCTTCCTTAACAGATTTGTTGAAACAACCTTGTCACCTCCCCTGCTCTGTAAATTCTGCTGAACCTATCCCATATCCGTTACCCAATGCTTCGCACTGCTGTCTTAAAGGCAGGATTACTTCTAACTGCATTTTGGCTGAATGATCTGGATCTGTACAAAAAGTAATGACCAATTTATGGGCTACTACCCTACCTACCTTGTACAGTTTGTGTCTGTAGTGACAATCTAGGACATCTGCTGCACTACTAGCCTTATTTCTTTGGGACAATTTGAAACTAGATTTGTACATTTGTGCAAATATGTAAATAACTACATGTAAATAACATTCTGTATCTCTAACAGGAATTAAGAAGGTCTAGTGAGACTCCAGGTCAGTTTAGGCCAGTGTGACACTTAAAGTTCCTCTGTTAATGCTAGCATAAATAAAGATTAGATGAAGAGAGAAACCGTAAAATCCAATTGGAGGTGGTATGCTAGGAATGAGAGTTATGCCTTCTTAAAATTGCACAGGGCAGTCACTATATTCAGCAGGCCCATCAGTTAGTAGCAAGCTATTTCAATTGGTAAATTGGTCAGGGAGTCCAGTCTTTTTACAGTATGGCTGAAGGGCCCAGCCGTATAGATCAGTGTTGTCTGTATGTATGTCCCCACAAAATAGACCAATCACAGTGTACTACAAAGCTAAATGGTCACTGTTAACACCAATCATAGTCCCCATAAAAGTAGACTAGCACATAACGCTGGTGCTTCATTCACAAACTGCACACCTAGGGTTGCACCAGCTGAACGTAAGTTCAGTCCCAAGTTAGGACGTTCAGTCCCTTACTAGAGGCTTATTAGCTACTACTTAGTTTGTAACTAGTGCGTTGACTAAATTCAGTTTGCTAGTAGTGTGTGAAAGTAATGTAAAGTCGCATGAAATGACGTCAAATACGAAACCACTAATAGGACCACTGCTTAATGACTGAACCAAAAGACAACTGAGTGCTCAATCCACTTAAATGCTTTACGTGCAAACTGCAAACATTACACGACTACTATAATGCTTTGACGCATGCCGCTGAACACACGAGCACACACACACAGAAATTTCCTATCTAAGAGGGAGACAGAAAAGTCCATCAGCCTTGATACTTATAGCCCGCCCTACCACTCCATGCATTCATTCCATGTGTCATATCATGTAGGTTATGACATCTGTATAAAGCGTTTGTGAAGTTTCTGATGCGCTTGCTAGTGCACCCCTGCGCACTGCCCTACATGGTGAATTTGTCGATCCATCTCTCTTGAAGCAGATTTATCGTGTAAATGTGAACATCTTCATAAGTATACTGTACAATCACAATATAACGGCAAAGTGTGTTAGAAGTGAGGGTGTGCGTTTGTTATTTGGTGAGTTTTTGTTGACGCCGTCAAAGTGGTCTGCCTTAAAGTAGGGACTTAGTGTTGCCTAAAGGCTTGTGTAAATACTTAGCTGTCAGTATTTACTATTTAGGCTGTAACTAGGCTAAGTTTGAACTTGGTGTGAGGTGGTGCATCTGACCACCATGATGACGTACAGTCAGAGAAGCAACGCCGTTATTAGATTCTGTGTCTCGTTAGATAATGCATTCTGGCATGCGGTGGCATTCTGGCATGCAGTGGTTTCATTTGTAAGTTCATCCTTTTGTCTCACCATTCTGTTTCTCTTTTCTCTGGGTTTCCCACATCTTTTCCATCCACTGTCTCTTCTCATCTGCTCTCCCACACATGCACATCCCACCACTTCCTGTGCGTTGGTTCTTATACAGTGGTATTAGGTGGGTTTTATTGCATTCTATTTTCTTCGATCTAAACCTCTTTTCTTTTTCAACTACATTCTTTTCTCTTTTTGTCTCATTTGTGATTTAACCCATTAAGACCTGAAGCCGATTCTACATGTCTCCTAAATCCCAACAGTATTCTGAAAAACGTATGTTTCTATATCAGTGGTGCTCAATCTTTTTCATGTCAAGGACCCCCAAAATTATATGTATTTGGCCACCGACCCCCATCTCAAAATATTTAGTTTCAGGGATATATATTCAAAGATTTGCACACACATTTTCACGATTTTTCAAAAATAGCAGATCTACAAGCTCATAGCACGGCACTCTTGAGCTTGTATATCTGCTATTTTTGAATAGCCAAAGTGTAAAATAATGCTTTTTTTTTAAGCTCAAATCTAAAAATGACACGGATGCGTTCCAGGTCTTAATGGGTTAATGCTCATCAAGCCTAAAGTTAGAGTAGATTTTTGCACTTGCGTCTGCTTTAGTCATGCCCTCCTAGAATTTGGAGGGCATAATTCCCTTCAATATCTCAGCCGCACATCTGCTTTTGCTTTTTACGGGTGAAAAGGCATAACATCACTAACTGTGTGATCTTCCCTTGCCCCACCTTTCTGGCGGTCTGTCTCCAGGGGTAATGTTCAGCTGGCGCTGAATCCTGACACCTTCTCATCAGAGATAGTCAGCGCCAAGGAGATGCACGACATCTGGTCGTGGATCCCTGAGCGCTTCGCCCTGTGCCAACCCCAGCTCCTCTTCACCACGTCAACCCACGGCTGCAGCATCAACAGGTACACCACCCTGCTATGCTCACATTAGTACAGCTGACATTATGCAAGGGTTAAGATTGTGGATTTGGGACCAGAAATGTGGCTTGTGTGATTATTCTTCGACTACTAAGTCCAGGGATTTAATCCCTGGATTTAGTAGTCGAAGAATAATCACACAAGCCACAATCTTTCCATTAGGATTGGCTTTATTTAAGAGCTTTATTGGAACTTGGAACATTTCTTAATCGTCATTTGGTTTGTTTTAATTAATGAAAACGGAAATCTGTCGGGCTGTGTAGGATGAACTACCAACATGTTTTGTTAATATTTACCCACTTTATTGGTTCACTGTGCGTTTGTGCTCAGAAAATGTACTAATCCAAAGTGCACTACTATTGCCCATAAAATGAGGCACTCATAACACTAAAATAATAACACTCTTAAATCATCGTGTTATGGTTTCGTCTTATTTCTCCAGGTTTTACGCCCATTGTGAAGGCTATGAACCCACCCTTCTCCTAATCCGGACCACCGATGGTGATGTAAGCACTATACACATCATGCTGTCTTATGCCTCTTGTAACGTTATACATAAATATTCAGCCATTCATTTTATATCTGTGTTTTGTGTTTATGTATTCAATTGAACATTATATGTAGACGGGCCGGATTAAGACTTTATTTATAGACACCAGGGCTTTGACAAGGCTCAAGAAAACCTTTATTTTCTGGATATACTGTATTATGTTGACCATGAGGCCCCAGCAATTCATCACCCTGCTTGCCTTGTGCGCTGCAGTGCTCTGTTTGAGACACACACACACACACACACCCACACACACACACACACACACACACACAATGGCCAGTGTTTTTTCCCGACTCCAGTTTATCCTGTTATAAACAGTGGTGGAAGAAGTACTCAGAAAAAGTAGCAATACCACAATACAAAAATACTCTCTTACAAGTAAAAGGCCTGTGTTCAAAATGTCACAAAAGTATTGGCATCAAAGTATACTTAAAGTACCGAAAGTAAAAGTACTAAAATGTTTGAAAATAGCAGATCTACAAGCTCACAACGCGTCACGATGCGACGCGTTGTGAGCTTGTAGATCGGCTATTTTCAAATAGCCTAGGTATAAAATAGGACTAAAGTGGTTAATGTGTGTTTTACAATTTCAAATAATTGTAGTGGAGTAAAAGTACAATATTTGCCTCTGAAATGTAGTGGAGTAGAAGGAAAATCGGAAATTGGAAATACTCCAGTAAAGTAAAAAATACCTCAAAGTTGTACTTAAGTACAGAACTTGAGTAAATGTACTCGGTTACTTTTCACCACTGGTGTAACACAGTCTGTTGTGTTTTTCCTGGGTGTTTTGTCAAGGTGTGCGGTGCTTTCCTCTCCACGGACTGGGAGGAGCGGAAGAGGGGAGGCAACAAACTCAGCTTCTTTGGCACGGGGGAGTGCTTCGTCTTCAGAGTCAGTCCATTCATAATACCTCATTTCCTCATTTGACTGAATTTATTCTAACGTTGTGATCTGCTGACTTTAATGTTTATTTTTGGAAAGCTAGTTTGTTATATCTGAACTCCCTAAGATTCTGATAGAAGTTATTTCAATAACAAGTGGCAGAATATCATCACCAGGGGGCGCCATTCACTTGCTGGTGACAGTGAGACAGCACTGTCTCATATGGCTCTCCTGGCTCATATCCACTTTCTGCTCCTCAAGGAGAAGCCATATTTACAGGGCAAAAGTCACAAGGCCTTCCTCATATTCATGTCTGTCTTTGCAACAAACAACCACATATCATGTTTCTTGGTTTTGGCAGGTGGTGCTACATTAAGGAGTAACATCCATTGTTGCACCTGGGCTAGAAATAGCATACAGACTGGGGCTTCTGATGCCTTCTGAATTAATTATTAGACTGCCTATCTTTGTTGATGTGCAGCTCTGTGAGCTCTCGACTCACCAGAAAACACAGCCGCCATCACACACACACGCACACACACAAATCTGCATGCACACAAATACACAGATCAGAAACTCCAGTAACCTGACCTAATAGTATCTAATTAGGGCCTCATCCGACACCAGCTGACACAGAGACTGAGAGCAGCCACTGACAGCTATCAGATAAGCAGAAGCGAGTGGAGGGATATGGAGAACTTAATCAAGTTATACCTCTTACATTAGTCAAAGTTTATCTTGGCATGTCATAACTTGGAATTCTGTCAACATATGTTGGTCCATTTTATAAGCCGGATCAGGTTGTCTTTTTAGATGTGTCAACCGTATGTCTCCCTGTAAGGATCTGATATCTGTTATGTAATCTAGTTAAATAAATGCTACCTGTAGTGAGCCAAATGTTATCAAACGATTAGCTATGTCATTGACAAACCCCTGACAGCATTTGACACCGTTTTGTCTCCTTTCGTAGTTGAAGCCAGAGATGGAGCGCTATGAGTGGGTGGTGATACGTCACCCCGAGCTGGCTTCATCCATCAAGGATCAAGGCCAGGACGACACAGCGCCCTCAGAGGGCCAAGACCCAGGTACCAATAGTCTGCAGCCTGAGAGGCCCGCCGGAGACCTGTCCCCCTTCCTTTCTGCCCGGCATTTCAAACTCAACTCCAGGAACACTTCCATGTTCATGGCTGGCAACTTTGACTCCATCATAGTGGGTGAGTGGGAAACGAGCAAGTTTTCCCCCAGTCTCTGTGGAGAAACTGTGCACGTTGTGTTATCGTCTATATCAGTCATCTCAGGGCATCGTGATAAGGAAGCATAGGTTGTGTATATAAATGCATCACTTGTATGGATGTGCATATTTTACAGCAGCATTACGCAGTAAACAGACCAAACTCACTGAGCTGTGACAAAGTCCAATGAGATGGCCATTCCCTTTACTGTTAAGAGCAGACAAATGAAGCTCACCGTATCCACTAGAAGTGTCTACCGGTAGTTGCTGTCATCCATATGGGTGTAAATGTAGCACTAATGGACAAGTAGGTGGACATCCCTACAGCTGTCTTAAGCTGTTTGTGTGTAGGTGGACATCCATACAGCTGTCTTAAGCTGTTTGTATGTGTTTATAATTGGCAAAAAAAAAAGATGATTGCATTAACCTTAGAGTTTTAAACTTGCATCATTAATCATGTCAGATCATACATTACAATTGTTCCTATGCACATTTACCAACTGCATATTATTGGCTGAACAATACTCAATATCTTTTCATTTAGATTGTCCACTGTGGTTGGAAGATGGTTAAGATATTAATATACTGTAAAATGGAATAAAGTCATCACCAGTCAATAATGACCATTAACGCTAATGCTGTTCTCTGTCTGACCAGGAGGGGGAGGCGACGGCAATGCTCTCTACATTGACGGTGAGCTGAACCATGGGCGCTCATCCAGCTGCACCACCTTTGACAACCCGCCCCTGTGTGCAGAGAACTTTCAAGTCGCTCTGCTGGAAGTATGGGGCTTCCAGGATACCATGGCATTATAATGGGACAAGTAAATGTTGGAGAATACAGCACAACAATTACAGATTCATAAAATACATACAAGCATGCAGTACATAACCTATTTTGCACACACAATATACATTAAATATTGAAACACTTCAGGTTGTACTCGTACACAGTACGGCACCATATGAAACGTCCATCTACTGCGTAAAAAAAAAAGAACGGGGATATGCAACGAAAACAACTTCCATCCAGCAAATTCATGTTGAAAACATAATTGTTAAAGTTGAATATTTTATTTATTGATGCACTTATTATAATTTTCTTTTGTATTAAAGATTTTTAATTGTGGTATATATGTATTCATATTTTTGTTAAGCCTCTTTGTAAGGGTCTAGACATGCTAATGTATTCATGTTTAACTATTGAGGTTTTTCTCCAGTTAACAGCCTACACATGATTCAGCTACTCAATAGACCATATTCACACGGTGGCCATATTGCCATTAAGTCAATGAAATGCCACCCCAGTTGCCACAGCAACGCAATGTTAAATTCCAAAATGGCCGCTGTGTGAATATGGACTATTACTCGTGATCTCTCCATAATCATTTGTGCTCTCTTTCCATAGGAAACCTTTTGAAATTCTTGTTCAAATGTGCAGATTGGTTTAGCAAAAGTCGCCAAAACTGTAGCTAGCTAGTGCTATTCGTCTTTGTTCGTGGGGGGGGGGGGGTGTACTAATAACAGAATGCAGTATGTCTGACACCGTTTTCATCAACTAGACATGTTCATGTCTCATCAACATGTCGGGTCATGTTGATGAACTGATGTTTGTGTTGGTTAAATAATGTGAAGTGTGTGTGTGTGTGTGTGTGTGGTGAAGCTTGCTTTTAAAATGCAGACGATACAGGTTTGTGTCAGGGCTCCAGTTGGTGAAGACCAGTCATGTTTATCCTCCCTCTTACGGACTTGTACATACTTTGTGGGACACCTATCAGATGAGTTGAGTCTGAATTATACTTAATGATGATGGCGTTGCTCGCCAAAAATAGCTTATATCCATTGAACAAATACGACAAAACAACGACAAGTACAAGTAGGATTTATTGTGGTGCTTTCTTTTGACATATGTATGGAAGTATTAATGTTGACTGTAAGTGGAGCTATTGTAAAACAAGTCTTACCAGCTAAACTGTTCTGGGTGCTACTGCACCTTAAGAATTTGTGTTTAGTAAGTGAATATTTGGTCATGATGGGGTGAATATGTTGTGGGATATTTTTTTTATTGGTAAAGTTAAATACAGCGTGGTCATCTTCTCTTGGAGCTACAGTATCCGTCCCTCAGTCATGTGACTATATCAAGTGAAGTCTGACATTGTAATGTTGACTACATGCTCTCTGAGCTATGCAACGTCTAAATAGCTGTGTTCATGTGTATGTTTCAGATTCCGTTCCAGTGAAAGTCATAACAGTTGTTCTTACATGTGAAAGTACAGTAATACACATATGGCAAATTACTCCTTGTGATGTTTTTATTATCTGTATTGCTTTACCTGTGCTGGCCGTCCAATGTTGTACTACTTTTCTACTTGAAAGGGAAGGTGGCAATTCTATGGACTCTGTCACAGAAATGTGTCAGATGCCTTTTGCAATCACATGACCTAGAATAATTAAAACCCTTTGCCACTGCCTTCCTTATTTTGCTGCATGCTGTAAGTACAGTAACTGCCTCTAGAATATTTGGGTTGTAAATCTTTGCAATCCAATTTTTCCTGATTTTTTTTTTTCCCCTGGCTTTCTGCTACTACTACAATTTTTGTCAAACCCACACAAATCGGTGCACATTATCTCTGGGGTCATGTGATCAAGATGTATGAGTCCGATTTCTCAGATTCCTTTCCAATTGGTTATGACTGCCTTGAGGGCCCTGGCCAGGCAACCCAGCTTGGCGGAGACATTTTTCTAGTTTACCAGTGAGTTGACTTCTAAGTGTATTACTAACTCCCTGAAAGTTTTCAAAATATGGCATAATAATGTTGACCCAAATCCTGAGGATGGTGTGGAGATAAGTTGTCCATAAAGATTAGGAGTGTCTCTAGGGCACTTGGTGGCTCCTCTGCAGTGCTTCGTCCTTAGGAACACAATGGGCTGTGTTCATGGGAGGGAAGCCAGGCGGGGAGGTTGATCCCTTTTCCTAACACTACAGGTTGTTCGTCGGGGTGTGGAACTAGGGAGGATTAGTGTGTACCTCCTTATGCGTTATGTCCTCCCAGTGAAACTCCTCACTGTCAGGTGAAAAGACCTCACACATATTGGAGGAGACATGTGATTTGTAGGAGTAGCAATGGGACTAGAATACATAAAGACTAATATTGGGAGGAAAAAAAGCGTCTAGAGTGTCTCTAGAGTATTCATATACAGATAATATTGTTAATGTATCAAATGGGCATAAAGCAGTAGTTGGATAATGATAGAATTAAGAACTAAATGCAGAAGCACACACACACTTGTATTTACTTGGAGCTTACAGTATGAGATTGTAGGATGTAGCTTTAATCTTAAAACCACATGTGTTGAAATATGCTTGCCTTTATATGAAAAGATGGTAAGAAGCTTGAGGATAAAATCATAAATGTAATTTCTATAGTTCACTATAGAAGGATTATAGAAGACTAGTCAGTTTTGACTAATAAGTTAGTCATTGGAAAAACAGCTTCTTGATTGGAGGCACAAAGTGTATTTTTGTCTTGTGGAAGTGGGTGACTCTGAAGTGCATGACTGGAATATTTTTGGCCAGCAATGCGATTTAGTCCAATATAAAACTTGGAAATCCTTGTGATTTAGACAAGATTAGTTCAACTTGAGGGTTTAGCAAATTGAAAATGTGATTGTACAGTAAGAAATAGCTAAATATCAGCTGCTTTAGAGATGAATACAACACACGTCCCATGAACTTTGTGACGAGTGTATTCTACACTACAAAAAAAAACGTTGTCTGCTTAAGCCAAACTCATAAAAACGTCTTGTGAAAAAAAGAAAAACTTGTTTTAATTGGCTATTGACAATGACAGATGTAATGAGGGTATAATTAGTTAATACCTGTCATTGTGCATACATTGTGCACCCCTATGGGCCTAATTTTTCGTAAGTGTGCCATGGATTTTTTTTTAAATTGCTTCCACAACGGAAAGATGGATTATATTCAGGAACACATTCTGAAAGCACTCACACCGAACACATTCAATCAATTCAGAATTCAGTTGCATTGTTGTAGAAATAAAATGGTATTGCAGTCTATTAATTTGCAGTGGGTGTGGTGTTGCAGCCTAATGTTTCTGTGGGAGTAACGTAGCCTACAGCTGAGGAGTACTAGACAGCAAAGTGGTGGTGTAAGTCCTTCTCTTAAGTGGCACTGACTTCCCTTTTCTTGTCAAAGCAGTGCTGTCCATTCAGGATTCTCACACGTGCATGCCTATATTTAGCTCCTACTCTAGGTGTTGGTCAGGCGCATCTGAAAACTGTGTTTTCCAGCCACAACAATGTAAGATGATTAACATTACAACCTGCCCCGAACCGGCATCCCCCCTTCCCATCAGACGATGGGGAATTGTCAATAGGACAAACAGGGCAAAGGCCTGACAAATAGTTTTGGCTCAGATTTACTGTTGTTTATGGGTGTTTGTGGGATGCTTGCATGTCATGTTCTTTATGCTCCTGATGACATCAAAGTATGTCTTCTGTCAGTGGTTTTGAATTATGGCATCTGCAGTGTATGCCTACGTCCTTGAATATAAGTGTTGGCAGTCCATCCTATCCTATATCAAAATTGGCTACTGGGAGGGCCGGCTGGCAGACCATGGCCCCGTCATTCTGACTCAAACATAACCATAAAAAAAAACGATAGGCCCATATATAGGCAGGACCACGTCACTCTGACTCAGACATAACCATAAACAAACCCGATATGCCCATATAGGCATGTCAGCAAACTGGATTTGCGCACATATAGGCATATATGGAGATCCAGTTGTCCACAGCCACAGATCCAACCACTATGCCCATATATGGTCATGTGCATATAAGGGCCCGATGGACTTCAAACTCGGTGCGTGCATCGGCAAGGATAATACAGATGTCCAGAACCACAGATCCAACCAATATGGGCATGCCAATATACAGGGTATAACTATGGGCATATACTAATGACATCAGGCGTCTCCATATATGGGCATAAAAGGGACACAGGTAGTCAGACAGATACAGAGATCTCCATAACGGGTACTCTGACAAAGCCCCCGACACTATGACGTAAAAGTGTGAGGGCCGCATAGTGACCCAAACCTCTAGTTGAAAAAAATCCCATTCCAATCGACTAGACTGAGATGTGTTGCAAAAGTAAATCATGATTTATTATCTTCAATGAAATAGAATCACCATTCATACAGGATTAAATCTATTCCACTGGCATGAGAGAACATTGTCTTGAGTATTTCCAAGTGAAAATGATTGATTTGTCCAACCCAATAGGAAGAGAGATTACAGAGTTATTTATATATTTATTTGGTTATTATGCACTGAACCTAACTTATCTGGGACAAATGCCAAACTTCAAAGTGGCTTAGCTCAGCGACTTCCTTTTTTTAGATCCTGAGCACATCTTACACAGAGTATACTGTAGGGCTCTGTGTTTTGCGCTTATTGCATCTGCAGGATTAATATTAAAACCATTTAAAGGATGGTGACTGTCAACCACATCAATATAGGATGCTGTCTCCATGCATCTGACGTTAGGTTATACTCTTATACTATTTCAGAAGCAATAGGCAGCCACTGCACTGCCTGGGGACCAGCAGCTCCAGCTCTAAGGTCAGCATCAAGGGCACTGGCAGGAGCACATGTACCCAACATGCACATCTTTTGGTGTGGGTGAAAACCCACATTTGACACCATACTCTTGGCAGGTGTACAGTATCTGAATGGTGCTTACATTGAATCATGACCTTGGGAGTTCTTACAATTCCCTCTTCAAAGATCACTCAGTTTAACGGATAGGGAATCCTTTAATCTGAGAGATGGGGGGGGGGGGGATAAATGGTACCACTGAAGGACATCAGTCTGATCCCTGTGTTCATCTGTCTGGAAAAACAAATGGGTATTTACAATAAGTGGATACACAGGATATCATATTACAGCATTGTGTCAAATGGACTGGTTGCAAATGTCAGAAGTGTATTATGTGTCCACATAAGTCATCATAACACACTCCAGCCATAATGGAGAGGCCACCCCCACCCAAATCATGTCCCTTTGACATCTAACCCTAACCAGAGTAATGAGATTCCAGGATCAATAAGTGGTCAGCAGAGGAAAAGAAAATTAAATGAAATGTAATTTACGTTCAAGTGTTGTTTTCCCCCCATTTGTGTATATTGCATTTCACATACAAGAAACAATGTCTGTTTCCGATGCATAATGCAGAGTCTCATGAATTGGCGGTTGCATGTCGGTCAAGGAAAAGGTATACAGTACGGTATACAATACATACATGGAGGGAAGCCTGTGATGGTGCTGTAGAAATTACATCACGGGTGATGGTGTTTTACGGTGGCATGGTGTGGGGGGAGGGGTTCATTTATGGTGGTGCTGCTACTGACTGACTGAATAGAAGATGCAGAGGGGGCGTATGGATGGAGGAAGGATGGAGATGGGGAGGGGAAGAAGAGGCAGGGGGACTGCACAACCTCTCTGTGACTCACACACTCCGTCACTCTCATGCAGTGTTTAGCACACACGATCTCTCTCTCTCTCTCTCTCTCTCTCTCTCTCTCTCTCTCTCTCTCTCTCTCTCTCTCTCTCTCTCTCTCTCTCCCTCTCTCGTGCTTGCTGGAGGGATTCTCGTCTCCCTCCCCCAACACCACATGGACACACAACCTCACAATCTCTCACTCATGTTCCACATCACTTCTGCATATCACAGTTCACTGTAAACTAACTAACCCTCCACTTTGTGGTAGTGTTCTGGTTACAAAATGCATACATAACATGTATTTCAATATATGTAACATTAGGCATTTCATTATTTGTGCAGGTGTATCAGAGATTATCATGTGAAAAGTCACAATAAATCCATTTTTTTTAATTGCTCGTATTAATATAATACCCTTTTGTATTGGAGAACACGAATATGATATGTGGGATTAACTATATATTGCCTTAAATTTGCATCCACATTCCACACCCTTTTAATGAGCTCCCTCATTCCATCCTCTGATTCTGAAGGAGGCAGCCTTTGATATCAGAGGGAAAGCCTGCAGCGGAGCATTCCAAATGATTGGGGATGACCTTCAAACCAAAATGAATGGGTGAATTGAGTAAAATAAAACATTTTTGCGCGAGGATAAAATCGTGCAGATGTGTTACCGTAAGACTCTCGTTTAAACACACAGCACCGGTGTGCTGCAGTAAATGATTCATGGAGCGAACCGGACCCCTACACCCACAGTCGACAATGGTTTGGTCCACACGGTCACGCATAACATTTTGCGCTCCGTCGCGAGACGAGACGGTGTCGCGCGCCGAATCAAGACCCGATCAACAAGCCCACCACTGGTGGAGCCACGAGCTCGCCGTGAGCTTGTAGATCGGCTATCTTTGGGCGCACGGCACAGTGCACGGTGAAGTATAAAACTCAGGCTGAAGTCAGGTGACATTTTCCGCCTCGCCATTTTGTGCTGCTGCTGCTTCCTCCGGGTCGGTATTTATCTCAGAAGTCGTGACTGGGCTGCGTTCACACACACACTGCTGCTCTTAACGTTACGCTCGTTTGAAACTCAAGACCGTGGCCTTCCTTCAATAGCTTTTAGGGCAACGCATAGCGATAACTGTCCATTTTGTAATATATTTTTTTTTTTATAGCTATAGATATATATTGTGTGAGAGAGAATGTCCGAAAGCCCAGAATACTCGCCGTTCTTCGCAGTGATGGGAGCCTCTGCGGCCATGGTGTTCAGCGGTAATTATAATTTATATCACTTTAAAATGTTTTTTGACCGTCAATTAAAACATGTTGGAGTTTCTGTGCTTCTGACTAATGTCATGTTTGCATTCACGTCATGTTGTCATGATGCTCAGCGGGCTGCTTCGTACGTTGTCAACCATGGTAAGTCTTTTTAAAACCAGCGTAGAAAAAGGCCAGCTGCTAAACTAGCTAGCTAGTGTCGTTATGCTTAACGCGCCATGGTAGGAAGCCCCTGCTTCTTTAACAAAACGTTCGCAAACATTGGCTATTTAATGTCAGTGTCTGCACTAGTAGAACCCTAGTCTGTCTGCTTTAATTGACAATGTTGCCACTTGCCAACAAAAAGTGAGTTGGCTAGCTTGGGCTCACTTAGCCACATCCATAGAAACCACAACTCACTAGCTAACGGAAACTAGCTTAACAACAGCAACGTAAACCAACTTGAACTGAAAGGATAACGGTTTCAACAGTGGCAAATATTCATTGTCACAATATGCTGTCATTAGGAATTCATATAGGGTCTACATGCTACATCTGTGTTTAGTTATATGACCTGGGCTGCGTAGCTCGATCACCATTTTTTTCCCTTCTCCTGCAGCATGCGACACCGCTTTCTTAGTGCTTAGCTGGCTGGATGCGAGTAGTAACGTTAGGAGCCAACTATCTAATTATATTACTGTTACATTATGCTCATCAGAATGTCCTGACGGGGCCCGATCACTTCATTTTATGAATGAAGTTCAACACTTATTGACCCATATCGTATAAAATATATAAATGCATGTATCTAGGTTTTCCATGTGGATCAAACCTATTTACATGAATCGTGTCAGTGGTTAATATCATGAACTAAATGCTGCTTTATGGAACTAATCATGTAACCACTATGGTCAGCTGGAGACTTCCTTGTAGCACAAAGAAGGAATGACACATGATCACATGGTCATCACATGACGCTACTTGCCTTGACACGGAAGATCCAAGTGGCTAATGATCCTGTGAATTACATTTACAATGTCTAGTTTACCTCAATTACCAAGAAGTCAGTCCTCAGGAAGTAATGTTAACAGACCCACGACCAATAACTGCAAAACAGACTATTGTGAGTGACCCAATGAATACAGTTAGAATTCACCTTTTATTTAGGTTGGTTGTTACTACAATTCATTCTGATTTCCTTTTCCTTAAGCAAGAAGGGACTGTCATGTCCTATTTAACCTAATCTAGCTAGTACTAATGACTGGCATTGTATGATGCTCAGGAATGTTTAATGTCAGATGTGGCTTGTTTTGCCTCAAGCTATTAGACAAACTGTCATGTAGCAAAACTACTGACAGTAGCTTGTGGCATTTTGGCACTGGTGGCAGCTCTATGGTAGCTGTGGACAGAGGGCTTTTCATTGGGCAAGCAGACAGATAACATAAATTACACCGATGTATCCTTACTACCGCCCATTCATATCTCTTAAGTACTAGCTTATGAAGCACATACGATGGCTTTGCTTTCAGAAAGTACATGGCAGCATTGCGTGTCCTACATAGATCATTTGGAAATTAAGCCTAGATGCCGTCTGCAGCTTCTCTTTCACACACCTCCAATAAGTGGTCCTGGCAATCGGTTAATGTATTTGTAGTACATTGCATCAATGTATTTTACTTTGTTTAAGAAGAGTTCAGTTCAGTGGCAAGTAAACTTGGTATGAACCTATTGCCTTGCTTGGCAGTGACCCTGTTAAGATTGTGAAACAGGAAGAAAAGGGTTCCATAAGGAAGGCAAGATATTGTAGGCTTTTTACAAGCTGGAGGCTACAGCAATCCCATGTCTTGTCAGAGCTGAAATATAATGGGTAGTGATAGGTTAAGTTGGTGTGCTCCTGCTGTGGTGGCCCTGTGGGTTGTGATCTGTGATGGTAAAGGAGTGACAGTTGGGGAATTAGCTGGTAGTGGATGGGAGGGCTGAAAGTAATGGTGGTAGTGTGACACAAGGGGTGGTGGGTTGACAGAGCTACTTGATGAATAGGACCCCAGCTATTTAGCAATTTGGAATTTTATCAGAATCACAAACTGGAAATTACATTATCACACGGAGTATAAAGAAAGATTATGGCCATGCATAGTGTTGTGGTTCTTTGCTTTGTGAAATGATAGGCCTATACTGCTTTTCTAGACTGACTGTGTGCATATGGTCTATCTATGCAATAGCTTAATCATGGGTCTTGCCAGTGTTTAAACTTGATCCCCAAGTGTATTAAATTGTTTTAAAATGACGTGGTTGCTTGCTCTGGTTTATGGAGCAAAGTTAAATAGTTGCAGTGCAGTGAACATTCCATCATTTGAGTTTGTGCTAGGTTGATTAATGGTGGGTCCGGTTTTGCTTTCATTTGACAATTGATAAGACCGTCTTGACATGGATGATGCAACAAAGTAGAAATGTATTGTGATCTTTGATTGTAATGATGCCTTGGCACAAGCAGCCCCCACCTCCAGTGGGTGTGGGAAGAGACCATTCCTGTAATGGCTCTGATTAGGCTACTGTTACTTTGTTTCCCCTGTCTGATCTGTAGTACGGAGCTTGACATTGTCTATATTTTTCCCTTTACTGTCTGCCAGTACAGGCAGCACAATTATGGAAAATTATAATCCTGATTATTTTACTAGAAATCTTAACATAATTCTATTGGTTCTTGCTGGGCTCTGTGATTTGGAGTCTAAACCTCACCTAGCCTATTCTTGAAGGATTTGTCACTCGTCTAGTTGCAACATGTTTTATTGTCACATGATCTCGCATCACAGGTTTACAGGTAAAGAAGTGGGTGAAATTATTGTTTTCCTGCGTGCTCCATCATTTTGTAGTTCCGTGGAAGGAGAGGATGGAGGTAGAGTAAGGAGAGATGAAGGGAAAAAAGAACACAGGATAGAAACTGGTTGAATAATGCATACAATACAATTTATATGGTGCTTTTCTAAATACATAAAAGTCGTTTTACAAAAGACAGAAACAAAATAAAAACAACTTAATGAAATAATCAAGATGTATATAGTGTATTTAGTAGCCACGTATGTCTTTGTACATGCTGTTTAGAACATTAGCTAGCATCCTATCCTATGCATGTGTGTACATGTTCTTTTTTTAGAAACATTAAGATCATGTGCAGGTCTAACTGTACATAATAACATGCCGTCCTGAGGCAGGGTTTTAACAATAGTAGTAGCAGGTAGTGTCCTTAAGGTGCAGTTCAATAGACCAGTTCATGCAACAAGGAGACATTTTTAAATAAGTAAATAAATCCACCTCAGGTAAAACAAACACGCAAGGTAAATCCGCAAGAAAGTGTGGATGTAATTTACATGAGGGAAGGTATTTCATTTTATTGTACCTACTTTTATATATCCATATACGTTTTACTGACATTGTATTTAGTTTCTTATAGAAAATGAACATTTGGGTTTATTTTCAGCTACACCTACAGTAGAGTTTTAATGATTCATGAATATCCTATAGCATGTGTGAACTCACATTTTAAGTTGATCATGATAATCATGATACGTTTTTGCAGCCATGCCGCTCATGGGGAGTGGACAGTTTAAAACCTAGTGTAGTTTCGGAGACTGCCACTGATGTTCCAGGATGGAACCAACCTAATAATTCTTACAAGTGTACTTTTGAGGATGGATTACCTGAAAGTGGTGCTGTCAGGAATCACTGCTGCCATTTGTTTTAAAATGGCTTTAGCAGCATTAAAGCTCTTGGGCTTCTCCTACAGTCCTAGTAATTCAAGTTGATCTTTGCTCTGCAGCCCGTTGCTGTTCTAACTATTTCCTGTGCAAGTCCTGCCATAACTTTTCTAAAAAAAAGCAAGCGAGAGCTCAAACTGTTAAACGGTCCTATTTGTCTTCTGAGCCATTTAATTTAATGAATATTTTTAGGCTTCAACCTTTTTTCAATCTTTTGTTTCCCTCACGATAGTCTTGTCTCTTAAAAAGGAGAGGTGTAATTAGTTAGAGCAGCCCATATATATATTGTTGCTTTTCACAGGTGCAGTAGATAGATTAATTTAGTGCACTCAAGTTGATAGGGTCAATGCGGAGCTGTTACTATGAAAGAACATTGTGAAGTAATAAGTCCCTTTTAGTTACTGTCATTCGTGTGAAAACTAGTTCCATTGGCCCACATTTCAGATTGAACCAATCATGGTGTCCTGTGTGGGTGTTGTGCATGCTGTATCCATAGACATATAAAGGTAGATGCCTCCTGTGACTCTGGGGCGTCTGTATCGTGGCCACCATATTAGAGGTGGCACGCTTCCTGAATCCTGACTACTGGCCAATCACACACAGTCTTTTCCGAGACTTGGCAGAATCTAGTTGTATAAAAGTATAACAGGATATTTTTTATAAAACCAGATTCTGGCAAGTCCCGGAAAAGACGCGCTGTGATTGGCCAGTTGTCAGGAAGAGTGCCTCCTCTAATATGGCGGCCGCGATACAGGTTGCGCCAATGAACTGCTGCGGCCAATGAGGTATCTAGGTTTCTATATCTATGGCTGTATCATCCCCAGCTAGCTAGGGGGATGTCTTGTTTGTGACGTCACATCAGCATTCATTCACCCAACCAACGAGTATGGGATCAAATGATGGTAGGAAATGAGTCAAAGCTCTTTACCTTAGCAATAGGAGATTAGGATTAAAGCCAGGGGTGATTCCTCCGCTACACAGCAGTGGCGGTCTCTATCAGATCACACCTTTTTAATCTTCAGCACAGCAGCATTTGAGGAATCTTCTTTCTCCGCCTGCCTGTACTCGTCATGTCTCACTGATGCCACGCTCACAGGGCGGCGATGTGTGGGTACAGAGGATAGTGTTACTGTTGGTCACAAACGTTACCGACTGGATGGTGAATGAATGTCCCAAAGGTCCAGCTTTAAGAAAAGTTAAGTGCTGATGACTAAATGGAAAAGGATGAATGAAAAATTTGACAGTATTTTGTCAGGGAATGTGCTTGTTTAACATGGGCATGGCTAATTTGAAATCCTGGGCAAAGCACTGTATTCCATTTGTAGTGGGAGCAAGCAGGAAGGTAATGACATGAATGTGTTATTTTTCTGTTAGCCGGTCAAAGGTGGTTGGATTACAAGGGTATAAAAGATGATACAATGTATCATCACACGCACTGAAATTAAATTTCATTCATTCTTCAGGCAACTGATTAAAAGTGTACAGTGTAAAACCCCTATCCAATGAGTGGACATGGAGATGTCAACTGCAGAATGTTAACTATGTGGTCCTTAAGTAGCTAAGTCATGCATCAAAAGCCTGTTTGATGTATGAATGGTCTGTACTCAGGATACATTGTTTCAGACTAGGCTTCTAAACGGTTCTGCAAGGTCAACCATATGCATTTTTACGCATACAGTTGACGAGGTCTGTGCAGATGGCACCCTGTCTTGTATTTCTGGCTTTTACAAAAAAAAAAGCTGGAAAGATGTAATATTGATCCACTCATCAGTCCTTCTGATTAATAGGTGGCCGTAAGCAGTTGGGGAGGAGGTGGCTGGCTGCCATATGTACATTTGAGGATTGGCCTGGCGCTTCCTCAGGCATGCCGCCTTCTCCTCTAGAACTGAGCCATCTGTCAGAAAGCCTCAGAAGAGTGCTGGAGGTTGACGGACATTACCTTGAGGCTAGCACAATGAATTGTGTCCAGGATGTTACCAGGAAAGGATGCAGGCTTCTTCAAGCTGTAGTATGTAAAGAGCTAGTTCTTTAGATGAGGGTCGGAAGTATTTGGTGGAAAACATCATAATTTTTTTGGCAGTATGCACATTTTCCTTTCCTTACCCAAATATTTAGCTTGATCAGCAGCATATGGCTGCAGTGATACATTGTATAGATGCAGTTTTCACCGTCTGCATTTTAAATGGACAGACCTAACCAAACTAACATTTTAATACATCTTTTTTGTGGTAGTATTTGAAGTTGATTTATGTCGTTTGCAATCCTTTTTGCCACATTGCCTAAATTTCTCTGCCTTTTATCCAGGCCTGTTACAATTATTATACAGAATCGCCCGATTGCAATTATTTGAGCCAATTCCATTGAAAATACAATCAGATTAGAATTTACTACAGTTTCAAAATGTTTTAAAAATAGCCGATCTACAAGTTCACAACCCATGAAATCGTGACGCGTAAGCTTGTAGCAATCATTTGTTGTTCGCAATTGTGTGTGACAATTAATCAGGATTGTGACAGGCCTATTTATCTACCCTATTGGGTAGAATGAGCTTAGAATGAAAGTAAATGAGGAAATGCAAGCTTTCCCGTCACTCAAACCATCAAAGAACAGAACCTTGGGGATTAGAATCATTGTAAAAGCAGTGATGCGTTTCCTCAGTGGTAGCTAACAGTAGTGTGCTGCTGCTAAGATGGAAGAGCAGGAGCTGTAAATGCTACAGGAGACGAGCAAGCAAACACAAGCAGTCGTGGATCAATTCAAGGGAGGCGGTGCTTTGGTCAGTACCCTTCAATGAGCTGTCGTGTTGCTTTGTGTGAGGGAACAAGTACGCATGCGGACCAGCAAATGAGCGCAGCCACAGACTGTCTCTCTCCTCGCCCCTCTTTTTCTTTCTTGACACGCCCAGGCTCAGCTGACGTCGGGAAAATCTCAAAACTGCCCGTGATTCATGACGAGCTTCCCCAATAGCTTGTCCAGTATTGTGATAGTCTGTATTTTTGGCCTGTTCTGGTAGGGCGGGCCGTGATTTTAGTTCCCCAATTGGAATCGCTCTGCACGTGACGCAGTTGCTGCTACCCCAGCGTCATAAGCTGGCCACCGACTTGCTGATCGAGCACTCTCCTCCCTCCCCTTCTTTTACCTTAACAATGCTCAGTAGACAGTACACTGGCCACCTAGCACGTGGCATATGATGTAGAAGTCCAACTACTGCTTTTTCCTCTGTAGCGTGGACACAGCAGCCCGAATGTAATTCTTGTAACTATTTAAATGTTTGCATTTCTGATTACTTGAGGGACCGTCAGTGATCTTTTGGATATGTGCACCCCCCCCCAAACCAACAGTGCTCTCTGCTAGTCAAAATTGAATGTAGAACTGCCAGCCTGAAGTCACTAGTCAGAATTGAATGTAGAACTGCCAGCCTGAAGTCACTAGTCAGAAATGATGTTTTGCATGTGAGCCAGTCTTGGCGATGACATCGTATACCCCTTTCCCGTCTCTGATTGCCATCCTGTACTGATATGGCTGCTGTCCCAGAGATATGGTGGCCTGCCTCACTTGTGACGTCACACACTGCCTCTGTGTGCCGCACCTAATGAGGCCGTTTCACTCAGAGCAGGAGTGATTTAGAACACCGCAGCTCTCTGGCACAGCTTGAGATGCCGTCTGCCTCTGATTTAAAGACTGAAAAAGAAAGAGAACCACTCTGCCTAATTGAGGCCAAAAAGGGGTTAAATGTTGACTGTCCACTGAAAGACATTGAAATGAGGAGCATCAAACCTGGACTAGAGATGTTGTAGAAACACCTGTGTAGCTACTAGCTAGAGTGGCTACAGTGTTTGATGGGAAGAATGTGGTGACTGTTAGAGATGCGCGGATCGCGGTTTTAGCCGCGGTTGCCGCAGTTAACCGCAGTTTGGGTGGATTTGGGTCAATCAAATATAATTATTAATTCATATTGGATAAACCGCGGGTGAAATAATGCGGGAATTAAATTAATGATATCAATCTATAGGCCTATAATAGCTTTTAAAAAGCACTAAATTTCACCGTGTGTGCGTTTGTAGTATTTTAATATTACGTCATTTTACACCAGGCAAAAAATAGCCGCTCACGACATGTTGCTTTACAGGCAGCCAGTGTTGCCAGGTTGCGAGAGAAATAAGTAGCCAGGTCTATGAAAACAAGCCCAAAACAAGTGCCAAACAAGCCCAAAAGTCGCAACACAGAGCATTGTTTTTGCTCTGTGTTTTGTTTTCACTTTTTCTTTCTTTTTCTGTAAAGCACTTTGAGCTGCATTTATGTCATTAAAGGTGCTATATAAATAAAGTTTATTATTTAAAAAATGTCGCTTATAAAAAGCTTATAAAAAGCCGACATGGCAACAAAGTGGTTGAAAGCGAAAGTAACTTAATGAAGACGTGCGCTTGTTGTTACCATGGTTGTGGATTGTATACAGTCACTGCATCGCGACAGTGGTGAGTAACACTGTTTATAAGAAAACTAACGTCAGGAAAATAACAATTATTTGGTGCGGTTGGTGCGGATCTATAAATAGGATGATATAAGTACCGCGGGTGGATGGCGGATGGATAATGAACTTGTTAACGCGGATTTGGGTGACAAAAAAAGCCATCCGCGCATCTCTAGTGACTGTGCTTCCCTTTTGAAAACAGGCAAAATATCCCTGTTTGCACCATCTTGGCTCTTCAAAGGGAACTAAAGCGAACTAAAACTGAACTAAAAAGTATTTCTTTCACTTCCTATATTACTGAACTGTGTTCTTGCCTGTCATTGATGTAGGCCCAGCTGCTGTTATCTGTACTTCCCTTTTTAAAGTTCACCAATTATCCATTTCTGCTTACCTTACTAGCCTTGGGAGCGGCCTACGGCACAGCTAAGAGCGGCACGGGTATCGCCGCCATGTCTGTGATGAGACCGGAACTCATCATGAAGTCCATCATCCCCGTCGTCATGGCGGGTATCATAGCAATCTACGGCTTGGTAGTAGCGGTGCTGATCGCCAACAGCATCTCGGAGAAGATCCCCCTCTACAAGTGAGTTCCGTTTACCCTTGCAACCACCCCTGACAGTCACCAATGCTATAAACTTCATATATTAACACAGAAGTGTAGCGTTAACAAAATCTTCCTGTGTTTGTGTGCTGCTCAGACATGCACATGTCTGTAAACATGCACCCGCATGGGGTAGAGAAAAATGTCCAAGCAACTAGCAATAGAACAAATTTAAAACACTAAGAAACGGCATGAAAGGCTAAATTCAGGGCAGAACTGTATCCAAATGTCATGCCTGAGGGAGTTATGTGGGATTAAGTGGCTTGTATTTTCACTTTATGAAATCAGTATGTGCCCTTATGGTCAGAAGATTACATCTTAATTGATTTGTCTCCAGTTGTTTGCCAAAATGAGTTGTAGCACTGTCTCCAAGGGGTATTTGGGCTAATGTACCTGTCATTCAACCATTTAAATGACATTTTGTAACATTTACTACTGACTATTCTGATGCATTCAGTGCTCCAATACCTAAACTATTTTTTAGCCTTTCTCCTTTTTGTTTATAGCATAGGTTTTTTTAAATATTGGGAATGGAGACATTCCAGTATAATAATACATGGATCAACCATATAAAACATTACAAATGTACCCTGAAAATGTATGCTCCCATTTTGGTCTTCCCCGGCGCATTTTCTAGGAAAATGTGAGAATTCAGATTATGTATGCAATGAGTATGTCGCACTTCTTATCTTGCAATTCGTGTCGGTCATGCTAAGTATAACATTTGAACTAGATGTGGGTAATCTTCCACGTTTATGACCATTGATCTTTGTGACAGAAGTTTTAACAGTATTGTTATTATTTTTTGTTTCGTAGGAGTTTCCTCCACCTGGGAGCTGGGTTGAGTGTGGGTTTGAGTGGGCTGGCAGCAGGCTTCGCCATAGGCATCGTGGGAGACGCAGGCGTAAGGGGCACAGCTCAGCAGCCCAGGCTGTTTGTGGGCATGATTCTTATCTTGATCTTTGCTGAAGTGCTGGGTCTCTATGGTCTCATTGTGGCCCTCATCCTCTCCACGAAGTAAACCCAAGCATCTCCACTACCAAAACCTGTCCCATGTGTTGCTGCTGGAGAAAAGTGTAAAATGGGGTTGTAAAAAAATTGTGACACAAAAAAAAAGACAAGAGGCAAAAAAGTGAAGGTGGGGGGGGAAATAAATAAATATAAAATGGCTCCATAAATATGGTCTTATCTCTACAATGTGTACAGTCGTCCCAATTTGATAGTCATCTTCTTGTAAATGCGCAATGTAGTGATTTGTCTGTCCCGTGTGTGTGTGTTTAAAAATTGTATGAAGAAGATTCCTTTATTTTTGTTTTTTTTCCCCCCTCCACTTATTAAAGGCCTTCAGGCCAGCCGAGGTAGCTTGGCTTCTGGTCTTAAGAGAGCTCACCACTGCTTCTCTCCTCCTCTCGCATTGATTCGGGAGTTGATACGATTTCTGTTCATGTTGGATCTATTTGTAAAGAGAAAAAAAAAGATGTGTATGGACTTAGCTTTTTGGGGGGGCGGGGGTTTGTTTTCCACTGATTTTATTTATGACTTGTTCAGAAATGGTTCAATTAGAGCAAAAGTCTTTAATTCCCCATGGTATATATATATAGTATATATATACACACAGACATGCATATTATAAATATCTAAATAGATTTAATGCACTGTGGGTTAATTGTGATAAGTGGTTGGAATTCCTTTGGATGTACTACTTGGTTTAAAAATTGAGATTGCCTTTAGTATGTGGCTGGTGGAGTGGGACTTTTGTGTGTAACTGTATTTTAATCATTACGCAAAACATTCTCAAACACTTCAGTGTTTTTCCTGTAGTACTGCTGTTTGATTGCATTAAAGGTATGTGTGCCCAGTGTTGGGTGTCACAGGTGTAATTTCCAATCTCATCTCCTCTCAAACTTCTTCATCCCCCTCCCCTCATCTGTGTCAGTCTCCACCACATTCCCACCATTAAAACCTGCATGGAGTTAAGTGTTCTGTTTGGTATGAAGTTGAAGAAGCAGACCCACTTTTCAGAAGATGTAGTCCAGATCAAAAAGCCACCATGATAGTATTGTTTTCAAAGATTTCACTTCCTCTTTAAAAACAAAGCATTTGCTTAAATGCTGTCAGGCATAGCATATTGCCCAATACCAGAGATTATTTTGGACCAGTTCTCTTGGGGAAAAAAACTATTTTATTATCTGGAATGTTTTCTGTAAATGGGACTGCTGCCGACACACTTACTAAAGCGCCAATCTAAAAGCCTGTATTGCCACTGGTATTCAAATTATTCTGCTGTAGTGTTGAGAATAATGTTTTCACAGTTGAATTAAAGGAAATTCCAACTTAGATTTGACTTGCCTTTCAGCATTAAAATTGTTTAATTCTATTTTCAGTAGTACACCAATACATTTCCAGCACATTAAATGGGACAAGCGTGCATTTTAGGGAGCAATGAGCAATGTATCGCACTACCAAAACAATCCAGGACAGTTTCTGCGGTCAGGTGTTTTTTTTTTGTTCACCAAGCAGTGATAAAAGCCTGATTTATACTTGTGCGCCACAAATAGATCTAAGTAACTACACAACACCTGACTTTTTTTGTTCTTTCAGCACAGATGTCAGCAACACTCAGTTTCCCATGACAAATACATACAAGGCTCCATGGTAAATAGTCTCAGAATAACAGCATCAAATATAGGCAGCTGTCAGATCCAATAGATGATCCAGTTGGGTTTATTAATCTCCATTGAACATGAAACAATGTGCAATAAGCTTTGCATTAGGAATGTTTAATTGTCTGAATACAAAACAACTTATGTGACCCAAGTTTCTTCAGACTGGGGTTCCATTTCCTCATGTTGCATCCGACTTGGCCGTGGTTGCAGAAACTGTAGAGAATGAACTGTGAGGCTAAGAGTAGATATGAATCATTTCCAGAGCAGAGAGTTCCACAGTTCAAGCTGCTTCCAGGCTCTTCAGTAGAGTCTGACAAATACTATTGAGAGCCCTGAAGGTGGCAGTGTCAGGAAATGACTCAATGAAGTCTTTGCCTTCCTCTATACTTGTACTGAGCAGAGGATCCAATGGCACAGAACCTAGGGAAGGAACACACAACATTGATGAGACTTCACTGTATATCCATTTACAATATATATATATATTAACTAGGTTTGACGTTAGCCTGGTATCCAAGTTACTCTGAAGCACAACATCGTTTTTATTTGCACTACTGCATGTGATCATTTACCCAGTCCTTTGTTGACTAGGGTTCATGCCATTTACTTTGATCTTGCACTTGTAAGTCATTCTGGATAAAAGTGTCTGCTAGACCACTAAGGTTATCATTCACTATGAACTAGCACCAGGCTACTACTGAAATTAAAACTTCAGTGTGCTAATACTGGTCAGTAGATAAGAGAAATTGGTATGAAGTGTATATTTAACAGTGTAGCAGTATTTGGGCTGAAACAAACCCTTCTCACAAGTACAAAAGCGTATGACAAAGATTACTTCTCATTGCGAACACTTTCCATTAGCCGCTTCATTACACGATTGACAAGCTCATAAAGCTGGTAATTGAGTGAAAATGGTTAGTGATCTGTGTTTGATGTAATTATTGGTCCGAAAATGTCACATATTGTTACAAATATCGGCAACCCTCTACTGAAATGCAGGCTGACCATTTGACCAGTGAAGTAGTGATGTTAAATACCTAATTACTAGTGGGTGAGGAAGGATGCAGACATGACGTGTAATGAGTGACACCTTGTGGCTTCAACGTGGCATTACCATTTCTTCAAATCCCTTTAACAACTAAACCGTATATACTTTGTTGACCGGTGTCCCCCAGGGATCCCTTTTCCCTCTATACCAAATCTCTTTGCTGAAATTTGCCAATCTACAAGCTCAGAATGTGTCGCAGCGTGACATGCAGTAAGCTTGTAGATCTATTTTTGCTGAATATTCACCCCAGAATAGGGACTAGGGTTTACATGGTTAATCCTCACCTAGGAATGGGCATCCTGTCAACTTGGCCAGCTCCTCACCGCCGCCTTTGGAGAATATATTGCTGCATTCCTGAAAGTGACAACACATACAAATACTTTTAATACTGTTATATATTACAGTATATCTAAAGAACGTTTTTGAGTTTGGTTCCGGAAAATATTCGTCGATTTCAATTATGATTCTTTTTTTATTGACCACTGAAATTGTTTGGAAATTGTTTTCAATTAACCGTTTAATGTAGTTAAATTAATGTAAAATGTTTACTGGACTTGAAACAAGCTTATATGCATAGATGCACATGATAATGTTTACTCACAGAACAGTGCGGGCAGGCAAAGCCACTCATGTTCTCTACAATTCCCAGGATGCGTACGCCGGTTTTCTTACAGAAGGTGATCTCTCGTCTCACATCCCCAGTTGAAACTGCCTGAAAACCCCAAATCAACATTGCATGTCATAAATTTTACATACGTTTTGCCTTTGTAGCAACAAATTGAGGATACAACGAAATTGACATTCTTGGTCGATGGTGCTATTAAACACAATTTAAAATGTGGACGTCAGTTTATGCCACTGAATGAGTTCAATAAATTCACATTTTTGGACAGGTACAAAAGGTTTTGTAACAATGAAGCGCACCTACTTTTAGCTTTACAAATGTAGTACGTAGTCCTGTCACTTGGATTTTGCGTAGAATTTTCAGGGTTAAGGATCAATTTAGCACCTTTTACAACATTTGCATTGTCATAGCCTAGCCTTCTAAGGTTACGTGGGAAGCATTCCTGGCTGTCAAAGTAAAAGTTCAGTGTCATGTAAATAATTTTTCTCATCTTGAAATGTATCCATGCTTTCTCTTCAAGAGCATACTTTTTAAAATAGGGAATTCCCGTAATTGCCGACATTATCATGTTACAAAATGCTACAAAATCACAAATACTAATGTACAAGATATTGAACTGTACACTTTTACAGTCAGGAACACTACTGACATAACCCCCATGATGATTTTTCAGGCATGTCAAATGCATGTTTTTGTCTATAGAATGGATTGTCGAGGCTGCTCCGAGTCAGTACCTGAGGTGTTGTGACCAGAATGGCTCCGTCCACTCTGTGCTTCTTCAGGTTCTCCAGTACAGAAATGTGTTCATCAGATGTCCCAGGGGGCGTGTCCACCAGCAACACATCCAGCTCTCCCCACGCCACATCAGACACAAACTGAGCAATGAGAGCTAAAGGAAAGAACACAACATGGAGAACTGATCATAAAAGATAAAAACAAGGGCTTGAGATAAAGCCTATGTGTAGGCACTAGGCATAATCATTTTATCAAGGGAGGCAGCTATTCCAATTGATGTCTACACCTAGCAGCAGCTACCGACTAGCCCAGGTTGATAAAAAGTTAATTATTTTGAAATAAAAGGAATTTATTCTGCAGGCTAGCAGGATTTTTACTTGGTATCCTATTTACTTACTTGTTTTCTTGGCAGACAACCTATCCTGTTGTTGGTTGACTAGAGATCACAACGCTTACTACGATCGTTCAAATTGTCAGTAGGAGTGTCTGCGAAAATGCCTACAGTAAATTGTTAAGATTGCTCTAATGGCAAGGTCAGGTTTGAGCCTTGGCAAAACAAGTGTAATTTAATAATGGTTGACAGCTTCAGGCTAAGTATAACATACCATTCTTCTTGGGTCCCCTCCACACCACTGCGTCATCCGGGTTCTCCAGTAGGAAGCCAATAGACATGAGGGCCAAAGTCTTCTGAGCATCAGTGTAGACTGGTACCCAACCTGAGTCACATTGGTGCACCTCAGGCCGACCAACATTCAGCATGCGAGGGATACTGGGCCCACACAGGTCAACATCCAGGATACCAACCTGATATGCATTGAGAGAACCATGCAGGTTAAATATTATAATACAGTACATGCACCAGTACTCAGCCAATAATTAATTGCTGCGACTTTGAGTCAGATATTTTCCTCTAGTTTCATCCATTTGGAAGTTCTGACAGAAAACATGTGTTAGTAAAATATCTCCGCTTTCCCAAGAGCTTCACACAGACAACATTATCTGCCCGCAGCGGTGCCAGAAATGACTGCTGGACTGAACATATTCAAATGTACACATACATATGGGGCACAAAATTGACAGGTGACGATTAATTACCTCGCACCAATCTCAACGCACCTGTCAATTGTGTGCCCCATACCTATGTGATACCTAATCAGTGGCCTTGTGGTTAGAGTGTCCACCCTGAGACTGGGAGGTCGGGGTTCGGGGTTCGATTCCTTGCCGGGTCATACCAAAGACTCTAATAATGGGGCCCTGTGCTTCCCTGCTTGGCACTCAGCATCAAGGGTTGGATTGGGGTAAGTCCCTGTGACATACTAGCGCCATGTCCAGGGGGTGTACATGTACATCAAACTGCCTCACGCTGAGGAAACAGGAGATAAGTCTCCTGCCCTATGGGCCTCAAGGCTCGGCAAGGCTTACTTATACCTTACCTATACCATGTGCTCCCAAAAAGACGTTTTTATTATGTTCAGTCCAGCAGTCATTTCGGCCCGTCGCGGGCAGAGAATGTTGTCCATGTGAAGCTCTTGGGAAAGTGGAAATGTTTTCTGTCAGAACTTTCTAATGGATATGAAACTAGAGGACAATATCCGACTCCAAGTCGCAGCAATTAATTATTGGGTGAGCCAACAACGTTTAATGCCGCCACGATTAGTCTGTTACCTGGGTGGGCATGTAAGTGATCTATGGTTGTGTATCTGGAATACATGAAATGGATGTTGTATCACAGCCATTCTAGGGCTAACACACACACACGCACGCACACGCACACAGAGAGAGAGCAGGTTGCTGCCTGGTGGTGCTAGCCTCACCTTCTTCCCTGCATGTCGGAGTGCCAGCGCAAGTTCTACGGTCATGGTACTCTTGCCCACTCCTCCTTTCCCTGACAGCACCAACACCACACGCTGGACCCCAGACATGTTGCTCTCTGAGACATGGAGAGAAAAGGTCAGTAAACTGAAGACTGCTGATGACATTGCATCGGTAAAGCCCCCAACACTGTGGCTGGTTTGAAGTTGGTGAGATGATATGGTACAACTGACAGTGAGACACGTCGGCCATTTATGGCATGGCAGAGTATTTGCAATACTTAGCTTACATAGCTGGAAAACTGGGTCAGAGGCAAGTCACGTTTCATGAGTTCATCTTAAGTAGCCTAAAGTAGGTCATACTGCAGTGGTTCTCAAAGTGGATTCCAGTGACTCTCGTGGTCCCTTTTGGGGGGTCTACATGATGTACCCAAGTCTGTAACTCAGTTACAGTATACAATACAAAGTATACAATTTGTATACTGTCAGAATTAAGGGGAGAGCTTGACATTTTAAAGTTTGAGAACCATTGTCATACAGTCATTGTAGGATACAGGTTGACACATGTATTCAAACGCAGTGTATCAATAGAAAACTTTCTAGTCAAGTATTGATAGTTACTTCAGCAATGTACCGGGTGTACTGTTGCTAACGTTAGATAGTGGATGCCTGTGGCTAACGGTTACAAAACTAGTAACTACAACAAAAACACATATCATTTGCTTGTACTTAATGTTACTAGATGCCGTTTTAGAATGCAAGGATTCGTAAACAGTTTTGGGAGTTTTCCTGGTTACTTGACTGGCCACAACTTAGGAAACATACCGTTTTCTGCCATAATTCTGGTTCTCGATCAAGATCTCTCACGCTGCGCAGTTGTGATGAATGACTTCCGCACCATTGTCACGTGCTCAGCGTTCAGCCAATCAGACAGTGAGTGTGGTGGTATGAGCACCTTACAGTCACCATAGATTGTGAGTGCATTTTCATATTATACTACTAAAGTGAGGGGATTTATTTTCCTTTTTTAACAGTGTGTGTGTGTGTGTGTGTGTGTGTGTGTGTGTGGGGGGGGGGGGGGGTTAAATATGGTTAAAGTGGTTAACCATATTTAACCACTTTAAATCTTTAAACATTGTGGAGTATTATTTTAAATGTCTCAACAAGACAAATCTTGTCTGGGTCTTGGGGGCTGCTGGCATCCAATATTTTCAGGGAGGGGGTCCTGTCCTGACCCCTGACACATGACACCATGTAGGAAATATACAGTTCCTCCCACCAGTCTCTTCATCCAATCAGCGATGGATGAGGGCGTGGACAAGTATTGTTTACGTCTGGCTGGCAAACAAACCTGTCCAGAGCACGTTGAGGGCTGGAGAGCTATTCCACCTGTCACAAGGACAAGGTCCCAGACAGTCTGACTCTGACACACGCTCACTCACATGCAAAGATGAGCCATCTGAAGGCAGGTTATAAGCGGACCACCATAAGGTAAGAAGAACATTACTTTACTGTGTTTCTCTAATAGGTCTACAGTTGTTGCGTCGTACGCCTACAGTAGCCTACATCATTTCATTCATTCATTGATCAATTTGTCTGATGCATGTGAAATCAATGAATGCAGAAATTCGCCAGGTGCCTACTTGAACTTGAGTAAAATATTATAATTTAGCGCAAACATTCCCTTACTCCCTTGCATTATTATGTTGTAGCCTAATGTGTGTTCATACAACTATTATTTCATGATAAACTGAGACACAGGTGAATATTCGTTTTGTTTTATACACAGTGCACTGGGGAAAGTAAAACATGTCAGAATTGTAGCATTTCAAGGACACTGATTAGATGTCTTGACTGACTCTTTAATGCCTTGACACACCAAACCACAAAACGCATTCTCACATCACTGTCTGTTTCACAGTTTCAGTTGTAATCCACTGCATTTTACATTAGAGTAGAGAGCACTGATTTGCATGAATAGTTTGTTATGGCTCCCCAGATGATGTTATTACTGTAGCCTGTATGTAGGCTAAGGCCCAATTAAAGTAAGACTAGCTGCACCTGCTTGGAAAGCAGTCAGGTGTTTGGTTTGGGTTTACCTGACAAAGACATGTCATGAGGCATGGGCTACAGTATTGTGTCGTATGCTGCCATATAGCTGGAGCATGATTGTGTGGAATCAGTGGTGTAAAGTAACTTAAGTACATTTACTCAAGTACTGTACTTAAGTACAATTTTTAGGGATGTTTTACTTTCTTCAGTATTTACACATTTCAATACTTTTACTTACACCCCACTACATCTTTGAGGGAAAATATTGGACTTTTACTCCACTACAATTATATGGAAACTTTAGTTACTAGTTACTTTGTAGATTTAGATTATTATACAAAACACACCAACCACTTCAGCCATAATATATTTCAGCCATTTGAAAATAGCAGATCTACAAGCTCACAATGCCTCGCGATACAAGGCATTGTGAGCTTGTAGAACGGCTATTTTCAACTGAACTTGTGAAATGGGACATTCTACACAATGACTGCTTTTACTTTTGGTACTTTAAGTATATTTTGATGCAGATGCTTTTACTCAAGTACATTTTTAATATGGGACTTCTACTTGCAACAGAGTATATCTACATTGCAGTATTGATACTTTTACTTAAGTGTAGAATTAACTTAGTACAGCAGCTAAATCAAGTTAATTTCTCATGCTCCAGTGAGTGGCGGAGTGGGTGCTGGCTTTTGTTGCAAACTTGCAGTGAAAACCTGCACCCACTCCGCCCTCAATTGCACATGACATGACTGAAGACCTCTGCCTCAGGTCAGCACGACTTCTCAGTGAAAAATGTACTGCCACATTATGCACATTTGCTGATGTAACATAGATTCACATTTCAGTGTTTTCTATCGTATTAAACATTTGATTGATGTTTTTACTTCTGTGTTTGAAAGTGAAGGCTGTATATATATTTTTTCAATCTTATTTTAATTAAACTTTCAGTGACACAGTTGACTCAGATATTTCCACAGAAGGGGCATAGAACCAATAGTGTTGTATGAGATATCCTGTACAGTTAACCACACGATACAATGGCACACAGAAACACCTAAATGCCACCTAAATGCCCCCCACCCACCAATCCATGAAAATATTTCCATTGTCAGACATTGTTGACTCTGATATATGGCCATCTAGTGCAGCACCTGCCAGAGTGGCTAAGCAGAGGGTCAGGTTTAAAGGTTGAGTGTGTGCACGTGAACACGACAACACGTGTACACCTTCTGCTACTAACAATAGCATATGGGGCACTAGGCTAGCTAGCAGTCCAAGATCAGACTGTGGCTGTCCTCTCAAGGCTGTTTGTGCAGTTTCTTGCTAGGTAAAGATGATTGGGGAGACAGGATATTCTTACTAGGTGAAGATAATTGGGGGAAAACAATGACAAAGCATAGTAAAATTGAATGAAGTTGATTTTGTGGAACAGAGTTCAATGATTAGTAAAAACCATGTAGCATTAATGATACTAAATAATCTTGTGTTTTCAAATATCTCATGAACAGACTGGTGAGATATTTGAGAAGCAATGTTAGAAATCGTTTCTCCAGTCGTGTGTGTGTGCGTGTGTGTGTGTGTGTGTGTGTGTGTGTGGGGGGGGGGGTTGTATTCACAGAAAGCAATCCTTAAGCTGTTTAAGTATTTCCATTTCCCTGCATTAAAATTACCCTGCCCTCTTATAATTTGGATAATATAAAATAAATTACACTGGTTAAAAACATTAAAAAAATGTCTCAACTCACCATTCCATGTGCTTGTGTATTTGCTCATATATTATAATGATGTATGTTGGCTGCTGGCATAGCAGTGATGCATTCAAAGTAGAGATTTTAAAGGTGTCTGTGTCCTGTCCTCCCTGTCATCCACAGGGCTGGTATGGTGGAGAGGGTAAGGAATGGGCACTTCATGCACCAAGAGTGGACCGAGACACAGCGGGAGACAGATGCCATGGAGTGGCAGGACCACATGACACAGGTGAGAAGGGAGGAATTTAAGAGGTACGCAGATAGCCGCCTAAGAAATTATAAATGCTTTTGTTTTCTAAACTGTGGAGAGAAATAAAGCACTATTTGGAAGGTGACCTCAATTCCCAATTGGCTACCAGTAGTTTTCCATTCTCAAAATGGCTGTGTCTCAGATATGAGGTCTCCCAAAGGCATGGGAGGGTCTGTATTTTTGGACCAAATCTATTTTTACTTCCTGGCGCACATGGCATTTCACACCAATAGGAAGTCACTGAGGCAGGGGTTGACACTAAGGTCTCAGAGGCACTTGCCCATCGGGCAAGTACAGGTCATGTTCTACTTGCCCAAAGGTCATGCCCACTTGCCCGAAAAGTAAATTAATAGGTAAAGTAAATTATAAAATGATAGGTAAAATTTGCACTTCTATCATTTTGATTGAAGTAAATGGACTACAATTATACAGCCACTTTTATAGTCTTTCTATCCATTCGTAATTCTTTACAATCTAATTAATTTCACTTATTGGATTTCAATTAATAGTTTATTTGTACAAGGGACCATGTTAAAAAATACATTCATCTCAAGCAAAGAGAAAATATTATTTTCTGGTATAAGAGAAAATATTCTTTTATACCAGATTTAGCTACTAGCTAATTAGATCTGTAGTCCCTGATTTCACATTCACCCATACTGCAACAACACAGATACACTGTTATACATTATATAATTTTGCGGTACACATTCACACACCGACTGACAGCAGTGCAAGGCACCAGCCTGCTCACCAGGCTGGTGAGCAGGCCAAGACATAAGTCTTTATAATAAGACTTATGTGTTTTGTTTGTGTCAACCAGAGTGGCGATTTGGACTCTGAAGTAGAGGACTCTGAATACTCTGACGTGGATTACACGGTCCCTGAAATCACAGCACCAGTGGTGGGGGAATCCTTCTGCCAGTGTGACCTGGAGGAGCCCAGCCCTTTGGCTCAGCAACTGGGCTTCAACCCTGTCAATGAGTGCCTCTGTGGGGAGGAGGACCAGGGTGAGCAAAGATGATCATTTGTAACACTAGCTTGGTACACCATAGTTCACAATAAATTATATACTGTAAATTCTATTCTTAATACTAAACTTACTAATTTTGCCATTTGACTATTGGCCTTAGAGATGGGCGATATATCGGGAATCACTAGCCTTTGTAATATAAATATATTTATATGGCCAATCCCATGCATCCATGTACTATAGATTAACATGTATAATGATGCATGGGTAGAATATAACTAAATATCGATCAATATCAATGCAACATCAATACTGTCCTTTGATGATGACTATAGCCCCCTGAAATGAACCACTGCTACTGTATAACAATAACAATTTAGATGAAGTTAAAAGCCTAAAATTTAGATACCCGTACAGTAAAGTGTAAGACGTTAAGTGTTTTCTATTGCTTCCTCAGATTTTGACTGGGAGTGGGATGATTGCAGCTTGTTCCCTGAGCTCACTCTGAGCTGTGACAACAGGAAGGTGAGCTTTCACTCAGACTACAGCTGTGGTACAGCAGCCATACGTGGCACAAAAGAATTGAGTGATGGTCACCACTTCTGGGAAATCAAGATGACCTCTCCTGTCTATGGAACTGATATGGTAAGTAGTGAGTACTGTATATGTAACTGAGCCTGTCTATATCAGAGTGCTATTAACAACCTAGAATACTGCTGTGTGCTTAAACTATTTCAGAATTGGTCTTAAATGCTACTGTATACTCATTTGAAAATGCCTACAGTAACCTGAATTATGATTGAAAGGAATTATGGATTGATCAAAACTATTGATCAAATTGTGTGTGCGCTCGCTCACGTGTGTGTCTGTCCGCGGCTAATCTCGCAAACCACTACACCAATCAGCAGATTTATTATGCACGCTGCCAGTAGGTCAATTCCATAATATTTTTCAACTCTGTCAGCCACTGTTATTTTCGTGAATCTATAATCTCAGACCCACCAAAATATTTATTTTCCAGCAAATCTCTTAATTACACCAATATTGTTGTGGTGAAGTAGTGTTGGTCTCATTGGTCAAGTTCATAAAGATCGCTACATCTGTCTCTTGCACATGCACACCAGACACAGAGAGAGAGAGTAAGAGACAGGCAGTTTGATGTTGAAGTATTATTATTGGAGTGTGCCTCCTGGTACAGATTTGTTTTCACTGTGGGTTGTGGTCTAACTTTGTAGATGGTTGGCATTGGAACTTCAGAGGTGAACCTGGAGAAGTTCATGCATAGTTTCTGCAGCATGCTGGGCCATGACGAGGGTAGCTGGGGACTCTCCTACTCAGGTGAGCAGGGTCAGAGTTTTCAGAAACACTCCATGAAGCCAACTGGCGTAATTGTGTTTGGACCTTTTGACCTTTTTAAAGTTTTGGAAAAATAATACAGCCTGTTAACTTAATATCACTTATTTTAAGGTCTGCTCCACCACAAAGGGGAAATGGTGAAATTTTCCTCAAGGTTTGGTCAGGGCTCTATTATAGGGCTGCACCTGGACACCTGGAACAACACCTTAACCCTCTATAAGAATCGCTGCCGCCTAGGTGAGTGTCCCTGCCGTTTCATGAGGCCTGATTAGCAACACTACATTTTAGTAATGACAGCCGGCTGGCTATTTCCATTGAATACCTCCATCCCCTCCACTTCTCCAGGTGTGGTTGCCACCAGACTCCAGAACAAGAAGGTCTACCCCATGGTTTGCTCCACGGCTGCTAAGAGCAGCATGAAGGTCATCCGTGCTCGTTCCGCACCCACCTCCCTGCAGTATCTCTGCTGTGCTCGGCTACGGCAAGAGCTGCCTGACTGCCCCGACGTCCTGGGTGCCCTGAACGTTCCGCCCGGCCTGAGCAACGTTCTGCAGATGCGGTTCGGCTGGGTGTTCACCCTCCGCAACAACTCCGAACACTTAGAGCAGCCCAGAGACTTGTCTGAGGAGTTTATGTATGAGGAGATGAGTCCGAGTCCCATCTCCAGGCCTGTATCCACTCGCAGAGCCTGGGCCTCCCCGAGCCCCTGTACTAGCCCTGTCCCCAACCCGGTCCCATTTCAGTGCCCCTGCCTGCTCTCACCCGAGGCTCAGGCCTGCGTCTGCCACCGCACTCCCACTCCCTCTTGTAGTGACTATGAGAGCTGCTGTTCTGAACCAGAAGATTACCAGCACAAAAAATGTCGCTGGACCTGAACGTTCTAGCCAAGAGAAGAAATAAGTGATATTTGTGTTTTTCTACCATTGCCATCACCATCTACTGAGTACGTTGGAGAGAATCATATCTACTGAGTACGTTGGAGAGAATCTGCTTAACACCAGATTCAATTTGAGATTATACTTTCTCTGTCTTGTGTAATATGAAGGACTTCAGCCAATGAATGAGCACACGTTGTGCGATTCAAGATGTGTTGGGGAAAGACATTTGTTGGGAAAGGTCATCTGGGTTCATTTACAAAAATAACGGTCTTTGGAGGGCCTCATGTTTGATATATTAGAATCTAGTAACCATATTATTGTAAATCTTGTGAATGTGTTAACATATTATTCTCAAAAATATTTTCTTATTGATATTGTGGAAATGCCGTTTGTTAATGACATTTAAATATGGATGATTTTGAGTCCATCGCTCGTGATGTACATACATTTAAATGTAGTTATACTTTCTTACTTTGTAAACTTTCTTACTGAAGCAATTCTGTAAAATATAAAATGTTCAATGCCACTTTTTGTTTTTTGTAATCTATGGAAGACCATGGGCCTATTACACGAAAGGAGAATTAAATAAGCCTGGATTTAAGTCAAATCCAGGTTTGACAAAGTCTGGTCCGTACAGCCTGGTTTATTCCTTACCATGAACGCCAAGCCAGGCTGAAAAGGAGCGACTAAATTTCCATGGTAACTAAAGTAGGATTGCGTAAATTTTCTTTCGTGAAATCAAGTCATGGCTAAACTAATCTGGCAAGATAATTCAGCTTTCATGAAACCGATTCATCGCTAATCCTGGCTGAATTAAACCAGGATAGGTGTTAAATCCAGGCTTAACCCCTAATTCTGCTTTCGTGAAATAGGCCCCATGTCTATGTGATAGGAAAAACATATCCTGTAACTTAAAGTTACACTATGTAACTTGAATGTTCTACCCTAGATTTGTACTGGGGTACCTCACATAAGTACTGACATTTATTATTTACAAATACATCATTTATTTATTTAAAAAACCAAAATATATAATATCTCCATAATGCTCTTGAAGGTCAAGGGCATATAAATAGTGTTTCATTATCAAGATGACTAAACATGATATCCAAGACAATTACAGGTACATAATTGGTATATAAACATCTACGTTATTAGCCAAGGTGTTCCAGGGGTCTTGCCCTGGACAAGTTAGTCTAGAACCAGCTGGGGGTTCTGGGCTGTGAGGCAGCGGTAGACTCTGGCTGAGATGTCAGGTCCGATCCGCCTCTCCTTTCCTCCACCTTTCACCAAGAGGTTTGCCAACAGACTCCTCTTCTCCTCCTCTGATTCCATGCTCTGGTAGGTCTGAGATACAACAATGAACACTTTGAAAAGTGTAACGCCATTTTCTGTAAGGCCATACAACAATTTTTAAATACAAATCATTGAAGTGATCAGTCAATATCGCAGTCTAAAAAAGTGTTATACTCTTATCAAATAATTACTCACCTAGTGCATTTTCCTTTATAATTTGGGGGGTTATTTTGCATTTTATGCTTTATTTGTGTGTGTAGGGAGAACCGGGGGAGGCATACTACAAGATGTGTCGGATTCAAACTCTGGCCTTCGCAACTCAAGAGGACAATGTGGTTAGTGCACTAACTAGCTGTGCCTCCATGAACCCCCAATGTTAGCTTTTTTAAAATGATAAATGTGAGATTCTTACACCCGTTTACAATGACTCGCAAAGCTATTCCTGATATTTGTTGTCTTGCTGCTACTTGACACAATATCCCTCAATATGGCACATACATCGTTGCTCATCATTACGCCTTTCACCATACATGTAAAAAGTAAATCCAGCAATGTACAGTATGAATAATCTTTGACTATATATACACAATCTACCTGCAGCAGTAGTTGTGGAGATGGGTAGGCTGCGGTCACAACAGACGCCACAGCTGGGCTGACCCTGTTCAGCTGTTGGATCTGCCTGCTCCACACCTGGCGCAACCCGGAGCCATCTCTCTCCACCCGTGCCCCGCTGGCCCACGAGCCATCCACACAGAAGGGCAGCTCCACCTGCTCTGTCAGCAGTCTGGGAGGAGACGGAGGCGCAAACATTTATCTGTGAGGTTCCAACCATAGTCACATGCTGACAGTGGTGTAAAGTAACTAAGTACATTTACTCAAGTACTGTACTTAAGTACAATTTTGAGGTGTTTTTTACTTTACTGGAGTATTTCCAATTTTCAATACTTTTACTTCTACTCCACTACATCTCAGAGGCAAATGTTGTACTTTTACTCCACTACACTTATTAGAAAACTTTAGTTACTAGTTACTTTTCAGATATAAATTATGATATGACATTTACATTAACCACTTTAGCCCTATTTTATACCTAGGCTATTTGAAAATAGCAGATCTACAAGCTCACAACGCGTCGCATTGCGACGCGTTGTGAGCTTGTAGATCTGCTATTTTCAAACATTTTTGTACTTTAAGTACATTTTGATACTAATATTTTTGTACTTTTACTCAAGTAAATTTTGAATACCAGACTTTTACTTGTAACAGAGTATTTCTACAATGCTGTATTGATACTTTTACTTAAGTAACAAATGTGAGTACTTTTTCCACCACTGCATGCTGACTTGGGTGTGTTTCCCATTCTGCTACTGCTAGATGTGGTTACAGAGATAAGAATGTGAAGGACGGTTACGATGGCGAATACCTCATGACATAAAACAAACATAATGAAATGTAAAGCACAATGTTAACTAGCTCTATGGGAAGTTGTTGTGAGCTTGATGTGAGCCCATGTCTGGTTGTAACTCGTCCCTTTTTAATGATAGAGTGGGTACCTACTTGAATGGGCGTTTGGCCAAAGCCTTGGTGACTGAACACACATGTTCAGTGACTTCCTGCCAGCCATATAGGAAGGCCAATGAAATATTCTTGTAGAGTTGCAGATACACAAGCACCTAAACAGGACGAACACACTCATAAAAGAGATGTCCTCATTTTCAGGGCATTTTCAGGGCAAAGGCAGAGAATATTGCAGTCAAATCATAAAACGACTCTGTTTATCTCTGTATATGGCTTATGGCTCTCTAGACTATTATTGCAACATTCAAAGTCAACTGACCTCTTCAATGTCTAGGTCTTCCATCCCCAGCTGTGACTGCAGTGTTTCACCTATTGTTTGGCCTTCCCAGGCCTTATTCCTCCTGGTGGAAGTGAATAATTAGTCTCGTGTAGCCAGACAATAAGAGATCTCCACCTACTGATACATCTGGTGACATCTGAATTCAATGAACGGGTTAAAACTGGGTGTAAATGGATTGCCTGGGATTCAAACCCGGTTGTCCCGCACAGAAAGGGTCGGGACACTAAAGCCAAACATCTTATCCAGGAGATATTAGGCTTGTGGTCTTCATCCAGCCACTCTGCTACATAAGCAATTCAGAGATTTACAAAATAACAGAACGCAGAACCAATGCAAAGACTTATAGGGTGTTCCTTTTTTTGTTTTAAGCGATAGGCGTAGGTTTGTTAGCGCTGGTTTTCCCTGTGGTCCAAGCCCATTCAATGAATTTAGAATTCCCCATACATATCAGTAGACGGAGATCTCTGATCAACTGGCTATGCGAGACAAATAGTCAGTTGGCAAACCATCAAGTTCATCTTCTATACAAGGGAGTAGGAAAGACGTCATTCCCAGATATACTGACCAGTGGTTCAGCTGAGAGTCCATCACTAAAACAGTGACTGTCATTTTTGCGTTAAGGTTCAGACACTCATACAGAGGGGCGAGGACAGATTGGGCTCCTGAGGCCTCCCCATCACTTTCCAGTAGCTGCAATGGATGACAACAACATATAGGAAATAATGCATGGTGGACCAGGCAGGTGAAACCATCATCAAACACCAGGAAAAGAGTTTAAAAATCAATGCAATCAAGTTCAGTCAATTAAAATGTCTTGGTCACACAAAAGACATAGCCTGAATAACAGTGCAGACTGCAACACATGTTTGAGGGATAAGAGGGCATCACATACAGTGCAAGGACATAGAGCACAACATAGAATGAAAAGCAATACAATTGAGCGTCATTCTTGTACTCTAAACTGAATCCATGGACACAACAAACTGGGCCGATCTCTCGTAAATTGACTCAACACAAAACCAGCTCACCTTTTTCACACAGATCACCATGTCCATGAAATCACTGAGACCCAGGATCAGGACAACTTGCTCTTCCTCGGTTATCCCTCCATTGTCCTCCCCATGCTGATACAATCAAACAGAAAAACACAAGAGCCAAATTAGGCTAATATGTCATAGTAAGACACTTTTGCATTGAAATCATCACACAGGTGAAGTGTTGTGGAGAGGAACAACAACTCTGTGGAAATCTTAAAGAATATGTGTCAACCTGAGGTACATCTCTGGTCCAGGTGATGCTGTGTGGGACCTTCTGGCTCTCAATGTTAAACTTCCACTCGTAGACTTCCAGGGCACCCACCAAGATGTCAGAGCCACCGTCTTGTAGAACAGCTGTTAATATGACAGATATCATAATGAGAGAGGGTATATAATGAGATACATACACATGTATTTGATATTGCAACAGTGTTTGTAACCATTGCTTGGTCCAGTCTCTCCAAACCTGGATCTATGCACACAGTCATGTGCTTCAGACAGTTCTCTGGTCTGAGACTCTTCAGATACTCTGCTTCCTCTCTCCTCTTCTGTTGCTCCTGTCTCTTCTCCTCGTTCCCCTTGGCTTTGGCTATCCTCTGTTTCTCCCTGGCCTCCTTCTTCTCCTTGGCTTTACGTGTGTCTTCCTCGATCTCCTCTTTGGTGCGACGTTTTCTCCCAGGACTAGGGACAGGGGAACTGGACTTAGTTGGTCCTGAAGGAGCACACAATAAAGTGGATTGACTGTATTCACTTTGAGTTGTAGACGTCGACAGGGTCTTGCACTCTTTCTTGTCTGAACTTTCATTTTTGCAACAACCTGAATTGGCAGATGTATCATCATTGCACTGGTGATCATCACCATTTATATCGGGCTTTGTTTCAGCATCACTCTCGTCCTCAGATTCGGATATTTCCCATGTTTTAGCCCTGCGTAAAGAAGACATAACATAATGTGTCTTTACTGAAATGTAGCTAAGTTACACCGATCATTCAAATACATCCAGATCCAACGTCTGCGACATTTACAACGTGGACTTGTTTACAAGCAATGACATCCAAGTCCCTTTAAAACGTAGCCGAGGGACGGTGTGCTGCGAGGGACAAATCACTGCGCTCCTCAGTCATCCACTCCACTCCACTGACACATATCAGCAATTCAGCAGTGGTGAAAAAAGTACTATATTTCTCTACTTAAGACAAGTAAAAGTATATAAACACTCTGTTACAAGTAAAAGTCCGGAATTCAAAATGGACTTGAGTAAAAGTACAAAAGTATTGGCATCAAAATGTACTTAAAGTACCAAAAGTAAAAGTACTCATTAAGGCGAGGTTTAAGTTGAACAAATACATTATTAATTCATGTAAACAGTTTTAAACATGTACTTGAAATATTTATGAGTTTGGGTTATTTTTTTTAACGCAATTTAGAGACAATAATGATATATTATAAATGTATGGATATACCAGCCAATCAGAATAAAGAACCGTGTAAGCACGGATGTGACGTCTCAGCACGCGCTAGGGAGCGTCGTTGCACGTCAAGTGTTGCGCCGTGTTGTTCTGTGCGCAGATCTGACAATCACCTCCACCCGCAGCGCCAGTGAGAGGACACTTGTATCGTCCATCCACATGTTTTAAGGCTCGGGCACGACAGGTACAAGCCATACAAACAGACAACACAGTCTGGGTATTGGAGTTCAGTGCTACATGTTGTTCTACTCGTCATGTAAACAAAACAAGGAGGACTTTTAAAAGGTTCTTTTACCGCTCTTTGTACTACTTATTTCACCATGGCGCAACCGGCTGAGAATGGTACGTGTGACTTGTTTCTATTCTGATTTTCATTGTCACTCATCACACAGTAAAAGTGCAAACTCAACATTTTCTATCGTCTATTAGGATGATGACTAAGTGGAAAAAATTAATACAAATATTATGTAACCTATAACAGCAGAAGTGCTCTTGACTTGAATTATTAACTTAATTTTATGTTATAATTTGTTTTCCTTGATGTAAGATATCGAGCAGTATTCACCCTAGCCCTAGAAATCACAGCAATTCTTGGACTATATTCAAATTGTATTCCATTCCATATACAATGAATGTATGGAATTTCAGACATTTTATATGAACCCCCAAAGCTGTGTCTGTTTTGTTGATTGTTGTACACAAATACATTTCAGCTACTGAGATCTACACACACTCCCATATTAACAGAAAAAAATAATTCAGTTGATCTGATGATCTCCACTCAGATTTATCTTGTTTATTACCCCCCCCCCCCCCTTTTTTTTCCTTTTATCTAGTGTGTCTATTATAATGTCCCTTCCCTTCTGTTTTGTCTACCAGCATATTATCGCTTTGTGGTGCTGTTCTTCAACTGCCTGCTGACATTTGGCTCCTACTTCTGTTTTGACATACCAAGTGTTCTACAGGACCAGTTCCAGGGAGTAAGTACATGTACATGTTAGTAGGAGTATTTTGTAACGTTTTGTGAGATGGGCTACTGCAGGGCTGCAGGGCTTCTCTCACCATCAATAGCCATCACCAACCTTTGGTAGAAAATGTAGGTTTTATTTAGCTGCTTTAAAAATACGCTAGTCTAAGTGTCAACTAAAAGGTGTTATTCCACTTTTATTTGGCATATGTAACGCCAACTAGTTTAATCTTATCTTAACTTATCTCACGTCAGATATCTATCTCTACAATAACCCTGTTATGTTTACGTGGAGATATTTGCTGTTAATCAGGCTGTGAAACAAGTGTATGAAGCTTCTTCCATCTGGCGGAGTCCGGTTACAATTGTGACATGTTGTCAGGAACATTTTAAAATGCTCTCCTCAGCAACAGGCTTGTGACTCGTCAATACGTATTGTCAATGACTTCCCTCCACTGTGACAGAACCTGACATGTGCCAATACAACAGTGATCAATGGGACGGTCGACTGTGTGTTGGGACTGGGGATGACTCCTCATGAGTATAATCTGCTGTATGCCATCTATGCATGGACGTAAGTACGTGCATGTATAAGTGTAAAGTGGCATTGGAGTCATATTATGCCAGTTGTAGGTAAATGGTGATGTGATTTGTTGGATGTCTTACTGATTAGTTATGTGCATTCTCTCTCCACAGCAATGCAGTAGTGGTCATCCTGGCCGGGTTCATGATTGACAAATTGGGAAATCGCTGTAAGTCCATCAGCGTGGTTAATGTTTACTCTGTGTGTCTACGTCTGTCTTGCTTGCTGGAAAAGAAATAACAACTTAAAAAGTTGAAAAGGTTTTTCAGTAAAACGTTTCTAGTTGCACTTATCCTAGTCTGTTGCATTTAATGTTCAGCTCTGCAGGTCTAGCAAAACAAGCAGAATACATTAAATGGATCTCTCTCTCTCTCTCTCTGTCACTCTCTCTCCCTCTCCCTATGCAGTCGGGGTGTTCCTCTTTTCTTTCTTGTGTGTTTTGGGCTCATCAATCTTTGCACTGGGCTCCCACTTCAAAGGAACTCCATACCTGCTGCCCCTCATGCTCACAGGACGTCTGATTTTTGGCTCCGGCAATGGATCCCTGACAAGTAAGACTGGCTCATGAAAGGTACTAGAGAAACTACATTTTGGTTTGCGATTGGGGAAAATAAGTGATCTCTCTCTGTTCCTTGCCCTCTCTGCAGTTGTTCAAAATCGTATCACAGCCTTCTGGTTTAAAGGGAAGGAGCTGGCCTTGGCCTTCGGTATAACCCTGGCCTTTTCTCGCCTGGGATCTGTCCTCAACTTCTTCTTCACCCAAAGATTTGAGGAAAGATTTGGGATGCAGTGGACTCTCTGGGGAGGTAAGGACTAGGTGGTGAAGCACACCGAAAACAAATGGTCTTATAGGGATGAGATAAATACAGAATAAAAACAAGAACTTTGTAATTTGTCTCTGATCTCACTTAACCGCTTAAAACCTCTAGACTTATAAAAACGGAGTTGCAACTGTACTTGGACCGCTTACTTTACACCAAATCTCTTTTGCCAAAAATAGCCTATATATGCATTGTGAGCTTGTAGATCTGCTGTTTTTGGCCAATGTTGCCCTCAGAATATGGATGATGGGGTTCAAGTGGTTAATTTAGAGGAGAGGAGAGACATGCACATCCACAGTCTGAGGAAGGGCGAGAGCCCGAAACGTCACAGCAGCACTCGCAATCAAACAATTCCTACAACTGGAGCCCACAGTGTGCGAGCGTTCTCTTTCAGTTTTCAAGTGGTTAATTTGTCTCTCTTTTTCTCTTATCTTATCATTTTGCTCCTTTGATCTGCCATTATTCAGTAAACAAGCAAACATAAATGCGACTAAACTAGGAAATCAATGTCGTACACAAAACAAACATGATACTTTGTGTTGTAGGTGCCTTATTGTGTGTGCTGGGCTTTATGGCTGCCATCACAGTCAGCACTCTGGACAAGGTGGGGATGAGGCAGCTGGGTCTGGATGGCTCCATGCTGGAAGAATCCCGCAAAGTGGTAGGGATAGTAGCCTTTAGCAAGAGCCTGGTCCATGTATTAGTTATCTTACCTTCCCTCATTCAAATACATACTTGTTGTTATTTGAGTGTAAATTCATCAACAATTTTTTGCATGTATCTGTGTGTAGAGGGTGCAGGATGTGAAACTCCTCTCGCTCAGATACTGGCTGCTGGTTCTCACCATCATGTTCTTCTACAACGGCATATTCCCCTTCATCGCTGATGCCAGGTAAAAGCATCGACGACAACGGACATGCGTGCACACGTGACTCAACATCGTCTACAACTGTGCATTCGAGATTCTTTAACATGTTTATGTTTCGTTCTCCCTGTCCAGTAAGTTCATTCAGGACAAGTACAGCGGCTACAGTCAGAGGGAGGCTGCCTATATCGCAGGTGCCGTTTACGACAGCTCACTGGTCCTGTCGGCCAGTGTGGGCATTCTCATTGTAAGTCACTGTGACTTTATTAGTTTTCTAATGCTTTATGTAATCAGTAGTGTTTGTATTCCAACAATGCCATTGATCGCCATAAAGCATGGCGGCAGTTGGCTACACCTTATACCTATTGCCTCACTTTTGTACAAAATCACCATAACGATTACACAAAATAATCGCGTTTATCTCAAATTGTTGTGAATATGTAATAATTGTGACAGGCCTACCTCTTGTGTATTATTTTAATGTAATCCACTTTCATGGCTACTATTATACTACTATGAACTACATGGCTACTTTCTCCTATGTCTCATTGTGTGAATGAATGTGTTGTAGGACTATGTTGGTCTGCGTGGGGTCTTTGCGCTGGGCTGTGCCGTCCTCACCCTGCCCGTGTTTGGACTGCTGGCCTTCACCTTTGTCCCTCCTCTGGTTTCCACCATCTGGCTGGGTATCACCTACTCCTTCGCTGCTGTAAGTATGCTTTTTTTCTTTTGTAAGGATGCTTTTTTTTAATTTCGAGGACCCCCATAGCTCTTCCATTTGTTTACTCTCAGAGTTACAGACATGTATTACAGACAAAGGGAAAATTGTCCTTGGTGCTTCTTCTAATGTTGTGTTTTATAATATATTCTAGTATATCTGTTTATCAGCTCTAATGAGCAGTGTTGTTTTTTTCAGTCCAGTATGTGGCCCTCGATCCCACTGGTGGTCCCTCAAGCAACTCTAGGAACCGCCATGGGGCTGGCTACCTCCGTACAGATGATTGGCATCGGACTGTCCAATCTGGTTGTCGGACAGATTTTGGGCACCAAGTCCAGGTATGTGCTTCACGTGTCCATGGCAATGCGCTGATGGGGTCTGACATGTCTACGATATCCTCTTAATGAATATACTGTAGTGTGCATATATACAGACGGGTGACAGTTTTTTGGGCCATCACAAGCCACAGAGAACTAAAGCAAAGCATATGATTCACATCATTTTCATACTCCACAAACCATTCAGTGACTCCTCGTGCCATGTGAATGAAGGCATTGTAATTCATGTAAGAGACCACTCCCATCAGGATAGAAATGTTTAATCATAGAATAAAGGTGATCTCTCAGAATTGATTTGTATTGACACTTCCGTCTAGTGGACCCAAACCATGCCAGGGAAAGCCCCCCACAGCATAACCGAGCTACTGGAGCCTAGTTGTTCTGTTATATTGGTTCAAAAATGGCTAAAATGTTTTTTGGACATTTGATCTGAATTCCTCACCTCAAAATGTATTTGAATTGGTAGTCAATTGAAATCTCAGACGAATTAAAATTGGACTCACCTAGGACGCAACTAGGACTGTGGTGCCACTGTGGTGCCACAATATATGTCTATGAATTGAATACCAAGGCCCTCATTGGAAACAAGTCCGCAAGGACTTTTATGAACGGACCTGTTAGACAAAGTATTTTAATTTTTATGTAACTGTGCTGTTTTAATTTTTTTGCCTAATAAAATATTCAATCAATCAATCAATCTTAGGACTTTTAGTATGGTGTTCTGGACACCATGTAATGATTTTTTTTTGTTACAATTACTGACAGCATTCAGGCGTGCACCGTTCTCTTGGTGATGCCACACATGCGCTCGCCCACTTGTGGAGAATATGATGAAGGAGGACTCCTCTGACCATAATACTCTTTTCCCACAACTCTAACCAGTGCCTATGGTTTTTGCACCACTGAACTCAAACTTGCATTTGTCTTTGTAATGACAGGTTTATGCACCGCAACCCTACTATAACACCCCCCCCCCCACACACACACACACACACACACACACACACACACACACACACACACACACACACACACACACACACACACACACACACACACACACACACACACACTTTTTAGTTGTCTACGGATTGTTCTTGCTGACACAGCGTGATCATATCCTGCAGTGACATGAGGAAGTGTCCCTTCTGTTTTTCCTTACGTTTCGCACTAATGCATGTGCAAGTGTCAGGGTCATTGAAAGTGTACTTTCGACCACAAATTCCAACCCAATGTACTGGCGTCCACAGATCTAAATGCAGATGTCACTTTAGTCACCTTTCCTATTGAAACGCTAGCCAGTTGAGCAGTCTTAGTGATTGAAGCTCCTGCCATATGTGCCACAATAATGTAAGTCGGCATAAGAGTGTCTGCTAAATGCCTAAACTATAACATTTTGAACCCTCTTATCATAGTCATTTAGATCTTTTCCTCTTGCCATCTTGCTCAGTATTTTTAGACCAAATTTTGATTTGGTTTGTGGATCTTTTAACCCATTAAGACCTGAGGCCGATTCTACAAATGCCAGTAGTTCTCACACTTTCACGATTTTTCAAATATTTGAATGGGTTAAATCCATTCAGGGTTTTCCCTCTAATTTGTTACCCATCTGTATATTATATACACAGTACAGTATGAGCATAATGTGTACAGTATAATGACTTGTAATATGCTCACCGATTGTGTGTCGTCCACTCTGTTGTGCAGTGAGTCGAAGATCCCGCTTTGGCGTTGGCAGAGAATGATGATCTTCATGTTAGCCAACACCATCGCCTGCATTGTCACCTCAGTGCTGCTTAACATTGTAGACCACCGACAGGTTAGTACTGTTGATCTATGTCATGGTTGAATTCTCCAAACTACAGCATGGAAGATCAAGTCAAAGGCTTTCAGGCCAGGCAAGAGTTATAACATGATAAGGAAACCGTCAGTGCAAAACACAATTTTTTTTATGGAGATGGCCTACTTGTGTATTCATGTATTATCTTTCCAGCCTGTCTATTTGTGTATTCTTTTAATTAATTCTACACATATACATTTTAGATTCTAGACTGTGTGTCTGTCTGTCTGTCCGTCCCGGGCATAACAAAATAAAGATTCGGGGACCACGTAAGTCAGGAACGGGAACTGTGTGACTGTCTTGATAAACAGACTCTCAGATTCTGTGATTTTTTTGATAGATTAGGTCAGGAACTGTCTTGTTTGTCAGTGGAGTATTAAGTGAATCTTTCCACCCGATTTATCAGTGAACAAAAAATGGTCCATTGATTATGGACCATTAAGCTTATTTATTGTCTGGACTTTTCCAGGTCATTTTCAGTGTAATGTTGTGTAAATCAATGCTACTTTGACTAAGTTTGTTACGTTTTTTTTGTTTGTTTTTTTCCCTCTCTCCAGGGTGGCATTCTGAACAAGACGACCAAGAGGTCCGGAGCCCCGGCCATCAGCAGCCCTACAGACAGAGAACCTCTGGTAAACGGAGAGGAAGGACAGAGTGAGGAAGAACAAGATGACAGCAATAGCACAGTCCGCTCTCGTTCTGTCAACTCCTAAGATTGACAATGACAAATCTGTGGCCTTTGACATTCTCCTCCCTGTCCTGTTTTTGTGAAGCCGTTTCTTTTTTTCGTCTGTCTTTCTCTCAATGCCTCAAAATGTTGTAACAGGGGACAGAAACTCATACCTCACCTAATCTCAACTCGGTTTCCGTGCCTGTAATCTGAGAGGGTGTGGTGGCCTTTTTTTTGTGTGTGTAAGACAGTGGTTCTCAAACCTTTTCATGTCAAGGACCCCCAAGATGATATGTATTTGGCCGCGGACCCCCATATCAAAATGTTTTGTTCCGGGGACCTCCAGATGCAAAGATTTGAGTTACAAATGCTCTCTTTAAAAATATACATATTCAAAGATTTGCACAAATATTCACGATTTTTCAAAAATAGCAGATCTGCAAGCTCATAGCTTGTAGATCTGCTATTTTTTTAATAGCCAAACTTTAAAATATGGTTAAAGTGGTTAAAATTATTGTGACATTAACTAATTTTGCTGGGGACCCCCTGGTACCCCTCCAAGGACCCCTGGGGGTCCCCGGACCCCACTTTGAGAACCAATGGTGTAAGAAATGACATAGGTGGTGCAGTCTTCTAAAATACACCACACAGTTTAGACTCCATTAAGCCGATTGCTGCATGGCCAAAAGAGGGGATCTACACGCTCCCAACGCATCGTATCCGCGAGGCGTTGGGAGTGTGTAGATTGGTTATTTTCGGCACGTCAAACAACGGAGCATAAATTGGACATCAGGGTCTCTGTGCTCTTATTTGGGTAGTTTGCTATTGATCTTTGTTGTCGATCGTTTGCACACTTTATTCCTACAGTATCTTGGGTCGGTTCAATGGACAGCTTTCACGGTCACTTTAGGAATCAGAACAAATCAGTGTCATACTGTGTTTAAATGTATTAATCATGTTTACAGACAAACACTAGCCATGAACCAGCTATTACAATTTACAAGTTGTTGTTTTGAAGCTCTGTTGAGGATTCTAAATGGATGCTGCTGTTGACAGAAATGCATTATCTAGCCTGTGAGCTTGTTGACCAAATGTTATCTGAATTTTAACTAATTTAGCTTGATTATTTTTTGGTTAAAATCAATTGTTAAAGTACAGGCTTTTGACCGTTACAGGTTTTTGTCTGTAATTCATTTCATGTGAGAAACACTTTTAGGTCCAGTATTTTGCATGTTACAATGATTTCATTTTGTATTTGTGTTTCGGTTTCAGTATGTGAAAAGAAGGGAATTTGTTTTATATTGTTAAAACAGCAAAAATAAAATGCTGTTCTTAATCCGACTGTCTACATAGCAAGTATCATGCAAGTAAATTAATTTCTCAACTGTCACACTGTACAAAAGCATGTCTAATGTTGACAGAAGACTAAATGATTCAACATTGCCCTCTTGTGGCTGTTCATAGAAGTACATGTACAAAGTGAACGAGCAGTATAAACAAAGGTTAGCCTTTCCCATCATTTGGATCCAAGGTAAGCAGAATATTGACCTCAGCACTTAGTCCTTAATTTAAATGATTTCCATATATCAGAATTGAATAACAAGTGATAAGGCAATAGTTCCCAATGCTTTAAAGAAATAATCTTAGTATAAATGACCATGTATCGCATATGACTTGTTTCAATTGACAATTTTATATTTTTGCTCAGTGAATCCATCCAGGGCATGTCTACTGGCTGCCAGTCAGCCAGTCATCATTGCGGACACATCCCAGGGACTCATAGAGGAAGACATGATGGTCCTCCTCAGTGACATTATACTCCAACACTGGTGAGAGGAACGTGATACTAACACACGTCACCAGCTGCTACTAAGATGTTGAGGACTTAGTGTTAGTGGCTTGAGGGGACATTGCTTATTCTACATTAGCCAACTTTTAACCCTCTGATCTAAAAGTATCGTCTATCTATGTAGCCACATTGATTGCTGGTATTGAAACTGAAAACCCCTAAAAATAAGTATTTTTGCAGCAAGCAGGTCGAGTGCATCCACTGTATAGTTGCCATCAGTGTTAATAACCTTTCAAAAACACTTACTGCTCACCTGTGTGGGAATCAAACTCACAATCTAATGCCCTTATGGGTACATCAGCTGGCCTTCATTTTGTGACAAATGCCCATTGCCCAGTAATCTATAGCTTGAGATACAAACATAACGTGCTCAGCATTACTGGATCAGAAATCTCCCTTGATAGTCTGTCTGGACTATCAAATTCATTAATCAATATACATTCAACAGAAAATAAATACACTTGTAAACCAGTAGGTGCAGCCTCTTATACTGTACATGTGTTGAGTGGATCGATAAGTGTCTAACTAAGAGATAAAGTGTTAGGAATATTACCCCCCCTGTCATGAGGATTCCTTTGGTCAGTGATCTCTTTTCACTGTCACAGCAGACTTCTTGACAGGTAAATGTAGTTGATGATTTATATTAATTGTGGTGGTGTTTCGTTTAAGTGTTTCTGTGTGCCAGCATGACCTCTTAAGCCCTATTTTATACTTCTTCTATTAACAAATTGCTGATCTACATACTCATAACACGTGGCATCGAGAGGCGTTATGAGCTTGTAGATTTGCTATTTTCAAAGAAGTTTGAAAAATTGTGGGGAAAGAAAGAAAAAATGTAATTCAGGGGGGGAAAAGTGAACATTTTCTTCTGACACGCCCCAAAATAAGCATGCCAGGATTAATGTGTTAAATGTGCAGGAACTGTCCATGCTCGCACACAGAAACATGTAAATGAAAAACACCCACAGTCACATCCTGCTGGTTCACCCATCAACACTGTGCCGTCTGCTTTGAATAGGGTCTATACTTGTGTTTTTAGCTGTGAATAGGCATTTCATAGGCATTTTCATGAATGGGCAACGTTTCATCTTTTCTTTAAGTTCTCTATACTGTAGCTTCAAGATCTAGAGTCATCATTCTGCATCGCCACGACTCACGAGCAGTCTGTTACTGGGGCGGTGTTTGCCCTTCATAATCCTTTTTAGGATATGTTTTGGGCTTTTTCGGCCTTTATTGATACTGTAGTATACAGTATACAGACAGTAAATGGGGAGAGAGAGATGGGGAGTGACACGCAGCGAAGGTCGTCGGGATCGGGACTCGAACCCGCGGCACGCTGTCAGGCTGCGATGGAGCCTTAGGTGCCCGGACGGGCCTTCATAATCCTTTTTGCCCTACTATAGCTCGTGCTGTCATATGCGTCCTGACCTACAGCGACGGGGTGAGAGCTGCCTGAGAGTCACCGCTCGGCCACCTTCCACAGCACTCGCAGATCCTGGGGAAGAGCTATTCCCATTCAGTGATGATGGCCCTTGTCAGGATGCTCTGGGTGGTAGCAGAGTAGAAGGGATTGCAGGATCTTCTCCCAAGACCTTGACTTTCCTCAGCTGCCTGAGGTGGTACAGGCATTGTCTCACTTTCTTTGCCACAGCCCTCTGTATGCATTCTGCCATTCTCCAGGTCAGCCTGGTAAACCCCTCCCTCCGTAAATCTCCTTTGTATGCAAATTAGATTTCCCGGAAGGGGGGGGTGGGGTTACCAGGCTAGGTCAGGCTCTCTATGATCTGCTCCACTCTGCGGTAGCGGTACTTGAAGCTGTTCTTCACCCTTCACCCTGGTGCCCTGTTGATCTGGAGAGGCATGTAAGACCTCTGCTATGCTTACAGAGGTCCACGATTGTCTTTCTGACGTTCAGGAGGAGGCTGTTCTCCTGGCAGGCCTGCCAGCTCCTCCAGATAGGCCGCGTCTTCGTCATTTGAGATTGGGTCCAGTGACCCGCCACCACTGTGTTGTCAGCAAACCTTGAGTCCCAGGTTTGCCGGCTTGCTAGCCAGCCTGTTTTAAAGGCATAGCTGTACTTGACAAGTAACAGCCAAACATAGCCCAGCACGTCTTTGTTGTCAAGGTGGGAGAGGGTGCAGAGGGTGCAGCCTCACATGGCATATGTACTGTATGTGAAACTACATTACTAACAGTGTTGCTGTAACCTATTTGTTTGTGGTGTGCCCATCAGGCAGAGATGGGATGGCTATGTATTGGTACATGATACTTGTGTATCAGATACACGTTGCGCAAACCACTGTCCCTCTCTTATATGACAACTGACAGTGCAAGGACTCCAGTATGCCTGTATCAAAATAGAAACAGACAGATATAGCAAGACGTGTTGAGTTACTATTATATAAAACTATAATATAACAGTGTTCAGTTTGTTTCAGGCATACTGTCTAGTGGTCCTCGTAAACCACCCGTCCTGACAGAAGGTGTAAAGGAAGTGTAAGGACATCTGTTAATTGTAGAGAGAATGGTAGAATTGTAGGGAAGTGTTCTGTCCACAGACTCCACACTAAAATCCTAGTGTTAATTTATCCATTTGTAACTCCAAACTGTAAGCCAAATGGGTCTATTTGGTCACATTTGTACACTCTCAGACTCTCAGATACGCTGGTATCTCAGATACACTAGTATCCCTATTTTGGGGTCAATATAGAAATAAAAATTACATTATGAAAATGTTTTAATAGGGTTATTGTTATTTTATTTAATAGGGTTAATGTTATTAATTAAAAAAATATCATTTTTGATTTAATGTTGCATTGCCATTATCTATTATCTTAGTCCTGTCTCTCCTCAGTCCCCAGAAGGACTTATTGTGGAGTCTGCTGTAGTGTTTTGCTGCAGATGTAACAAAACAGTTGACATTCATACTGCTCATGCTAAGCCTAAGACCATGAGGCCAATGATATTCTAGCTGAGTATTTTTCAAGGACACGAAGAACAGCTGTCATGAATGTGACGTGAGCAACTCCAGCGCTCTGACCTACTGGAGTGGGATGAGGTGTGTGTGTGTGTGTGTGTGTGTGTGTGTGTGTGTGTGTGTGTGTGTGTGTGTGTGTGTGTGTGTGTGTGTGTGTGTGTGTGTGTGTGTGTGTGTGTGTGTGTGTGTGTGTGTGTGTGTGTGTGTGTGTGTGTGTGTGTGTGTGTGTGTGTGTGTGTGTGTGTGTGTGTGTGTGTGTGTGTGTGTGTGTGTGTGTGTGTGTGTGTGTGTGTGTACTAGAGAGTACTGAAACATGTCCATTCTCACTGTTCTGTTCAGGTCATTAAAATGTATTTTATCCATTTTTTAAAAACTGAATACTTTTTACATGTAACTCAATTGATAAATTGAGCAACAGAAAAGCTCATAATGCTATCATTAGGTTGAGGTCCATGGTTAGGGTGCAAATCTTACACAAATCTTACTTAAGTATCCTGATGTCTCTTTGGATACAGTTATAATCTGACCAAAGTTCAGAAATGTGTTCTGATAAAAATAAATTGATGGCTTGTACTGCTGTGGGTTAGAAGAAGCTTTAAATGTGAACATTAAACTGCAATACATGCCTGGTTACATATAGAGATGTTTGGCTACAAGTCTGTTGTTTATAATCTCACGCCCAATCACAAGGGATTACTGGGAGTACTTTTTACATGACACGCTGAGATAAGTCATTCAACTTGTAGGGTAAAGGTATAGGCTGATATGGAGGGTGGATGCAGAGGTCAGATCCTCTGTTTGCCCTGCAGATAAACCCTATATATATCCCCTTCTTAATCTTCTTAAAGGGAATGAAGTAGGAGTTAAGGCTTTTACAGCCTGACGGCCAACTTGACATCCACGCCCTGCTCTTAGAGAGTACGAGTAACTTTTAATACCTGACGTTCGAGGAAAGGATTTGCCTTTTCGTGAGACTGTGTCGTGCGACTGTGTTTTTGTTTTAGTTTCAGTTCCAGTGCAGGTATGATCGCTCCGTGGGCGTCAGCGTGAAGCCCCGGGGCTGTTGGACACGGGGGGCCTCGGCGGTGTCAACATGCCCAACCTTCTGCCCAACCTTCCCAACCTCGGCAGCCTTGGCAGGATCTGTGGCACCAGCCACGAGGAAGAGATGGTGGTTTTGGACCGGGCCAAATGGAAGAACTCGGTCAGGCGCAACACGATCATTGAGAACGGGGAAGTGGCACAGGTTATTTACCTCATCCCTAGGCAGGCCATGATGGAGCAACTTCCTTTCCTCAACCCTGACGAGTACGTCCTGTGTGAACAGATGGTCGGCATGCCGCCTGACAGCCTGCCGTTTAGTAAGTGTCATCTATATGTCCTACCCTTCCTGTTTTACTCATTAAATTACACACTTATCAGAGTAGCATGATAAGCAATGCAGTGACGGTTGTCTGACCGGATGCAAGAAGAGTGGGCACTAAGGAAGAGTGGGCACCTCAATGTAAAATGTTCTATTTTGTCCAAAATAAAATAAAAAAATACGATATTTGAATGGTTTTAAGTAATGTAAAGTATACATGATGTGAACATGCACAGTACATCATTATCAGACTAGTGCCCACTCTTCCTGTTTCCGTCTCACCTATGCCACAGTAGACTGAGTGCTGTCCCAGACATCACATTGTATTTGACGCTCATGTTCAGTGCATTTACATTAACCACATGAAACTATAGCGTCCCTATGCTGGCCTTGTCATAATAGGTGAACATTCGGCGGAAATAGCTGATCTACAAGCTCACAGATCATCTATTTTCTTTGAAGTGATTTGATGCAGCCAAGTACAGACCCTTGGGGGACCCAGGTCAATGAAGTATATAGAGTTTAAGTAGTTATTTTAGTATAGGTAATTGATCAGTTCATGGGGTTACGCTAGGTGAAGACCATCTGAAAAGGACCCGATGATGCCTACTAGTCAGGGGATATTAAAAATGTCTTTGAATAAATTCCTTACCAAAAAAAATCTTCACCAATGTGTTTGTAAAGGTGTCTAGTAACACATCTCACAAAGACTGAAATGCAGTTTCCCTAGGAGAATTTTTGACAGCTGCTGAAAGTTGGGGTACCCACCATTTCCCTGCATTTCAATGCAGGGAAAAAAAATCCAATTTTAATTCTGTTTTAAGTAGCATGTGAGGGGTCAAACTAGGGTGTTTTTATGATTCTGAATCCATTGCAAGCATTTGTTTTGCACTAAAACCACTCCTTGGGCTAAAAACGGCCATAGCCATCCTTTTCCAGGTATACCTTTTGTGTAAAAAGCCCATTGAGATTGGGCTGTTTTTAGCCCAAGGAGTGGTTTTGGTGCAAAACAAATGCTTGCAATGGATTCAGAATCATAAAAACACCCTAGTTTGACCCCTCACAATACTTAAAACAGAATTAAAATTTGATTTATTTTTCCCTGCATGGAAATGCAGGGAAATGGTGGGTACCCCAACTTTCAGCAGCTGTCAAAAATTCTCCTAGGGAAATTGCATTTCAGTCTTTGTCAGATGTGTTACTAGACACCTTTACAAACACATTGGTGAAGATTTTTTTTGGTAAGGAATTTATTCCAAGATTGGAAATCTTTCTGCTAATATCCCCTGACTATACCCTCCATACCAGTATTACCGTGGATAAATGTATTCCCGTGAGGTGAAAATTATGACTGTGTCAGCCTGTGTCAACCATTTCACAATGGTAGAACCTTTTTTTGATGGATTAAATCTGCATTGTACAATACTCAGCCCCAAGCCATTAAGTTTCACAACAAGCCAACTTTCACCCTCCTCTGTTGCATGTCTCACTCCCTGGCTCACCATCACTAGTCTATCAAAAAACTTCACAACACAATAGACTAGCAGGACAAAATTAGTTACTACCATCAGTCTGTTTCAGTGTTTTTATAATGTCCAGTGAGAAGGCAGTTTGTCCAGAAATTGGCAAATACTTTTCGCAGGGATACAGATAATTGTTAAGCCATTCAGCTTGTGCTGGAAAATCCAGAATAGTGGTAAATGGGTATGGGGGAGCATATTTTAATGAGCAAAAGAGAGGTGCCAAGGTGTTTTAAAAAGAATCTGGTAGGAGTTCTGGGAACAAGTGAGGAGCTTTTCTGAGTCTTTATTCATAGGTGCTAGTGATGTGCGGGTCGGGTTTTTTCATGACCCGCCCCGCCCCAACCCGCGACGGAACCCAACCCGCCTCAACCCGCCCCGCGAACCCATATATAAATCTATGGCTCAACCCGCCCCGCGTCCCGCGGTGGGAATATATATATATATTATATAGCGCTCTTTTAAGTACCCAAAGTCGCTTTAAATGTCTACAGTAGCACAACATTGTCATGGGCTAAATAAACAAGCATGTTGTTCAAAATATATATATATATATTTTTTGCGTGTGAGAGCGGCTGACCCGCTCACCCGCAGCCCGCATAATTGCCTCTGAAATCCTGACTCGACTCACCCGCGCCGCGGGTTGACCCGCGGGACCCGCGGGTTGACCCGCGGGACCCGCGGGTTACGGGTCGGCCCGCTCATCACTAAAAGGTACAGTGAAGAGAGTCAGTAAACATCATGGAGAGTGTAGGAGAGAGAGTGACATGCAGCAAATGGTCCGGAGCATTTGAGGCCATGTACAGTAGTACAGTATGTGCTCTAACCACTCAGCAATCAATCAGGTTGCCCCCAGAAGCTGCAATACTGATGGAGAGTTTTTTTTCCTCTGACTAAGATATCTTGTCATTCTGTTTGATGAAGAGAAGATGTCTCTTAGAACGGCAAATGATGTACCTCAAGTTAATGGTCACATCACAATTTATTTTGCAGTTACATTAAATAAAGAATAAGAATGACAAGTAAGAGTAAGAATAATTGTACGATTGGATGCAGTTGTGACTTTGCATGCAGGAAGATACAGTTTATGGAATTCAAGGTACCGTATTAGGGATGTAACTCCATACTTTAACCCACATTATCATTCAATATGTAACACTGGATTCATAGCCTAATACAGTATGTAGGCTTGGAGGGGCACTAGTATTCTGTCCTTCAGTAAGACAGAGAGGTGACAGTATGCATTCATTGCACTAAATACTTCCATACGTAAATACATTTTGGGAGAACAGATTAACAACATCTCAGCTGTTCATGGACATAGATTTTCCTCTCTGGTTTTCATATGATTCCCCTCTGTGACTCTAATGAGTGTTTTTTTTTAGAAAAGATGAGCTTCCTGTACTCAAATAAGTGTGTGTGTGTGTGTGTGTGTGTGTGTGTGTGTGTGTGTGTGTGTGTGTGTGTGTGTGTGTGTGTGTGTGTGTGTGTGTGTGTGTGTGTGTGTGTGTGTGTGTGTGTGTGTGTGTGTGTGTGTGTGTGTGTGTGTGTGTGTGTGTGTGTGTGTGTGTGTGTGCGTGCGCTCGCTCTGCACCAGTGGTGGAAAAAGTACTCGAATGTTTTACTTAAGTAAAAGTATCAATACTGCAATGTAGAAGCACTCTGTTACAAGCAAAAGTCCGGAATTCAAAATGTACTTCAGTAAAAGTACAAAAGTATTGGTATCAAGTACTAAAATGTTTGAAAATAGCAGATCTACAAAAATAGCAGATCTACAAGCTCACAACGCGTCGCGACGCGTTGTGAGCTTGTAGATCTGCTATTTTCAAATAGCTTATGTATAAAATAAGGCTAAAGTGGTTAATGTGTGTTTCATAATATCATAATCTATATCTGAAAAGTAACTAGTAACTAAAGTTTTCAAATAATTGTAGTGGAGTAAAAGTACAATATTTGCCTCTGAGATGTAGTGGAGTAGAAGTACAATTATTGGAAATTGGAAATACTCAAGTAAAGTACAAATACCTAAAAGTTGTAAAGTACAGTACTTAAGTAAATGTACTTAGTTACTTTCCACTACCGCTCTGTACCACCATGTACCTCAGTGTTTCATTACACATTAGACTAGGATGTGTGTACACACCATGTAAGAGAGGCTGTGATATCCCCTGTCCCCCAGCACTCCCACTGTTTCTGCAAGTGAGATTCCATCTCTCACACACACACACACGCACACACACGCACGCTTGCTGCATACCTCCTTCTTCTGTTTCTTCTTCACCTCCTGCCCCCTCTCTGTTGCTCTCTTGTCTTTATATTGTCCCTCCCCCTCCCTCTCCCCTGGCCTGGCCTGGCTGTATGTATGTCCTGTATTCTTCCCCTCATTCCGCTGTGATCCACTGCGGTGGGAGTTACAGTTACCCCAGGCAGACGAGCAGGAGCCACTGGTCATGGTGGAAGAGAAAGGTACACACACATTCTCAGGGGCTGAGCAGAGCAGCATGGCTGGGAGGAGAATTGCTGGTTTGTTATTGTGTGTCTGTTAGTGTGAGCTTGTGCGTATGGATGGTCAAATATTTAGTCAAATTAACACTCTGGATTTGACTGTGCCTGCTATATCTATAGACTAAATGCTTGTGTTAAACTTTGTGTTTAACTCAGATTTTTATTTGTAATCAACTTGCTTCAAAGTATGGAGTTTTATGGTGGTCACGTTCCTTTGTTGCAAAGTCTTGCTTTTTTGTTTTTTGTTATAATCATAACTCAAAGAAATGTATGCTTGTAAGACACGCCTGGAAAATAGTTGGCATTTATCTTTTAAATTAATTTATTAATGAGACATTAGAAAAACAATATGATTGTAGTTTTGCCTTGCCACTAAAATGTGTGACCTGTGATCACTGTTTCACAGGTCTTAATTGGAAACTCTGAGAGTTGATTTAATCTGAGAGCATGGGTACATTTTTACACTTTCAGAGTTGTATTTACGCTGAGGATTTGACTTTGTACATTGCGGTGTCTTGTCTTCTATGTAGAAAGAATGTTTGCCCTTGTTGTTAAAGTTGTTACGTGGTTAAGGTCTATTAGTTGACTGGAAACACTTGTCTCATTGTGGTGCGGCTAATTGTTGAAGGCTGAGTGGTGAAAGATAAGATCAGTGCAATGCCTGTAATAGAATAACTGACGTGTTGCACTATGACATAGCTGCAAAGTGCTACAAGGGATGGCAGTCGTGCCAGCTATTGCACATTCCACAAGGGACCACATTGGTCCTGACATTTCACTTACATGTCCTGTACAGCATTAACCACTTAAGCCCTATTTAAAAAATAGCAGATCTACAGATCTGCTATTTTTGAAAACCTTTGTTTTTTTCCCTTGCTTTTTTAACTGTTGAAAATCTTTGAGAACCTATTAACCTATGAAATTCTATGATTTTTTTTTAGAACAATTTAAAATCTTTGCCTAGAATGGAAAAGATCCCAAAACAGTGGCTAAACTGTGATCTTCTCTGTACCCACCAAGTAAGATTGGAGAGGTAGCGTAAAGGACATTCAGACACTCCATAATTGTAAGCATCACAAGCTTCTACGTGTGTTTGCCGCAGTGTTGTTTAATTACTAGGAAGGCCTTGCAGTGATTTAGTTTTTGAACTGTTATCTGATTTGCAGTACGTCTGAGCTGGCCAGTCATTGAAAGTGTTGGTGTGAGAGTGTCTAGAGCAGCACATCATCTAGTCGATGATTATCCTCAAACACTTGCTGTTTAAATGATGCAGAGCAAATTAACCAGACTCCCAATCAAATGGGACTCTTGTCCGGTTGTGTAATATACGAGATTAGAATCACTGTCATTGGAGTGTGTGTTTGCCTTAGGGGACTATCGCTTTGCAAACACATGGGGCCTGAAACCTCCCTGAAACTGAGCAGCATGCAAGACTTGAGCATTTTCTTTCTTGAAATGAAGTTCAGGCCTTATATAGCATCATGGCTATACACAACTATCAGAGGCAATACCATGAGATGTCTTCAATCTTAACTTGATCCTGTGAGGAATGCAAAAAGCTCGTCCCTTCACACTATTAGGACCAAGTTCTGGGATTTAAACTCAGGATTGTGTAAGAGAGAGCAGATTCTGAAGAAGTCTCCAATGATAAAGCATTGCATCATTTCGTGAAAGTCCCTATTCATTCACATTCCATTTTATATTGCTTCATTGCAGTTTCAGTAAGCAAGTCCACTGACATTTTGGTCAAAATAATGTTCTTTCTTTAGTTGTTTTGTTGATACATTAAGGCTGGCACTGTCCTGCTATTTAATCAAACCACATACAACGGTTGAAAGAAAATGTAATGGACAATCCTGTACATGTCTTAAACATCGGCTATTTTCAGCCCACGACAATGAGTCTAGATGCTTATTATAGTCTGTCCGGACCACTCACACACAGTCTGAGGTTTTACAAGCTGGAGATATAGGGGTATCCATGATTAGCTGTCGCTCTCATGTTTCTCCATCCTTCTAAATGTACCTTTTGCTAATACTTAACACTGTCGCAGCCATGCCATTCTAGGAGAGATCAAGAAAGGCCAAGTGTTAGGACTGGTATGTTGCACTGGTGGACATGGACGTGGAGAAACTGGTGTTTGAAACCTCCATCAGGGGACTGGCTTTCTAGTTTTGTGTCTCCTTTCTACAGAAAATAATTAATATATTATTTGACATGAATTTAAATACCTATACTGTAATACATTATGTAAAATACATATATACAGTCAATATATATACAGTCACTACAATAAAAACAATGCAATATTTGCAGGAAATACAGCTAGTTGAAATGATAAATATAAAATATAAGAATTGAATAATAAAATCACAATTGATGGATTTCCTGGACAAGCTATCAAAGATAGAAAATACAAAAAACTCAAATGGATGGTGTCTCTGTGTGTAGAGCTAATACAGATTCTACATTTTGATCGGTTATGGTTTTCTTTTCCGTTTATAATATTTTTTTCACACTGGCATTAAAGTGATAGTTCACCCAAAACAAATGCTTATTTTCTAGCGATTACACACCCCATGAAGCATTGAAGTCATGGAGATTTTTTTTTTTGGCGCATTCCTATGCCATTAATTTGATGATCAATGGAGACTCAAATAGTCTCCACCAGAGACTCCGCCGGTCATCAAATGATTGGCTTAGGAATGCGACAAAAACAAAAAAATCTCCATGAATTCCAAGGCTCCATGGGGTGTGTAATTGATAGAAAAAAAAGTATTTTGGGGGGTGAACTATCCCTTTAACAGTGATATGCCTTTATTGTGGTGATTTTGTGGCAATGTTTTTCAAGGTGCTTCCCCAATGGAAAAACAGAGCTCATCCACTAGGCTTTGGCATTGTGTCTGCACAACCATGCACAGTAAAAACCTCAGTGATCATTTAACCCTGAAGATTTTACTGCGTGGTGTGACTGGTCGCAATGAACCTTTATCTTAACATTTAGGAATGCAAGGCCTCCTAATCTAGTTTGTTGGTACTTGCGTGTCACCATGGCAACAAATCTCTTAAGGGGTGGGGTACCCGAGAGGCCACATACCAATAATATACTTGACTCAGTTTTCTTAGCAAGAAGAATAAACTTCACGTTCGTAAAATGATCTTACTTGCAGTTTGCCAGTGCGGAGGGAACACCGTCCCACGTAAGAGGCCAATTATTTTCAGCACAAATGGCTATTGCAGCTGAGTAAGTTGGCCAGCGCTATGTCTGTTATTCCTCTCTGGATTCAATTTAGGAATTTTTATGGGAGCCAAGCAATTAATTAACAGGTGTTGACTCCTGCTAACCTTGTACAGGCCAGACTACAGCAGATAACCTAGGAATGACAAAGGATTGAGAGAGAGAGAGAGAGAGAGAGAGAGAGGGAGAGAGAGGTAGAGAGAGAGAGAAACAGAGAGAGAGATGGATAGTTAGGGAGAGGGAAGTTGAACAGGATGGACATTTATCACAGACCGACTGCATTGTGTGTGCGTGCGTGTGTGCGTGCGTGCGTGCGTGTGCACACGTGCGTGCGTGCGTGCAGGAGGAGGAGGAGGAGGTCGGAGCGCTCTCTGTGTACCACATTCTTTCCTTTCCTAATCACGTTCAGGGCCTTTCAAGTGGGCAGTGATTAGATTATGAAGGCATCCACCGCATGCCATTGTAAACACCACAGAGATAGAGAGGTGGGGTAGGACAGCCCCCCCCCCCCCCCCCCTCCACCAACCCCAATTTTTTAAATAATAATAAATCCTCTCTTTTTAGTGCCAGAGCAAACAAAGGGCTGAATGTCCTACACCAATGGTTCTCAAACTTTTTTATTTCAACCCCCTTAACTCCCCTTAACCCTGAAGAAGACCTATTGTGTCGAAACAAAATAAATAAAAAGTTATTGCATCGTGGCTGTGAGCTGTGTGACCTCTTTTCTTTGAAACAGTTATATATCTCCTGTGGTCAGCACCTCCTCACTACTGGTGTGCACTCCTGTTCCATTGTTTGCCTGAAACACCCTTAACTTCGACACTCTCAGAGTTACAGACCTGTAAAAGGGTCCATTTGGAACCAGAGAGTCCCTGGACCCCACTTTGAGAACAACTGCCGTACACACTAAAACCTTCAGTTTTGATTTAACTCTGTCAGTATACAAATTCATCAAACGGTACTGTGCACAATTGGAGCTATGATTATGAATGATATTTTTAGTGTTGATTTGTGAAGTTAGAATACATTTTCTAAGCTGAGAGTTCATAATATGCTGCCTGTGTTTACGACCTGTTAGTCGTTTTGGCAGGAGGCCACTGAACAGCCTGCAGGCCTCAGGATAATTTCTATAGCAAAATGCACTGTGTGTGAGCATGTGTGTTTATGCGTGTTGTTGATAATTGTTGTGCGTGTGTATTTGTATGTGTATGCTTGCATGCTAAAAAGGAAAAAAGCCAGCAGGCTTGCCTTGCATATTAACCTCGGTTATGTAAACACAATGAGGAGCACATCTCTGTGGGATCATTGTAATGAGCTGCTGAGGCAGAACGAGTATGGGTCAGAGAGAGAGAGAGAGAGAGAGAGAGGGAGAGAGAGAGAGAGAGAGACCTGCTATAATGTGCGTAGATATCTTATCTGGCATATCTTTTCAAATGGGGGTCCCTGGGCCAATATGTGTCAATTTGGGAGTCCTTGACGCAATGCAGATCTCATTGCTATGCAGATAATAGTGAAAGGTAAGGTGAAAGGCACTAAAGCTGCTTCTGTGTGACAAGATACTGGCTAGGAATCGACTCTTTCCTGTTACTGTCTATGACTATATTATACTGACGTGTCCTTCCTTTTCTCCAGTGGCTCAGGATGCGTACCGCCCTCGTCCTCCAGCAGAGAAGCGTCGCGTTCTCTGTCACAGATGTGGGGAGTCGTGTAAGGGAGAGGCGCTTCGAGTGCAGTCCCAACACTTCCATGTAAAGTGTTTTACCTGCAAGGGTGAGTGGTATTACTGTGTGTGTCATGGCTTGTGCGTTTGAAGTTAATGAAGCATAGCGTTAGTTCATGCAGGACACGGAAGTCTTGCACGCCAAAGCTGTAATCAGCTGTCAGTCAGCTGATGTGAACATCAGCTTTCTATTCCCTATTCACAGCGCTGCTGGTCATTACATTCATACTCCAATCACAGCTCAGGCATTAGCAAGGGGTTCCTTTAAATACGGCTTCGTATTCACTAGATCTTTCTTGGTTGCTGACCAATGCATTCTGCTAGCTGTTATAAATGGTTAAATCTACTTTGACATGAGTATTTCTGATTGAATGAGTATTAGTTTGCTCATTATATAAAAAATGGCCACCTCTTAGCCAACCAGAAGAACAAAATCACTTAAGGCACTAACAGCTTAATATAACTTTTTCTTTTCTTTAAAAGCCCCACTAGCAGCCCCTAGAGGCCGTGTTACTCCTTGTACCAACCGTCACCAACATTGCTTACCGTATAGCCTCACACTCTCACTAGAGGGGAAGAAAAAAATAAAATAAATAGACGACTTCAATTTATATGTGCCATAATAAAATTAGGGTATATTGTATATGGATTAACACATGTAATCAACAGCTAAAGGGTATTTATAGTGATAAGGGAAATCACTTGCTTACTCTGCATTTGACCCATCCTATTAGGAGCAGTGTACAGCCCCAAGGGGCGCACAGGGACCAATTTGGGGTTCAGTGTCTTTGTCTTGCTCAGGGACACTTCGGCTCGAAGCCTGGAGGAGCTGGGATCGAACTGTAAATCTCCTGAATCCCAGGCGGCTGTTCTACCTCCTAATCCACTGCTGGGAGAAACTGAATTGAAAAGGCCATATGGCCACCAAGATCAGTAGGGTTCATCTTGCAATTTGCCTCTTAGGTGATGTGTACAGTGTTCATATTTGACCGAGGGTTTGTCTGTCTCTGTCTGAGGGTGGTGCTGGACAAAAGGTTGATGATTCACACAAATGGTTCATCCCCCGGAGAGCATGAATAGAGTATAGATAGAGTACGACAGAGTATGACGACGGTATGACTTTACAAAATGCAGCATCGATTATCCATCCCCTACACCACTAGCAGTTTTATGTTAAGCTGTCGCTCAGGCGTTATCGTTCTCATATTCAGCAGGCATGTTTTTTCATGCCTTTCAAAAGCGAGAGCACTGAGGTCCTAAATAGTAATAATCACTCAAATCAGTCAAAAGCTAGTTGTGAATGTGACATTATCTTTTATCATGTAATGAGTTGTACATATGGACTACTTGGATGGTATGCAGTAGGTTCAGCTCTAATTAAACATTTTCAGTCAATCTAGTACATTTCCAGTGAATTAAATATTACAGTAAGATAAATCGTATCGTGTCCCAAGTATTGTGACACATATTGCATTGTGATGTCCTTGCCAGTACCCAGCCCTAATGGCAATAATTAGGCAATGGCAATCCTCACATCTTTTTGATTCCAAGATATATTTTTTATGCAAGTAGAAATGTTGGCCTAAGGGTGACTGAGTCTAGAGTAAAGGCAGGGGGTTACCAAAATCAGTTCATCTAGCCTCCACGGTATTGTGAGTGAATCCCACGTGATCAGTCTGGCAAATCCAGGCTAGAGTTCATCTACTGGGGTGCATGAAAGTCTGGGGCAAACAAACATGTTTTGGTGAAGAAAAGTTAGCCTCATGAGATCATGAGACCTTCTGGTCCGTATCGCGGGCAGTCTAGGAACAGCATCTTACACACTTTACTGCTTTACTTTACTCGCCCCAAAACACGGCCCCGGTCAAATCCGGCGACCTCGGAACGGTCGCCACCAGGTATTCCTAAACGTAACCTGAGTAAAACTATGCCTAAATCTAACCTTATTCCTAAACTTAGTAAAACTCAGTAAAACTATGCCTAACCCTAACCTTATTCCTAACCTTAACCTGGGGGCGAGTGTGTTTTGGGGCGAGTCTTCCGGTTACCAGGAGAACAACTCAGTGTTGGATAGTCCTCAGTACAGGGTTATGGTGCTGTGAAGAGAACATCCTGTAACAAACAGTTGTCCTTGCTAATCTACACTGACAGCCCTCTTGTGTTGTAGCTCTTTAATTTCGCAGCAATGCTGTTTACGGCTTCAGAGAAAACAATGGAGGCTTTTCACAGAGCATGAAGCCTGGCAGCCTGCAGACATTTTACAATGACATGATTTTGTCTGCTCCACCAATTCTGTTCATGAGTGTTTAATTTGAAAATGAAAATGAAAGAAAATCTGTTGCTATGATTTCAGTAGGCTTGATCAGTCTTCTGTTGGTAATTGCTTTCATATGCCAAGAATGATCTCTGACTAAAACGTCTTATAGTCCCTCAGTTCAGTTGAAAATAGAATAGAAATGAGAATTTATTTTGGATCCAGGATAAATGGGAGCAAAACAATAACTATTAAACAACAATAGCAATGATAACGTTTCCAGAGTTCATAAAAATATGTAATAATGAAAGATTAAAAACAGCTAAAACATAGATGGTATTGAGTTGTTACACATCATGACTTCTTTACCGCATTCTTCAGCAAAGCCAAGAGAGAACAGTTGTAATTATTATTCTTTAAACCGGCCAGCTTCATGCAGTCTTAAAAATAATATCAGCTTTAACATACACAGTCTGCGCTGTGATACGCTGACAATAAGACAGGAATAGAACCACGATACTCTGTCCCTGGCGTCTGAGTGCATTCTATTGTGTCAGGACGGAGGCTTGTTCAGAGGGACGGTGCCGGAAACGAGCGCTATCAAATGACTCTGGACAAGCTGAGAGATAGCTGTGGCTGCCAAAAACCTGTCATTGCACTGATATAGGGTCAGCCAGTGCTTCTAAATCTATGCCGGTAAATACACACTCGGACGAACACACGCGCGCGGCCATGTTACTGTATAGAACACACACACACACACACACACACACACACACACACACACACACACACACACACACACACACACACACACACACACACACACACACACACACACACACACACACACACAGAGACATACAGTACATTCACTCCACACCATGTGCAATGTACTTGACATATTCACATATAAATTTAGGTACAATCAAAGCAGTCTCACACTTCAGAGTCTTCCAAGAGTAATACAATGTTCAGGCTCCATGCACTTATTTCTGGATTTGAAATGATATGATACGGTTGAATGATGTTAACTCACCACACCCAAGCACTGTAATTAGAATTAAAAGCAATTACAGCTAGGTAGGTACAGCTGAGAAGAGTTTACATTGTGGTTGTGTAATGCGTATTGGATGTGTTATTATTTCAATTAACGTGGGCCTGGTTCTGTGTACTTGCAGTGTGCGGATGTGACCTGGCCCGTGGAGGGTTCTTCGTGAAGGACGAGGAGCACCTGTGTACGGTGGACTACCAGAGGCTCCATGGCACCCGCTGCACCAACTGTGGGGAGTTTGTGGAGGGGGAAGTGGTCACAGCCTTAGGGAGGGCATATCACCCTGCCTGTTTTGTGTGCACCTTCTGCAAGTAAGAATATTATGCGGGCACAAATACTTTCCAGTGTGCAAAAATCTGTGTTTAAATGAAATCAATTGAGTTATCCTAAAATGGTAATTGACAAAACATTTGTAAAATGTTATAAAAAATAACTTTTAAGGGCACGAAAAGCATTCCCTCCATCTAGCTAAGATGTAAACTTTTTTTTTTTGTCTGTCTCTGTCTGTTCTTACAGACGGCCCTTTCCTGCTGGGAATCGTGTCACGTTCACCGGGAAGGACTGCCTCTGCCAGCGCTGTGTCCAACC
>NC_137617.1:27392989-27495489 GCF_963280865.1 Gymnoscopelus braueri
GCTGGGTTTGGAGGACCCCAATTCTAAGTACCCGAATATATGTGAAGGGACAGACCGCTATGCCATGTACAAAGTTGGCCCTGTGCTTTCTGTCAGCCATGGAATAGGCGTCCCATCCACTTCCATAATGCTACATGAGCTTATAAAGCTCCTTCATCATGCACGTTGCACAGGTGTTACAGTCATACGCATTGGAACCTCAGGTGGAATAGGTCTTGAGCCCGGCACTGTTGTGGTCTCCAAGCAGGCTGTGGATGCCGAATTCAAGCCCACGTTTGAGCAGATGATCCTGGGGAAGAAGGTGGCCCGTAGCACCAATCTGGACCATGGCCTGGCTGAAGAGCTTCTCCGGTGCGGTGAGGAGCTGAACCAGTTTGACACGGTCATTGGAAACACCATGTGTGCCATGGACTTCTACGAAGGCCAAGCCCGTTTGGATGGAGCGTTCTGTTTCTACACCGAGAAGGACAAACAAGAGTACTTGGCCAAAGCCTCCGAAGCCGGAGTCCGCAACATTGAGATGGAGTCTACGGTCTTTGCTGCCATGTGCGAACTGAGTGGTCTACGAGCGGCTGTGGTCTGTGTGACATTATTGGATCGTCTGAAGGGAGACCAGCTGAACAGCTCTCATGAGGTTCTCCACAACTACCAGCAACGTCCTCAGATCCTGGTCGGTCACCTCATCAAGAAGCAGCTGAGTGTGTCTGGCAAACCTTAATCTCAAGACAGATTGGGGACATGCATTGATTATCCAATGCTTTATGCAAGTTAAATGCAAGTTCAAAAAGAAAAGAAGGAAAAAAAAACTTTCTGTGTCTGTCTGTCTGTCAATATGACATGATGATACTGACGTCATAGACTGGCCTGGACCCCATATTTGGTTATGCCTCACACAGAAAATGTTGTGTGGTTAAAGCTTTACCTGCAGGCCACTTCTGCGACTTCAGCCTTTTTGTATAAGATATTTTGAGGGGATTTTCTGCATTTATTTGATAATACAGTGGAGAGACAGGAAACAGGGAGAGAGTCGGGGAGTGCCATACCATACTGTGCCTTGGAATCGAATCTCGCTGTCAGGCATCAGAGTCTATGTGGAACGCGCCTTAACCACTTAATCAGACTTCCAGTTTGCTGTGATATTAGTTTCATCTTCACATAAACAAACTGCTTCCCACCAATGCTGGTGAAGCTAAGACATTTCCTTAGAAATCAAAAGAATTGAATAGACACGGTTCCGCCCACAGCGTTGCTTTTGAACAACAACTGAAAGGATGTGTGGGAGAACAGCTTGTACCCTGGCTCCTGACGAGGTGAGTCGTGCCTCCGGGTACAGAGACCGAGGAGGACAGCGCCGACAGCCCAGATGGAGAGACGGAGATGCAGACAAATACCGGCCTTCTTACAACAAGAGTCCCCAGTCTATGAGCCCCGTCCTCTTGTCCCAGAAGCATTTTGATAAGAATGCGCCTGGAGATGAGTGCGTGCTGGCGGCCATGCGTTGGGGCCTCATACCGGCATGGTTCAGGGAGAAGGACCCGAGCAAGATGCAGTACAGCACTACTAACTGCCGCAGGGAGGGCTTGTTGGAGAAGAAGTCTTTCAAGGACCCCCTGCTTAAAGGACAGCGCTGTGTGATCCTGGCCGATGGGTTCTATGAATGGAGGAGACAGGATAAAGAGAAGCAGCCCTACTTTATCTACTTTCCACAAACTCAGGGTCATAGTGAGGCAACAACACCCTGCACTCCAGAGAAGGAAACCCCAGAGCTGAAGGAGGAGGACAAAGAGACAGATGAGTGGAACGGGTGGAGACTGCTGACGATGGCTGGACTGTTTGACTGCTGGACACCGCCAGAGGGTGGGGAACCTCTCTATACCTACAGCGTCATCACTGTGGATGCTTCTCCTAATCTACAGGGCATCCATGACAGGATGCCAGCTATCCTGGACGGAGAGGAAGAGGTGAGGAGATGGCTTGACTTTGGGGAGGTGAAGTCTATGGATGCCTTGAAGTTGCTCCACTCGAAGAGCGTTTTGACCCACCACCCTGTCTCGTCATTCGTCAACAACTCGCGCAATAACTCTCCAGAGTGTCTGCAGCCAGTGGATCTTCAAAAGAAAAAGGAACCCAAGCCCACAGCCAGCAGTAAGATGAAGAGCAGCTCCCAGCCAAGAGGAAAGAACCAGAGACATCCGACTATAAAGAAGAACAAGCAGCCTAAATCTCCAGGGCCTCTTGAACAGTGGCTCCAGGGTAAAAAACCCAGAACCAACTGAAGACACTGGGACTGAAAACTCAGCATTGATGAGACAATTAATATCAATATTCATGTATTCATTCCTTCTTTGTGTAAGAGCCCCAGGGCTCAAAATGTCATGTTGTTTATAAATCAGTTCAAGGAGCTTGGCAGTTTTGACGTTTAACTTTCTTAAGAATTTGTGTATTCTCTTATTTTGGAAAAGTTATACTAGTTATGTATTACATTTACTACATAAGTTACACTACCTCAACTTAATGTTCTAGTTATGTTTTACTACATACAGTACATGTGGTTACGTGTTACTGGACATTTTGGAATTCAATGTTCAAAGTTTCATCTGACACGGTTTGCCAAAGCTTTTGAATAATACTAATATGGTCTTATTCTCACCACTAGTCAGTTTGATTTACTAAAGATATTTTGCCTTTGTGATGATTTCTAACCAGAAGTGTCTGTGGATTTAGCCATATCCAATGCTTGCCAAGTGTGTAGGGCCATCCACACCAAGAATGATACTGTACCGATAATATAAGCATCCACACTGATGAACAATAACTTCCTGTAAACATGCCATGTAAATTAGGATGGATGTTGATTGGCTGTCAGTGTTTACATCGTTCATTAAAGGACCACAATGGAAATCAAAAGAATTATACACAGATAAACGACAAAAAAAACATTTCATGCAGCGCTCAGGGATTGCCAGTTGTACCTTGGTCAAGAGTGCTATCGCAGAAATACCTATAGTAGCGTGCATGTATTTTGGTGTGGGAGTAAACCCAGCGCAATCACAGGGAGAACACTCCACACTAATAAATAAAAGGCCACCCTTGCCGGGATTCGAATCCGGGTCCTTGCTGTGAGGCAACAGTACTAACCACCGTGCCGCTGTGTTGCCCAATGTGATGTGTTGTGAGGTTGTAGATCGGCTATTTTCTCTCTTCATTGTATGACCAAGTATGTAGGGCTTAAGCGGTTAATACAAAAAGCCCTGGATATATACAGAATTGTGATGAATGTGTAAACAAGTTGTGCAATTCCCACTGCTGCAGTCTGATTCAGAGAAAGTCTTACAGTACTTGTCATGTACTGCATTGTTGTAATACTCTGCATTAACAATAATGATAATATCGTTTATTGTCCCCAAGGGGAAAATTGTCTTCACAGGTCTGTTCGTTACAACAAAAACAACAAAACAAACATAACAACAAAAACAACATATCACAAAGACAAAGACATGAGGTCCCCACTGTACACAGAAAACCCTCCTATGGACGGGGCAGTTGGTTTAATGCCGCGATGGCTGAGGGGACAAAACTCCTGCTAAAAATAACCTTATGCCACTGATCTTAGCTGAGATCCTTTTTATTGGGAATTAGATGTACTAGACTCGGGAATGTCTGTGTGCCTTTATGCCCATATGCAGTTCAGTCTCACGTCTGCCCGCTGGTGACATACGCCGTATGCATAGATTCCGCACATTTATATATAGTAGGATGGTTGTTATTACACAACTATTATTATACTTCTTCTTATTTAACTCTATCTCTATTTTTATACAATGTGGGATTTATATTGTATGAACTTGAATAACTTAATTACTGTGGCACTCCACTTTAACAAGATTATTTAAACCAAAATGTGCATTCCTTCTGTGTGGGCCTGTTATAATTGAGGGGAAATATTGCTGTCAGTGAACTTCAAAATGCTAATAAACAAAATATTAAAGTGATATTTCACTTTCAAACATGTTTGGGGTCATTTTAACGTCTACTCAGGCTTTAGTGTGCACCCCAGACAGTTTTTAAGTTGCATGATTCAGTATTTAGATATTTGATATTAATTTTATCCCCTTGTAACTTCAAAACTCAATTTTAATCATGATAGATTCATTGTAAACACCCGTCCTTGGTTCTGGTGACTCATACTGCCCTCCTAATGCGTGAGGGGGCCGTGGCGTGTTTTTTCAATTACTTTAAAAAAAAAAATAGGCTGATTCAAAAGGAATTGTTATGCACAATGCACATCCATGTAGATCACTGGTGCAGGACAAAAACAATAACTAATAAAGAATAAGATAAGTCCTGCCTGTGCGGACTCCTTTGACGTCACAGGCTCGCCGTTCCCATGTGTATCTCGAGATCCCTAAAAGTGAAGAAAAGGCTGCACACTCAGCTATGACGCAGAATAATTTAATGATAACCAACGTTTCGACCTGGAATGGTCTTCTTCAGGGATCTCGAGTTCCCTAACATGCGATTCCACTTTGGGGATGATTGGATGTTGCATTCATGATACAGTATATGGCGTTTTTTGTAAAAATATAGAATCTGGCCACAATTTTGTGAATCCAATTACAGTTTGAAAACTCAAGAACAATTTCTTGATTGTACGACCTACTGTTCATGCCAAAACATTAAGTGGCCTGTTATTGCACCTAAATGCACCAGCATGAGGCTGATTAGAAAATTTGGAATAGAGATTCTTCCTTGGCAAAGTTTTACGCCGTTCTGTGCAGCGGTGTCTGAAATTAGCTTCTCACAGACACACGGATGGACAGGGGCGAAAACATAATCCCCGCCCCTGCCCTTCCGGCCTGGCTGAGATAACAATTTGGATCTTATTAACCAGGGTTTGGAACTGTTTCATCATAAATCCAACACAATGTTCTGCGTGCTGGTGCCCCACCTCAAGCACCTGGTGCCTCTCAGACAGTCTGAGTTTACCACTGTTCAAACAGATAAAGAACACATGTGTTCAACACAAGGTTACATTCCTTTAAAATGGTAAAGATGACAAAGTACGATATGTTTCAGTCTGACAGTGAGCTGCATTTTCATGGAGTATGACTATGTTTTAATGTGTTGTGTTTTTATACTGTATGTGTTTTAAATGCTGTTCTGCCTTTCTTGGCCAGGTCTCCATTGAAGAAGAGATCTAATTTGACTTTTTTCCTGGTTAAATAAACTGAATATTCTGACAGATTCCATAGCTTCCTGTGGACGTGTGGCTCAACTCATGTATAATTGTCTAAATTCAATGACTGATGGGCAGCAGTCAGTGAAATATTATCAACAAGGCATCAAAATCCAGACTTTTACTGAAACCATAAAATGACCAGCAGACCTTGGTATTTAAAAATGAAGCCAGCATGATGTTGTACACATTACTAAATACTGGTGGATGTTGTTTCAGAGGAGGGGTGGGCCGAGATGCTGTCATGCAGCCAAGCCCCTCTCATTCCTTGTGTCTGAAAACATCTGGTATCGATAGTCCCTTGGGAGATGGACTGTTTGCCCTTTTACATACTCTCAACCACAAGCATGCGTAGCATTCGGAACTTTTTATACATATCCGATATTATGGCAGCATGTTGGACATCTAACAAGAGACTTGTATATATTCCAAGACTAGTTCAGCAGAATTCAGACACAATTGATGTCCTCCCCCTTGTCATTGATGCTGAACGCATCTGCTGACAGACTCAGAAGTGCTGTGGCATGTGTGGTTGAGAGGTCTGCCGCTCTTTACAGTCAGAAAGTTATATATTGTATAGAGTGGGAGAAGAAAGGTACCGTAGATTGAAAGGGGCCATAGAGAATGTGATAGGGGCCAAAAAGGGGGAGTGGTTGTGGGAAATAGAGTCTTATTTTGGAGACAGAGGCATTCTGGAAATGGACATACTCTAGTAGTCACACAAGCTGCTTGTTGGAGGTAGGATTATCTGTTAACAATTTGATTTACTTTTTTTATTTAATTTTTGCCTTTCCTGATTGCCGTATTTTATGGTTTTATAACTTTTTATAGTGTGCTTTTGTTATGAAAATAACTTTCCGTGTATTTCTTTTGGTATATGTGAAACAGCTGTGTTCAGTGTAGATGCTGTGACAATAGTACAGTTGACGCTTACTCCGTGTGAGGTTAAGGATATTTATTGCTTTTAACAAAGATAATGAATTAAAGTTTTCTTCTGGCACTGCACTTGTGGCACAGCTGTGTGGAGCTACTGTATATTGAAGTCCGTAGAATTTTTACATAGTCTGTAAGAGCCTGTCTTAAATTATCGTTAAACATCAAATGAAACATTGTGACATAAATCTGTTGCAGTAAAATAGCTCATGAAAGGTACCAAAATTGAGGGAGGAATCCTTTCCCGAACAGTTTGTTTACCAGAAGAGAATGTCCTGTTGTACATTGCCACGGCAACATGACGAACAAGGGGTGACGTAGGGTCACATCTGGGTGAAGTCATGCGTTTTTCAACCATTGCATCAGACTGTGGTTGGACACTGGCAATATGACTTTAGTAGATCCACCCAATATCTCTCTTAATATCCTCTCTGTTGGAGGAGTTTACTGGGGTGCTGTTGGGTGGATGTGAGTGTTGAGGTGGTTTTGTCCATTATTTAGAGAACTGATTTCAATCCCAAGCTCCCTCATTATATTTTGCAATTAAATTCCACAGTTCTGGGCTCTGAATCTTCCAATTTGTAAAGAGATGTATGCAAACTCAGTGCAGGCATTTCAGGGACTTTTCCCCCTCTATTTCATCATTATTTCTGGCCGTTATGTGAATTTCCACATGTAATGTCTTCCATGCACTCATCAGAGGACTGTTCTATTTGTATTATCATCTGCAGGCAGGAGACAGAAACTATCACCCAAGTTGTGCAAGATGCAGCCGTTGCAACAACGCATTCAGAGAAGGAGAGGAAATGTTCTTACAAGGTGGGTGTGAAGAATGTGAGGTCTTATTTGACACTAAAAGAACAAGATTATCTCTCTGGAACTGGGTTGTGTCTTTGCCTTGGCTGACTTGACTGCTTCTTGGATGAAGTCTGTTACAGAGGTGAAGTTTCAAAAAGACTGCTTTTGAAGATGTAAGCGTACCGTCTTCATTGCATTTTGACTAAATACTTCTCCATCTCAACACTCTGTGATATAAACTCTGACCTCTGAGTGATGTCACCCTGATGGGGGCTTGGTGGATTAAACATTTGTGGATTAATTATTTGGAAGGAGGAATGAGTGTGAGGCTGTTTTCACTGTTTGACTGGTATGTTATCCCACAGCCAGCACCTTTATCTCAGAGAGTGGGGTCCTTTGTACAAAGAAGTTGAATAATACAAAACACTCCCAAGTATTTATGTTTTCAGGGTATATATTTATGTTTTCTAATTCTCCCTCTGTCTACAGGATCCACAGTATGGCATCCAGATTGTAGAAGCAACAGCAGAACTGAAGAGCGACACAGGGTGAGCTAGCTTCAGTCAACCTTGTTGACATAAAGTATGAACACATTGACTGTATTTGTACTTGCATATTAAACCATATTTAGTTTTTGTGTGTTAAATGCAATAATATATATATTGGTATTAACTTTCTCGCACGGGAGGACAATCATTTCTAATATTAGTAATATAAATATCTGTAATAATGATAATGCCTCATGGTATGATTCAACTGACCAACTTATCAAAGACGATGCATCTTTATTGAAAGGTTCCTAAGACATTTATTATACCGATCGGAACTGTTGTCCATATCTCTTCTAAGTACATTAAACATTAACAGTGAAAATGTCATGTTTGTACACGTCTCTCCTCTTCTAGATGCCCCAGTCCAACAGACCCAAAACACCCTGCCTTGATTTCTTTTTCCCCCCACCCGAACTACAGGTCTGAGAAGGCCTGAGGTTTGCACTAATAGTGCTTCCAGAGTGAACAGGCTGTACTGTCATTGCTTGAGCTTTACTCCACTTGCTTGAAAGCAATTATGAGAACACTTTGAGTTCTCTTGTAATCAAACCAGTCAATATCTCCAGCTCTCTCTCATTGGTTGCTGTGCTGATACACAAACCACCCTTCTAACAATCACTGCACATGACGCAGTAAAGGAAAACATAGCCAGGTGGCATGGTTAACCCATTAAGACCAGGAATACATACATATGTCATTTTAGATTTTTTAGCTATAAACATTATTTTATACTTTGGGCAATTCAAAAATAGCTCATAGCGCGGCACTCGGCCGCGCTTGTAGATCTGCTATTTTTTTTAAATCGTGAAAATGTGTGCAAATCATTGAATATATATATTTTTTCAAAGGGAACATTTTGAACTCAAATCTTTGCTTCTGGGGGGTCCCTGGAACATATTTTGAGATGGGGGTCCGTGGCCAAATACATGTTATTTGGGGGTCTTGACATGAAAAAAGTTTGAGAACCACTGATAATAGCAACATAAGTTTTTTTCTAAAACTGTTAGGATTTAGAAGAGATTTGTAGAATCCCCAGGAGCAAAGATTTGAGTAAATAGGTTCGCTTTAAAATATATATTTTCAAAGATTTGTACACATTTTCACGATTAAAAAGCTTGTATATCTGCTGTTTTTGAATAGCCAAAAATATCTAAAAATGTCACTGATGCGTTCCCGGTCTTAATGGGTTAAGTGCTATGTTTGGTGTTGTTCCTTTCCTACACAGTAATGTACGGCATAATTTACTGTGTAAACACCTGTCTAGCTCACCATCACGCCATCATTGGTCACGCTGTGGTTTTGTTGAAACCACATCGTGTTTGTTTCTTGTCTGTGTTTCTTGTTTTTGATTGACACTGTTGTTCAATTATATTGAGAGAATGACTATTTCTGAGTTGTATCATCAGTCAGTTTGTTTTCAATTAGTGGTACATGGAGTTTTATTCACGTCTGGCAAACTGTGAAAGAAAGGCCCCTCAGCATAGCTCAGCAATCATTATTGGAAATGTCAGTAGACTGTCTTTTGACAGCAAGCGACATTTCAAGTAACGGAATGTGCTGCATGACAGGCTGTGTGTGATTGTGTCCTTTCATTGGCTGTCCCTAGCATGATAGTCTTGCATTGCCAAGTCTTCCTCCTTACTTTGTTTTAGGACTTACAGGAAGAAGATCTAGGCTAGTTGAAACTGTTGTCACGTGGTAATGATGCAGATGGAAAAAGAGAGAACGGGGAATTTTAATTTCTTGAATCAGTAACAATGCAGTACAGTATTCAAACCTACGGGGAGTTGATTAATTGGTTTTAGTTTGCCTGTGTAGCTGTGTAGGATACAGAATGAGACTGATAGAGAGGAGGGAGGATCATGTTCTGCGTGCATACTCCATCAGATCCAGACTAGTGCAGATGCAGAAATCACTTGTCCTAACCTCTGAATTCCCAACCCGAATTTAACTGAAGGTGTATCTTTCTCACCAACAGGAACTGTTGAAAAACAGGGTTTGCTCTCCTTTTCAGCTGTCTAGCAGCCACTTGGGTTAGAGCTTTACAATAATGATGCCCTCATTTGGTTTTATTGACTAATGTTCAGAAACTAGAACCAGGAGACCTGGTACTGCCAGACCCCTAGTGGTTGAAATCTGAATGGCCGGGCTTCGCATGACGTGTGTCCCTTCTATGACGAAAGGGGGACAGACTTTTTTGGCTGGGGCCGGGGAAAAAAGTGACATACCATGTATGGAGAAAACAGATACAAAGCCTCATGTAAGCCTGACCCCTTGGGTCTGGCAAATACACGGCAACGTAATGAAAGAAATAAACATGCAACATGTGCTGTCACAGGATACAGTAGATGCAAGAAACACAACTTCATGACTGGACTTCTACAGTTACTTACTTTAACATGAGTAATTTTCTTGCAGGCTACCAGAAGTCCACCAGAGAACATCTACTCCAGACCAGGCTCAAGCCTTTCAGGGGTTTCTGGTCACTTATATGTAAGTTCTTCCTAATGTCTTCCACGTCAGTACAATTCACCATGGGGCTTGATTGGATTTTCATTTCATTTATTTAATTGCACTGGGGAGCGCCATTATTATGGTGGACCATTTGTGCCACAATTAAATAAATGAATACAAAACACAATTAACCACTTTAACCGTGGCGTCCCAGTTTTGGGCATGTCATTCTAGCTGATAATGAAAATGAAAAAAATGTATTTTGTCTTTAAATGGTTAAGTGGTAAATGGTTTGTTGGTTAAGTGGTTAAATAACACATAATTAATTTATCTATTCATTCCACCATTCATTTAATTGTAGTCTTTCTTTCTTTCTTTCTTTCTTGCTTCCTTGCTTCCTTCCTTCCTTCCTTCCTTCCTTCCTTCCTTCCTTCCTTCCTTCCTTCCTTCCTTCCTTCCATTTGTGGCACACATGGTTCTCCATATCAGAGAGGCAGCATTCAGGAGATTGCTGTTTGACATTGAGCTAGGTGTAAAACATAATATATGGCGAAGAACGTTTAACTGGCTCTTCAAATGCTATTAAAGTCATCATGACGTGATTAACATCAATATTACCTTGACCGAATGAGGAATTATAGTTTTGTCTTACCTATGTAAAAGTATTTTTTTAATATATCAATTGTAGTGTCTGCTCAGAAAGTGTATCTCTTGCATAGTAAGTAAGTAAGTCATAAAGCAAATTGGTAGCTTATTGTCGGTATCAGCCGAGAACGAGGGTGTCTATCACCTTTTCAATGCGCCTGGGAGATGGATTGCCGAGGTGGAGCACAACACCTACCATCAGCTCCCAGTGCTTACCACAGTGGTGAGTCCCGCACAACTTAGGTTACCCAAGTCGCGCTACTCTTACGCTGAGTTGGCGGTGCCAGGGATCAAACCCAGAATCTACTGAGCTACCCAGACATAGATAACACCCAGGTGTTTTATTCCTTATTATGCACTGATGTAAACTGAATCACATATTGAATGGCAAAGCAGTTCAGTTTCCTGCATCAATTTTAATATAATGATAATTCACGTTAAAATACACTTTACAGACAGATGTGATCCGATAAAGCCATGCACTTTCATTCAGTCGTTCATTCGATGCGATGCGAGAGTGCGGTCTAGCCAACACCAACTCGGGACTCCCTGAATCCCTGTCCTCCACACTCTCCTATTATATCTAACATCAGGGTCTTGAGCTCTACAGTGTTGTTAGCCAAGCTGTCACGCCGCAGTGCTTCTACGTCATTCATTCAGTCTACGTCATTCAGTCTATGGTGAAAATGTGTCTGGGCTTCACAATAACATGATTAATGTGATCACATTTTTTTGTTTCATGCCAAAATCCAACAAATGTGGCAGTGGGGGCCTAATGTTCATATATAATATAATATGAGTGACCCTTGACTCCTGACCCTGCATTAACCTTTGCCCGTCCTTGTGTTTGTATTTCCATTTCTTGTGTCTTTCCCTCTCTCCCCTGCACAGGCAAAAGTAGACAAAGAAGTAATTGATTACAAGGACTTAGCAGCCATTCCCAAAGTCAAGGCTATATATGATATAGAGCGTCCTGATTTGATGTCCTATGAGTCTAAGAAAAAGGACTTGTTTGCATTGGACAACAAGGAAAACGGACTGGGGGGGCACAGCCCTGTAGAGGTAACATCCAAGTCAAAACAACTGATTTTGATTCTTATATATTTATGTCACATTGTTTTTGCATAAGAAAATTCTGTCTTTTTGCTTCAGTCACAAAGGACATCAACACTTACTCCATCAACAGAGGTAAGTTTTATTATTATTAATAATAATATATATTATTTCTTAATATATTTTCTTTTGGCATTGAATGAATTAGGTAAAAGCTTCTAGTTTACCTCTGTAAAATAGGACAATTGATTCAATATTGTGTATACTACTTATGCCATGATACCGGCCCCCAAATAATATGGAACTGATTTATGCTATGATTTGCATAAAAGTTTTATCTTGTGCTGAGTGTATGTGTTTATATTCTTTTCAGGAGAGTTATGATCTGAAGAGGATCATCATGTCAAGATCCAAAACCCAGGGATCGTTTGGATCTTCCACAATGTATAATCGCCATAGTTACACTCCCACAGTATCAAGCTCACCACAACACTTCCACCGGCCAGGTGAGAATACCTCCCCAGAGAAACTGATGTGTCATGTTTCACAGTAACGTATGAAAAAGGTAGTGCACGCACATCCGTGGCCCAGGTGCCAGACAAACAAAGTATCATAAAAAAAAGAATAGAGTCTGCACACTGGTGAAGTTGCAAAAAGCTCTGCTTGGTATTTTATTGCTCGTCAACGTTTCGGCCTGTTCAGACCTTCATCAGGACATATATGTCCTGATGATGAGTTGCCACGTCTGCTTTTTATAAGCGACTTTGGGCTTGTTTTTCTGTAAAGTCACTTGTAAATATTGGTAGTTGCGGGTTGCGTTTTTTTCTTTTTAGGCTTGTTTCTAAAGTATTGTTGCTTATTTGCGCTTGCATAGTTTTTTTCAAGATTCTTTTGAAAATAGCAATCTACAAGCTCACAACGTGTCGCATCGCATGAGTTTTTCGATCTGCTGTTTTCAAATAGCCGAAGCATATAAGTTTAAAGTGCTCATGTGGCCTAGTCATCTTTTGGGGTTTTCTCTTCCTTGTTTTCTGCTTGTTTCTCTCACAAAATCTGGCAACACTGGTGCTTACATTGTCAGTTCTAATCAGTAGAACCAATCAAGAAGAAACAAGTGGTTCTAGGCCCTTTTACAGTCTATGGTCTAGGCACAACAACAACCCCTGCCCCCTTAAAGAGAACAAACACAAGCTCCAACTTTTCTGGACATTGATCCACTTTGGTAAAAAAAAAAAAAAAGGTGACCATGAGTGTGAGCTTTCAAGGCTGCTCCACATCAGAAATCATGTGCCAGACGACCATTTGTGACTTCTTGTTTTTTTAATATAATAGAAAACATGCTTCCACACTCCACAGTGGTGTAAAATATATAATTCTGACAGATGACCTTGACCCCCAAGACTTTGAACACTACAGATATTCAATGGTAGGATTATAGCTCCGAAATAGAAAGAACATTTGTTCCTTGTAAATTGGACAATTTGTGACACGGTTATGGCTGGAAAACATAAAATCGTGACCTTTGACCATGACCATGACCCAGTTACCCCCAAAATGTCATGAGGTAATCTAGGGACAATTGCTCAACTTCCTGCAGCCGTTTCCCCACAAAGTTGCAAACAGACAGACAAAACCGAATGAAAACAATCCTGGTTGGGGCGGGGTATCAAAGAGTGTGACTGCTTCTGGCTTCTATGAGTCTATTCAACATTTCCCCAAGAGCTTGCTGTCCCTTTCACGATGACACCGAATCGCTGATGCTTCTCAACTGCTCCTGACTAAACTTCCCACCTTCCTTTTCCTTGCCTTCATTAATCTTGCTCCACTCTTTTGGAACTGGTCGGCAGGTATGATGCTCTCTCCCTCTTCTTTGCTTCCTGGCTGTAATGACACCTGCCTCACTTCCCCCTGTAATCACCACTTCCTCTCTCACATCGACGGTAAGCCCCCACCTCCCCCCGTGCACATGTCTGTCCTCCCCTCTTCGCCTCCTCTGCTGACTCATACCAGAGTTGTTCCCTAAATGCATACATGCACAGTGATTTACAATGAGCAGCAGAAGTAGAAAAAGCTTACGGGTAGATTATATAGATCATCCTTATCATCCAGTCACTCAGAGCCAGGGTAGCAAATATTTTGGTGTCCTTAGAATGTCAGTGTGATATATGTACAGTACAGCTACAGTAGGTAAATAAATCATATTTGATTGGGAATACATGGGAATACATTATATTCAGTAGTAGTGAGGGAGTATGTTCTTGTTTTGAGGCATTGGGCCATCTAGTGGTCAACATTTAGAATACACATCTGTGCTCTCATCCTTAACATTTACTGTATACTTTCTCAAGACGTTCCTTCACATCTTTCCTACATCTTCCTTCTTCTTATCTTTTTTTATGAACTAATATTTGCTTCATGTTTCATGTGATTCGACCTCCCCCCAAAGCCAAGGTTTCAATGCTTTCAGTGAGAACTGATTTATTATGATAATTACATTTTATTTTGGTTTGATTGGACTGCCCTCTACTCCCATTTTGGGATTACCCGGTGACTTTCACATGTCTTGCAACAATATATCTCTCCTGACTTCATACATTTTAGTTTAACCTGTAGTGTTTTCCATTCTATGTTTTAGTCCCCCCCCCTCTCTCTCTCTTCCTGTCCCTTTCTTGTCATGTTCCTCCCTATCTCAACGGTACAATTAAATTTTGGCCCCATTTTGGCTTTTAAAGTAGTCCTACTCCCTTGATGTATGGTATCAATCTGATAATGTCACTACTGTTCGCAAGACATTATCTTAATCTTTGTTGTTTTTTGGTTGCAAATCAAAACATGTTCTCCCACGCTGTTCTTGGTATCATTGTTTTCCATGGCGCAGGCTATCTATTATGATAACATCACAGTACATGCACTCACTGTTGACTTTACTTTTCTGTTTTTATCTGCAGACCAAGGCATGCACATGTATAGGAAACCTCCAATATACAAACAATATGGTATGTCCTCTTTTTTTCAAGCAGACATTTCTGAATATTGAAGAATGGTTGAGAAAAGACTTCCAACATCATAAAAAGCCAACTCTTTCCCATCAGTGCAAGCACAAAATGACAAAATAAAGTTTACTATTTCATTGGTATTGTGATTTTTTTTTTAAATAAAATGTATTTCTGAAGACGTTTCTGATGGGGTGACGGCCCTTTGACCTATATCCGCTCACGGCTGCCCAGTCACCGTTAAATCACTTATTTTAATCCCTAATCCAGACTCAGCCACCATGCCAGGCCAAAGCAGGTCTGCTGATGACATCATCAAGTCGGCTAAGTTCCCTGCCGCTTACGCTCCGAGCCCAGACGCCACACCAAAGATTGAGACCGACTCCTGGCCCTGCCCTCCCTCCTTTCATGCCTTAGGTAAAACCCTTCCACTGGCTTCTCGACTGCGTTATTCCTTTCTACAACTTAATTCAGGAAAGACCCATCCTTAAACCTGCCCTACCTGCCGCTGATTGGCTTTCAGGCAGAAACGGTTCGAATCCCACCGTGGGTGTTCCAAGCCCACAGGACTGGAGGTCACCAAACTCTGTGGGGTTAAATCTGGAATGTGTCTAGTAGATTCTGAAATATCTTCACTATCACTCAAATAGTTCCATCTTCCGGGAGCATGAAAACAACGGAAACCAACCCACTTTTCTATTAGCTATAGTTAGTCTTTTTTCTGACCAAACTGAGATTAAGGAATTCATATTGTTTGGTGAATATTGTATTCACCAATAACAACTTTATATTACACTGACCCGTGTGACTGAATGTATTGATACTGAAACTATTACCTGAGAAGAGCTCAAAGGATCTATTTGGAATTAAATTGTACTTTGTAACTCCTATAATATGGAATATAACGCATTAATTATCAGAGAATGGCTTCTGTTTGTTACAGTAGGATCAAAGGGACGAAGTCAGTCACCACCAGAGGAAGATGAACACCAGAAACGCAGACAAATGCAAGAAGAACATCTCAAGAAGGCAAGTCAGTCATAATCACTATGACAAATCCAATATTAATTAAGACTCACTGAACGTAACGAGCAAAATGGTTTACACACCTGCTGATACTCAATAAATAACCAGCACTGCGGTATGTTATTCCTCAAACAAAGTGGTTGATTTAATATTGCACATTCTTATATGCTATGTTTTTGTGTTTTACAGATACAGTCTGGTCTGGGAAAACTCATTCTGAAGGAGGAGATGGAGGAAGCGATGAACAGAGAACATTACACATGTAGGCCTGCTTCATACTCTATCTCCGAAAATGGTAATAATATTATAGAATCGAATAGATTGCAACTAAGCTATAGTTATTATGCTTTTGTTTGATAGTGATTAAAGTGGCTCGTGGTAACAGAACCTATTGCTGAACTGATTAACTTATCCATAGATCAAAATACCTTCACATCCAAAACGTCTTCTTTGCCTGGGTACGGTCATCATGGTCTCCGTCGGGTAAGAGCGCTGTCATTATTACTATTGTTACTAATTTATCTCATTCAATGTATCAATTATCACTGCTTGAATTGAGTACACTGAGTTCCTGTCAATTGTCATAATTGAATTGAGACAGATGTCACAGAGTTCAGATCCAGAATTCTTTACAGAAGTTCCACTGGTTTTCAATGAGCTGGTGTAGTGGTTTTCCAGTAACTAACGTAAAGAAAATGAAGTCTGCACACTGCTAATATTTATGCTCCGACTGTTCATTGCAAGTTCAACATTTCGATAGATCTTCATCAGGAATAAATCAGGAAATGGGCGTACAGTACACTCATATATTCCATATATTATATGGAAACCATCTAAACTCAGATTGGCTGAAACAATAGGTCAGATGTTAACCACCTGATCAGATAACAGGTTAATATTTAAGTGCAAATAATTGGTTGTAATGTTTAGACAAAAGTGTGTAGGCCTACTCACTTCCTAGAAACAACCAATATAAATATATATCCCCAAGAAACACGTGAAGACAATATTAAAGAGGTCATTTCTCACCAGTATAAGAAATGTATTGATCTCTTGTCCTGCACCTGAATATTACAGTGGATTTGCATGCATTAATCTCTTATCACATCCCTAACTTTCTCTCTAACAGCCACAATCAACCAATTTGACCCAGTACAACAGTCATGGGGACTTGAGTGGCGGAGTAAAAGGTATGCAGGCTTGTCCCGTTACATTAGATACGATTCATGTATTTTTGTCATTTTTGTCATTTTAATGACACTACTATATACTACTATATTTACTTACTGTTTCGGTTTCTGTACCTCTCTTCTCTTTCAGATTTTAAGGTATGTGCAGGATGTTCTTAGAGCAATCCTGAATGCTGTCCTGCTGCCAATTCCTGTTGGCTTTACAGCATTTTAATGGATTGATTTAACAATCATTGTCTGTGCTAGCATGTTCGAAGATGAAGTATAGACTTTAATGGCCAACTCATATAAAGATTAACATACAATCCATAGAAACATAGAATCCACAGAACAAACATTAAAATATTGAGCCCTTCAAGCATAAGTTAAGATACACATATATAACATCATACATGTTTACATACATAATTAACTTAGATGGCACGCCACAGGAGGAGGCTGGAGAGGTGGAGGGAATTTTATTACAGACAACAGCTGCAGGAACAGAGCTGAGACCACTAATGAACATTGCTCTGCTTAAATATACCGCATAAATTAACCATTTAGATTGAGAGCGTATGTGTTAGCGTGTCAGCGAATGGGAATGAAGGGGGGGGGGGGGGGGGGGGGGGTTGGGGAGAGTGAGTGTGTAGCAGCTCGATTTCATTAGAGCCCTTTTTTAAACTGAGAGGAATTACACATCAGAAATGTATACTTAACACATTTATGCAGCATTTAGCATTATGAAATTCTTAATGGTCCCATGCAATGAACCATCTTTCTACTACCGAGTTGAGTTCTTTATAAATCCATAGCTAATTACATTCATCACACATAGCCACCAGATATCACTCTATAGGATACTGCCGTTTTTGTCTTGTCCTGTATGTGAGGCTGTAGATGCTGTATTCTTTGCTTGATGTAGCCATTAGGCTTTTAGCTGCTTACATTAACTTCAATTAATCCTACTTGGACATTAATCCAATGTGGATTTCCCATTACATGTGTTACGTGCTCCATTCTTGCTCCATTTTTGTAGCTCATCCATGATGACCAACGCGACCAATTAGCACGAATGGAAAGAGGAGTGTCTATGCCTAATATGTTGGAATCAAAAGCAAGTATTGTCTATGCTGTTCTTTACCCCACATTTTTTTGCATCACTTTCAAGACATTTCAGATTTCTGCAAGGTTGCATGTTGAATACAAATTGCACATACTTGCAGTACTACTTAAACATGCAAATTGATTTCAATTTTTGGGCTATCTTGCAAATCTTTTGAATAAATAATGATAATAAAATAATGCTTAAAAGAGTGTTTCAATTTGCCCTAAATTATATATATATATATATATTTTGCTTTTCTTCCAACTACTATCGTATCGGATCCTTCAATGCATGTCAATGGGATTTTAGTGTACTAAAAGGAACTCACATGACTAACCATAGTTTGTTGCTCACTAAGTGATGGTTTTGAAGTTCAGTTCCTGAGGCTTCAACAATTATTTAGCTATACACAATAACACAAGAGAAACAGTTTATCATTGCCATTTCCAAGGTTCCCTGGCTGAAAGAAGGCAGTATGTGCTCTTGTGCAGTGCTGGTAGGGGAATGTGCCTTTGCAGACCCCTTTAGTAGAAGTCTATTACAATCATATTATGAGGAGGATGTGTGTTGCAGCTCCTTGCTGACTCCGAAATGTGCCATCTGTGCTGTCTGCCTTGGTTTGGAACATGTCCAGCAAGCAGTAAACTGATCCCACCTCGTACAGCAAGTGCTTGCACTTGTGGAGGAGGCAGCTGCTTCACGACTTTGAGACTGTGGCCAAGCCAAAAAGGCCTTCATCCTTCATGGCATGACACCATGAGCCAGCATGTCTTTGGGTGAAATTGTGGTCATGTTGTAACCATTCTGTCTTTTTCAAACACAAACACTACGACCCCTGGGGAACAACCCAACAGTGTCTGTGAATGTGACATGAGTGAAAGGGAACTCCCCTGGAGGTGGACTGGTCATTGCATGTTACATTGTATAAAACCGAGGCTAATAATGATTGTATTGTAATTTATTCGAAGAATATTCACCCCCAATATCTTATACAAAACCTTAAACTTGACTGTGCACAGACCATGTATACTATGCATGCTTTCCAATTGCCCTGCTTATCTTATCTCATTTTGTCTGATGTGCAAACAAATCAAAACGTTACCTCATAACATTTTGAGAACATTCATGTCTTAGTGAGACATGTATATCTTGCAAATGCCTTGCATAAGATTCTCAACCAAGTCTTTCTTTCCCTTATCCAGGCCTATCCATTTGAAATGCTCACTGTCACCAACAGAGGGCGCGTTCAGCTTCCCAGGGATGTTGACAGAACAAGGCTTGAGGTAATACACTGTTATATAACATAGACAAGCATTCCCACTACTTGGCACATTTCACCATACTGTACCTTTTTTTAGATTAACCACATGAACCCTAGCATCGCTATTCTTTGGCAAACATTCTGCAAAAATAGCAGATCTACAAGCTCACGACAGGTTGCAACGCCACACGTGAGCTTGTAGATCGGCCATTTTCACTGAAGAGATTTGATGTAGAGGGAAAAAAAGGAGGGGACCAAGTATAGACCCTGGGTCAGGTGGGCCTGGGTTGGCAACTCAGCCTGGCAGAGACATGCACTCCAAAGAGCTCACTTTTCTAGTTATTTTTCCTTTTCTTTTTCAATTCATGTCATTTGGCAGGTGTTTATTCCTACTCACACCTAGTGCGGACAATGCTGTACTACTGTATAAAGGATAATAAGGATAATTCCTTTTAACAGGTCGTTCATGAAAGTCCTTGCGGTCTTGTTTCCAATGAGAACCTGTGAGCAATTGGGGTTAAGAGTCTTGCTCAGGGACAAATTTCATATCATCGGCACATATGCTGGGATAGCCTGGAATCGAACATGGGGCAACCAGGCATATTGTAACTGTAACATTACTATGCAATCATGAATGTCTCTCTTTCACCTTCCTTCTCTACTCTGCAGCGTCACCTGACCCCAGATGTGTTCTTTAACCTCTTTGGTATGAGGATTCACGACTTTGACCAGCTTCCACTTTGGAAGCGTAACGACATGAAGAGGAAGGCCAAGCTCTTCTAGATGCACGTTTTTATTTATTATTTATACTCCTTTAAAATATATGTCGAGTTGTTACCCTCTGTTTATTTTGTGTGCACCTGACACCAAGATTTCTTTTCTTTTGCCTTAACAATGGACACACAACCTTTTTTACTGGGGCACATACTGTAACTTCCAGTAGGTACCATAAGGTGATACAGCACAGTCAAATTCATTCATTTTCAAAAGATTTCAACAAATATCAAACATTATTAAAAAAAAACAATATTAAAGAATATGATTATAATATGCATTATGTAGTACGTGGGCCTATACTGTAGTTTATAAGCATGGAAGTTATTGAAAGTCATTTTAGCTATCTCAGGATAGAGATAGTAAAACTACTGTATGTACACAAAGGCTGTTCACACTGCATTTTCTATTTTACTTTATGTCCCATTGAAATAATGTAATACTTTTGTTAAAAAATAAAAGACAATAATAATCTGAGAATTTATGTCTGACTGCTTTCATTTCACATCTCTGTGAAGAATCAATAGCATCTATGTTTAGTGTGGCTTTTATTTATTTAGGAATTTTATACAGTTAAATGTGAAAGGCATCCAAGAGCAAAGTAGTTAAAAATGGCCTGCCCTAATCTCTGGCTGTCACGTGAGATTGCTTGGTCTTTGATTTTATCAGTGTTTTCAGTTCAAGCATTGTTTAATATGGTCCACCCAGTGGAATTGTATACACTTAACTCTCTCAGTGATGCAAAGTAACTGGATACAGGAACTAGATCCCCAAAGAACAAAGCAATTGGGGGCAAATTTAGGCGGTATACTGTAGCAAGTAACTGTACATGTTGTTCTATTTTAGGGGAGAAAAACAAGAAAACATACTTAGTTGATCATAACATTGCCTGAATAAAACGAAAGTAAGTTATCCATATCACATCTCAGAGAGGTCAAAATGTGGGTCATCGGACGGTTCTTTATTTAGATTAGGCCTACTGGCTGCATTTCCCCTGTATTTTCACAGTTAATACTACCTGGTATTTAGCTAATGTATTTGGAAAGTGGTACTCCACACCATGGGGCCATTTGTAATTCATGCAAAATATAAGAATGCACGGCACTGAATTTAAAAAAGAAGTAACCCATGGTACACTCCTCCAAATACCTTAATGTGGTTGATGATTTCTTTGTACAAAAGAAGTAGCACCTCTCTTCAAATTGTCAACTGCTTGTACACTTCCAGAGCCTATAAAGTAATAGAGGGTTTGACTTGGGGTCAAGCTCGCACAGGCAACAATGTACAAAAGGACACCCCAAAGTGTCTTGAATTAATTTTCAGAATGAATTCAAATGCCTTGAAGTAATGCATTTCTCTAAAAACATAACAGATGGCATACTACTAACCCGAGTTGCTCTAACAAAGGTAGAACTTCATCTACTGAGTACACTTCTACTAGTTAGAATTAGATGGTTCTTTTGAACCCAGATACTTCATCATTCTCACCAGCAGGTGGCACAAGCAACCTTAAAAGACAAGAGGAATTGTTTGTGTTCTATCTTTAACATGACCATCTGAGACTCTGACCATCTTCACTGTGGAGGTTCAGCATGAAAAGCATGCCAGGTTCACTGTCACCAAGTTCAAATGTCAAAAGTGTATTGATTTCAGTGTTGAAGTAGCCTCTTTTAGCACACTGTCCGGTCATGAGTCTCTCTAACAACACAAAGAGCATAGAATAAGCAATGATAATGTACACACAGATATGTTTTCAGTAGTATTACTTCTGTACACAGCACAGCCTGATATTTAAGTCATCTGTTATGGATGTCATCAAACGTTTACAGTTTGAACTTTGTTTCTATCAACAATATAACTGAACCGCATAATGCTATGTTTTTGTACATCCTCTTGTCAGTGTTGGTTTGACAGTGACTTGCCTTTTCAGCCATGTGTTTTACATGAGGCCAAAGCACCATTGATCTTTCATGCTCTAAAAGTCTAAATCCAGCAATATTTACAGAGCTCCATCATTGACCCGAACCAGTTCCTTGAGCCCAAGGTTTAAAGCAAACCCATGCAAGGAAAAAGGGACAGATCCCTGGGAACTACCAGACCAGAGAGACCTACCAGACAAGCTGTGTACAGTTTAGGGTTCATGTGAGGGCACTGGTAATGTTTGAGATAGGCTACACATAATATAACGTTGGAGACAATGATTAACTTTTATCCTTGGAAATGGTTTGGAGTCTCCCACGCGCTGTCATAGCAGTATAGCACTGTATGGGAATGATCCAGCATTACTGTATCCATGTTGACTGCACAACTCAACCACTAAATTAAGTGGTTTGGCAGTTGTGTATCTCCATTGGTGTAAATTATTACTTTGCCCTCTAATTAGGAATTATAGATTGCCACTTCTATGACATAAAGACAAAAGGGTTGCTTATCAAAGTGAAATGTTGAATATATGGCTCACATTTAATTTCTACTTGGAATAAGTAGGCTACAGCTCATGGCTCGGCAGACAAGAGGTGTGTTGCATTAAATCATTATTATCATTATTATTTTTACTATGTTGAAACTGCTCAACTATCTGGTATCATATGCTTTAAAGCCCACCTACCATGATCCAAATGAGTAGAAAACAGAACATCTCTGAGCTTTTCCATTGGACATGGGGCCCCACTTGTGGGCGTGTTCCACGTTTCTGGTTGGCTCACGTCATTGACGCTCGCCCTAAGCCCGCCTCGTCCCTGCACCGACTGGCTGTCCTGCCTGTCACTCACCGCCTCTTCCAGTTCTCTTTTCAGCCCCGCCTCGTCCCTGCACTGACTGGCTGTCCTGCCTGAGGATTTTCACGAACAAACATCACACAACGACAGAATGCGTTCAAGTTTGCTGCTGCTGCTGTGCCCGTGTACCGTATCGGACCTTTAACGCCATGGACCTATAACTATCACTGCATGACCGCCGACTGCACGGCGCTTCTACCAGCTGGACCGCAGCGGTTGGTCTGGAGCGCGTAGAAGGATTGTATTGATGATGCATCATCCAGTATCACAGTTTCTCTGAGAGAGAGAGAGAGAGAGAGAGAGAGAGAGAGAGAGAGCTAAAGAGACAGTGGGAGAGACGGAGAGAGAGAGAGGGGTGAAAGTGTAACTACTGGGTAATGCCGCTGCGCTCTGCGTGATGGAGGCCGGAATGTCACCTGTGAAGCCTCGTAACATCATCCACATCTTCCTGGAAAGCAGCGTCAACGAGGAAGACGCACTCATCGTAGCCTAGTGCACGGACGGCCGTCTGCGCTGACGTAAAGTCATTGAACAACTTTTGGGGGAGGCATTACCTATTATTTTAGTGGGAAAAGTTGCAACATAAACACCAGCTGAGCGGTGGGAGGCACCCCTCTCACAACATGACTATCCTCGATGTTACTTAGCTCATGTTTTAGTGGCTCATATATTCACCTTTTAACTTTAGTGGTGAGATAAGAGATTCTACTATCAACGTTGGACATTCTAGACAGGTGGACCAAATGAAGACTCATCTCTTTTTCAGTCATATGAGAAGTTATTGTATCATATGTTCATGATCTTATCATTGGGATTATTGGGGAACTGGGTAGTTTCCCAAGGAATTTGAGTGGCTGTTTTCACCCAGTTGCACCTTTTTTTTAATACGAAGATAACCATGTCCACTAAAGACAACCCTTGTCGGAAATTTCAAGCCAACATTTTCAACAAAAGTAAATGTCAGAACTGTTTCAAACCCAGGGAATCCCACTTGTTGAACGACGAAGACTTAAATAAGGTAAATATAAGCTTGCTTTATTTTATTTGTATGAAGTCTCCTGCACACCACACAGCATTTATGTTCTTTTCACGTGAAAAGCCTTGTGGCCTTGAAATTGATGTTCAAAACAGTTTTGATGTGTCTAGCATAGTTGAAGTACAAAGGTATGGTTAATTGGACATAATTGGTTACCAGCCCGAGGGCGGATATGTCCTAATGCAGGCCCACATGTCATACTGTCAACCATGTGAGATGAATCTTGAAATGAAATTCTTGGATGATTGGTCATTATTTTACTTTTTCTCCAATAGGACCTTCAGTAGCTATAGTTTACATGTTGTTTGAAAAGTATTTTAAATACACATTTTGTATTTTTTTAATGACTTGTCTGACCTGGACATTTGATGCATGTATCCAAACAACAGTCTAGTTTTGGTGGGGGTGTCAGGTGTGTAGAAAAATCACCTTATTTTCTTGAACCAGGGTGTGACAGTGGTTTGCTTCAGTGTATGTTCTTTAAAGTCTACCTACCTACAGTATAGATGAGGAGGCTATATTGTGGAATCCACAATACAGCCTCTTCATCTATACTGTAGGTATAGATGGAAATATCCACAATGTGGATATTGCCACGTTATGCAATGTAAATGAACTTGTTTGACCTGGCTTCAAAGTTAAACAAAGGACAGGTAGACATAAGCTTGAGTTGACTGACTCACAACAAGGTTATTACTCCTTGGGATTGAACCATTAATGTGCATTGTTCACACACACACACACACACACACACACACACACACACACACACACACACACACACACACACACACACACACACACACACACACACACACACACACACACACACACACACACACACACTAATGTCATGCTAACTGGGGGAGTGACATATCTTGAGCACATGATATCTTCAAGGGAGTTGGGGAGGAGGTTTCAGAGAGCTTGATACATTTTAGTAATTTCATGACCAACTGCCTCCCTGCATGAATGGAAAAAGATGGGAGGTTTAGTTTCTCGCCCAGTGGAATTCTTGACCCACAGGCTATCAGACTTTGCCCCGAGGAACTGTGCTCAAAGAAAGGTTATCAGACTTATCACTCACTATGACGAACCTGACGGGGAATCATGTTGCCTGTTATTGTGAGGGCCCACTACACACAGGATACCGTGGCTCTGTAAATCTTATTCCCAACATATTTGAAGCCAGAGCTTTTGTCATTCCTCCACAATTTTGCCCTCCCCCCACCCGCACATTGCTGCTGGGGCCACATTTCTGCGTGCACTATTACATAGTCACTGTGATGAGGATGGGATGGGATTGGGGGGGGGGTAAAAAGAGCACACAAACACACAAATGACTGCATTTAACCATTCAAGGGTAAAAACTGACCTATATCCTACTCATCTACCGCCGCCCCTCCCAGGAGACCTCAGTCAGCAATGCATAGGTCTGGTCTGGCCATATGAGGAGAGGTGCCCCCCAAGTCTGTCCTCAACTCCAGTCTTTCTCTTTGTTTTCTTAAATGCTCGTTTTCCAGGGGTCTATATGGAACTAGCTATCATGCCGGTATCAGCCTGACTGCTCCTCTGCTCTCCTCCCAGACCCCTAATGCCCTTTCCACTGTGTAAAGTATTATTATCAAATAGCTCGGGGCCTAATCCATCTGTCAGGCGATATCCCTGAATCTGCCACATTTGGAACCCTGCTGTGCGCCAAGATGGTTTCTGTATCAATATTTAATATACAGCAGGTCTGAGACTTAGGTTGAGAGGTTGTCCAAGAGCAAGAGGAGAGGGTAAATTATGTACCCCTAGAGTTGAGTGAAGGTTCCTGTCCATCACAAATTATATTTTTCTTTGTTGTCTTCTTTGACCCAGTCTGGTCGCCAAAGAAAACATTCACAAGACACATAGAAGTTGGACATTATTTCTATTTGCCACCCCAAAACGTTGCATGTCAACATTTCTGGAGTTTTTTTTTTAACATTTCAAAGTACATGAGAACGTGTTATTTACTGTTCTGTGCCTGCTTTCACTATGCAACTCGAATTGCGCTGAGTCGGCAGCAGCGTGCGTGCGTGAGCCCCGAGATGTGCCCCAGAGGTAGGCGCTAGCCGAGCAAGTGGCCCCACCATGTGATGTGCCTGGCTGCCTTGAAATGTTGTGATGCAACATATCTGTGGTTTGCAGAAACATTCAATGGCAACAATCCTGTTGTGCAGTCATCGTCTGTCTAGGCGATCATCTGGGAATCATGTTACACATTACTGTAATCTCTGTGAAAGTGGGTTTGTGTTGGATTAGAAAATGACCTCGGTAGCTGATTGACCTCAATCAAAACCACTGGTAGAGAGAGAGCGAGGGGGAGAGAGAGAGAGAGAGTGAGAGTCTTCAGGCTGGTGAGAAATATCAAAGCTTTTAACCCCACTGTCAAGTGCTCTTAGGACTGAAATAGAATCATGTAGGTTGTTTGGATTTGTCGATGTTTATGTGTGGGTGAGATTTATTCACCTTAAGCATGCTTAGCAAAATTTGTAATGGTGTACCCACGCACAACAAAACAATCCCTTCAGATCCAGCCATGGCTCAACAAGTCTTAAGCGGCTGCCTACTGGTGCCATCGTCACTGTGTGTACTGCGCCCATAAATCCTGCTGTCCTGCTGGCAAATTTTCTCCCAAAATTTGTATTATTTCTTTTTATTTCAAATAGAGCAAAAATACAAGCTCACAAAGTGTTGTGGTGCGTGCGACATGTCTATTTTCTGGCTATTTGTCATATGATGAGGTATATTGGGCTTAATTGTTAAATTACCACCAAATGGCCCTTGTAATTCTCAATACAATGGGTTTAATTTACAAATCCCGAGCCAGACACATTTTTAGGCCCTTGCTACTACTTACCTCCCTTACCTCTCGTCCCCTGCTTTTCTTTCTCACTCCCTTTACACACACCAACCCACCCACTTAGGGGGATCAGAGAGAAAAAGTCACGTGTGAACCTTTCCTTTTTTCCATGGCAGCATGGTGCTCTGGAATGCAGCCAGCTGTAGACTGTAGCTTAGCCGCCGCGCAGCTGACTCCAAGCAGCTAGCAAGTTGAACCAACATACACACAACTCGCCTGAAGCTGAGCTCAGCTAAACGGCGGCCTGTACAATAGAGTTGCGTCACCATCCCATGTTATCTGATATGATCAGACATTAGATAGTAGTTGTTTTCACTGTAAGACACTACTATACTGACTTGGTGATTATATCTTTAACCCACTTAGGGGATATTTTGCACTCAGTGATGTACAGTATTACAGTATGTCTTTCAACCTCCTCTTAATTGATTTTTTTTCTCTCCACTAGGCAAAACCTATATACGGAGGATGGCTGCTACTCGCACCCGAGGGAACAAATTTTGACAATCCTTTGCACAGATCCCGGGTAAGTGTGTTCGCCCCCCCTTTGGCGGACTTGAGATGAAATGACAGTGAAACATGAGCCCCTGCTTAATCTCTTGAACCCTCTCCGAATAACATCAATTTTCCTTTAGCGAAGGAATTTTGTGGCTGAGCTAAATGCCGTTTACGAAGTGTTCTCTTAAAGAATCTGTTTTATTTGGCCAGAATCCTTTTGACTCCTACTAAAAGCTGTCCCTTGTTTTCCTTTTCCAGACCTGAGACAAACAGTAGCTATACTTCTTAGCATTTACTATTGCACTCATTGCTGTGTCCTATGTGGCAAACACTAGCTCCAGAATAGTATTCTCTGAAAACAAAACTTTAAATGTGCCTATTCTGTCCTTTTTCTGGATTGAGATCTAAAGCCCTGAGAATGAGGCAGCACTTCTGTTTTTTTTGTGTGTGTGCAGAGTGTGCTTGTTATACTGTGCAGTCTTTCCATAGTGTTTGTGCCAAAATTACACCCCAAACAGTAGACCTGATTGCATGCGGCTTCCGAGGCTGTGTCACAGAGTGGGCAGCTTCCTGTGGGGGGGTTTAGCTCGCTCTCTCTGTCTCCGAAAAAAGAAAACGAAAAAATCCCCTGACCAGTACTTTCTCATGCAATAATGAGCATAATATTGACTTGAAATCACAAAACCTGCTCCGCTGGGGGATGGGGGCGGTAGTTTGATGGAAGCCTCCTACTGTTCCGTGGCGTGCTCCATCACGGTTCCCATATGATATGGTGACAGGAGAGTCCCGAAAGATGAAGTATAGGGAGGACGTTTGGGAAGAGTGGGAAAAGTCCCCGTTCCCATCGTCCCGCTGATGGCTTCCATATGGGGTGGGGGGTGCATCCCTGCAGCCTTCAGTTCAGGCCCTACTACTGTCAACAGTGAGTCAGATACCGCTATACTACCACCCTCCCCCTACAGGCACACATTGACATCGCTTAAATTCTCTTAACCCATTCAGGCTGATATCCAAGTTCATAGTTCAACATTTTTGCAAATCTTTGAATTATATATATTTTAAAGCGACCATTTTTTAACTCAAATCTTTGCTTCTGGGGGTCCCTGGAACAAAATATTTTGAGATAGGGGTCTGCGGCCAATATCATTTTGGGGGTCCTTGACATGAAAAAGTTTGAGAACCACTGATATTATAGCAACATAGGTTTTTTTTCCAGACATTTGTAGAATCCCCCAGAAGCAAAGATTTGAGTTACAAATGTTCACTTTAAATATATATATATATTCAAAGATTTGCACATATTTTCAAGATTTTTCAAAAATAGCAGATCTACAAGCTCATAGCGCGGCACTCGGTGCCGCGCTATGAGCTTGTAGATCTGCTATTTTTGAATAGCCAAAGAAATGTGAAAATGACACACGGATGCGTTCCCGGTCTGAATGGGTTAACTGCATTAACCCTGGCGTCCCTATTTTGGGCACATTTTCAAAATCGGTCTAATTTATTTTTGATTTCGTCACGGAATAGATCCACAAGCTCGTACCGTCCTTAATTGTCATAGTTTGTAGATCGTCCTATTTATCAGACGACAAAAGTATATAGGGCTTAAGTGGTTAACTGTTTGTAGTCGCGTCGCCCCTCTCAATGCAGTGTAGTTAACCAGCAGTTATGCATGTGTGCATGGTGCTGAGGTAAGCGCAACCGTAAGATTGAGAAGGTGCCCTCAACTGAAATTAAGGGACCGGACAGACAAGCCAGTGACGGAGAGAAATGAGGTGATGATGAGTCATGAGAAAGTGTTGGAGTTGTTTTTATGTATCTTTGGAGTGCTGGGATGAGGTAATCAGCAGGCTGGGACGGCTGTCATCGTTATGCCAGCCTCTTTGGTTTAACCCATTAAGACCGGGAACGCATCTGGGTGTCTTTTATTTTTATTTGTTTGGGCTATTCAAAAATAGCAGATCTACAAGCTCATAGCGCGGCACCGATGAGCTTGTAGATCTACTATTTAAAAAAAATCTTCAACATTTGTACAAATCTTTGGTATATATGTTTTTAACATTTTTTACTCAAATCTTTGCTTCCGGGGTGGTCCCTGGAACAACATATTTTGAGATGGGGTCGGCGGTCAAATACATATCATTTTGGGGGGTCCTTGACATGAAAAAGTTTGAGGACCACTGACATAGAAACATAAGTTTTTTCAAAAAACTGTTAGGATTTAGAAGAGATTTTTAGAATCCCCCAGAAGCAAAGATTTCATTTACAAACGTTTGCCTTAAAAATATATATACACTCAAAGATTTGCACACATTTTCACAATTTTTCAAAAATAGCAGATCTACAAGCTCGTAGCGCGGCACCGATCTGCTATTTTTTAATAGCCGAAGACATCTTAAAATGACATGTATAGATGCGTTCCCTTCTCGGTCTTAAAGGGTTAACAGGTTATGGTTCTGTTCAGTTCAAGGAAAGCATTAACTGAAGTGTTGAGAGAATAAAAATGTACCCATAAGAGTCAGGACTTTACTGTGTTGCAGAGACTAGCATTGCGAGTTATAGCTTTTCCCCTCAGTTGGCCCTTGAGAGCTTAAAGGGATAGTTCACCCAAAACATTACTTTTTTTTCTATCGGTTAGTCACCCCATGGAGCCTTGACTTCATGGATAAAAAAAAGGAAAACAATTGTCGCATTCCTAAGCCAATAATTTGATGACCAGCGGACCGGTAGGCAGCGGTTCCGGTAGGAGACACAAAGGAGACTCTTTGTGTCTCCTACCGGAACCGCTGCCGGTCATCAAATTATTGGCATAGGGGTGCAAAAAATATTTAAAAAAAAAAAAAATCAGTCTCCATGGGGTGACTAATTGATAGAAAATAAATCATTTTTGGGGTGAACTATCCCTTTAATGTCACCTTTTTTAAATTGCTTCTATGAATAAAAGTATAGTATGATGCCTCTTTAACTTGGGCTCTGTAGGAAACCTATTGGCAAGTGTATTCAGAAAAAAAGGACATATATGTCCTGATGAAGGTCTGAACAGGCCGAAACGTTGACGAGCAATAAAATACCATGCAGAGCTTTTTGCAACTTTACCAGTGTGCAGACTCTATTCTTTTTTTTTTCATGATACTTTGTTTGTCTGGCACCTGGGCCACGGATGTGCGTGCACTACCCTTTTCAAGTGTATTCAGACCCCCTACTGCCTGGTAGGTCGGTAAGGTCACAAAGTACTATCTCATTTTTTATGCATGGAACTCGCTATGACATAGAGCCAAGAAACTCGACACTTAGACAAAACGGTACTTTAGGGAAGAAGGAGGCTGATGGAATCATGATATGGCTAGTAGCGAACAAGGAGATCAATGAGTACCATCCACATATCATATGTGCAAACGTGTAGTAGATGTAATATCCTTGGGGAAGGTTACCCTCAAGAAATTATTCACAACAAAAGATAGCCTTATTGATAAGCACCATACTATATCTTGCCTTTAACCACGTAAAAAATGAATCCTGGCATCCCTACTGTATATTGGGCATATGATTATAGCCAAACATTTTCAAATTGCAAAAATAGCAGATCTACAACCTCTCAATGTGAGCTTGTAGATCAGCTGTCTTCGCTATTTGTATTACGACGAAGTATAAGGGCTAAAGTTTAATTACTTATTGCGTGATATAATTTGTTATGCAGGTGAGAGTAGCCCTGCCTGAAGACCAGAAGCCTGTTATTGCCCTTTGTCTGTGTGGTAGATGTTTGGTTTTCCATGTGGGAGTCCTGGGTTCAAATCCAGGCGTTTTAGGATTCTCGTTTCAAAGCGTCAAGTGTACATTTTGTAGAGTAGCTGCGCCTGAAGACAAGATGCCATAACAACTTAAACCCTCCATACCTCTGTATTAATACCTAGTTGCCCGGGTGGGGTCTGTGTACTTGGTCCGTTCTTCTTTTTTTCCCCCTTCACGCCAAATTTCTTTGCCGAAAAAGCTGCAAGATCTACAAGCTGTGAGCTTGATGTGATCTGGCTGCAAATGTTCCCCCCAGAATAGGGATCCTAGGGTTCAAGTGGTTAGTTCTCCCTTGGCCTTGGCTTAGGAGGGGGATTCCCCTTTGCATGAGAGGTAGTTGTTTGGTGTCCCTTGTGGGAAACCCGGGTTTGGATCTCTGTGGTTTCTTTTGCTCTTGTGTATGGTAAGTATCAGTTCAGGGTTGGAGACAGAGGCTTATGTTATGTCATTCTGCCTATCAGGATGGCTTGCCTAAGTGTAGGCTTTCACTGCCTCCAATAGGCTTAAACTTCTTGTGTCTTTTTTCCCCCCCTTTGTTTGTCCCTCATTCAAATTTTAAAGTTTTTTTGTATGAGTAGATGATTGATCCACCTTCATAATAATATTGATCAACTTGCCTCAAGGCCTTGCTCATTATGACCGTTGCTGTGTATAAACGTGAGTGTTGTGATGGGGTTAATGTCGCTGATCCCATCACTGCCCTGGAATGTGGACTTGTGTTGAAAGACACAATGGTTGCAAAACATAGTGTATTTTCAAACAATTTAATTATTTTGCTGATATATTGAGTCGCATAATATAAGTTGAAGGTGTTTGTCACACATACTGTGCAGTTTGTAGCAGCATTGGTATTGTATTTAAAGGTTCTCATCAGTGTGCATAACAATAAAATAATAGTCTGAAATAATATGAATACAAATGAATAATTAAACAAAATAGCCATACAAATAAGCAATATCAACAATTATGTACAGAAAAAAAAATATATATATATATATATATACTGTACATATATCCAACTATGATAACTGATATTTAAAAGTGAAGTCATTCATGTGATGATGTCTAATTAACTGAAGATTCCTCTTTTTCTTTGCAGAAATGGCAGAGGAGGTTCTTCATCCTATATGAGCATGGCTTACTCCGCTATGCTTTGGATGAGATGGTGAGTCAAAGATACCTACTGTACCTGTTGCCCCCCGGGTAGTGTACGCACGGGGATCCGTTAGGGTCTGCATGACGTAATTTCATGAAGTGTCACTGAACAAGAAACTTAACCCATATCTGTTCCCCCCTTGCACTCGACATAGCCATCTGAGCAGCCACCAGCTGGGTGAAGCTGAAACTGAATTAAGCCCATGGGTATTATATGAGCAAATTTCGTTGGCAGGTTTGTTAAATGGTACAAGCAAAACAGAATAAAAACCTGAATAAGAGACTTGTCGAAGCCTCGCTGAAGGAATTCATTAGCATAAGATGTCTTCATATCAGAGGATAACAGGAATGCATAGAAATAAGGTATTCACTGTGCAAATTCCCAATTTTTGATCGTTGGAGCGCCCGGCCAACCCGGATGCACCGCAGAGGATTCTAAACACTAGTCTCCGGTGTTGGGCAGTTACTTAACCCCTTTGCCACCCAGACACCCAAGATAGAGTTAACCACGACAGCCTCTTACCATGGCACACGCCCTTCAGTTATCTGATCGGTCATTAGATTATGACAGCCCATGTTGCTCTTGAGTGTGTGCTTGTTGCAGACACCAAATTGTAGTATGTACAGAATTGCATCCCCTTTGTACGGATCTTGTGGCTACACAGACGTGCAATGTATATTCAGGACTTAAGTTTGGTATCAGCAATAATCGATTGCCTAGTTGGGAGTGATGATGGACGAATTTAGTATAATGTACCCCGCTATAGATATAGCAGCCATTTTGACTACACTGGCAAGTTAATTTCAGTTTTTGAGAAGAGTAAACTCACAGTGAAGCACAAACTGAAGATGTTTGATCAAAGGAAGTGAGCGGCATCTTTCTGAGAGTTCATTAGCAGATTTAAACATGAGAGGTTCTGTCTTTTACTTTGTGTTGTGCAGTTGGATTTTGACATGCCTTCTGCGTTTCTCCTTTTATGCAATCGAATTGTTGGCGTTCTTCCATTCTTCTGAGGAATACCTGTTGTGTGTATGATGGGCCCGGTGCCATAACGGCCCGGCTGTCATCACACTTGTCAACAGCACAGCAGTTAGCTTAGCATTTTGCTAATGTGTTAAATACTGAGCCAGTTAACTAGCACAACAGTGTCAAAAGGAAATTTAAGTGACAACTCAGGTTGTTGATACTGTAAGGTCTGCAGGGCTGTTTGCGTAAGGTGCTAAAACAGGCATTGTGCAAGAGCCCCCTGGTGCATCCCCCCCTCAAAGGAAAAACTGGAAAAACCACTTAATGCCACGCAAATCCAAGTCAATACATGACGGATGTTTGTTGTGTCTTATGTTTATATAACCTACGTAGTACGTGCCTTTTTATTGTTTTAGCTAAGTTTTTGTTTGGCCAACATACTTCAACTCAGCACTGGCCCCTGAACATTTGAACATTCATTTGAAGCTCTGTGTGTGTGTGTGGGCAGACAGAATATGGAGTGACCCAGACCAGTGTTATCTAACATGTTGGAGAGAAGAGCTCCTTTGTCTAAACTTGGAATGTTTTTGAAGTGAAAGTGGGAACGCATCGAAAGGATGAAAGAACACTTGTAGTGTGTGCGCACGCATGTATGTGCGTGCACGGAATTGTGTGTGTGTGTGTGTGTGTGTGTGTGTGTGTGTGTGTGTGTAAAGTCACTCATCAAGGACAACTCGGAGATATTTATTCTGCAGAAAACCTGCCACATATGGGCTAAGTAGGGTACTGTTCACACAGTGCAACCAAGAGCAGAGGGAGATTTATCATAGATATTCATAGGCATCCATACCCCAGTTCTATGTTCCTAAATGTTTGACTCAGCTAAATGTCTTTTTTTTCTTAAACGAGAGGGGGAGAGACAGGGAGAGGGAAACAGACTGCGTAGTGGAAGGAGGTCGGGGAGGCATATCACGGAGCCTGTGCATTAAGAGACGAAGGAAACGTCCTCCTCCCATCCTTGTCACTCGTCATCTTTTCATCTCCTTTCTGAAAGGAGGATCAAAGAAAGAGAGGGAGGGTGGGTCATTAAAGGTCTGGAGCTGGAAATATCAAGAGGCCCTAAATATAGACTCTCAATTGTCACACCAAGCACACTTGAATAATTGTTTTCCATTGAATAAACAGTTGTACACATTTGCTGAATACATTGTATACGTGGCCAGTACACAGGTATATCTGCCTCAGGTCCTTCGGTAAAGAACACAGAGTTGAAATTAACATTTTCTTTTTTGTCAGACAGCCTACATACAGCCTTTATCTTTCTATAGTTTATACCTTATTAAATATCACTGCTATGCTGCAGTCTGAGAATAGTGGAATAGGACCATATCGGTGTCGATAGAGTACATGTCATTATCTATTCACATCTTTTGCCATAGATTTTATGAACATACACGCATCATTTTCTTATTAATTTATTTACTTGCATATTTTTCTTCTCCTATGCCATGCTGCATTGCCAGATTGCCATTAAAACTGTGAAACACTAAACAGTCATGATTACATGATTAATAAGTAATGGATGTTTGAATTTCATTCATAAACATCTTTTCTCCAGAGACTATTTTTGGCAAGACGTGTCAAATCAAGTACTTTAAAATGCATTAAAGCCCAACGATAACATAACTGACAAAATAAGCAATGGTACATATGTAGACTGTGGGAGTACCAATTTCAAGGTTCTGCAAGTAGATTGTCTTATCACACTGACATTAATGGAATCCAGTCAAGTGGCTTTCCCCCAAAATCTAACAATCCACAGCATGTTTTGGCAAATGGTTAGACTCAGCAGTAAATCCAGTAATGTCTATACGATGAGTCGTAGTCAATAGGCTGCACATGTCAGACCACTTGTTTTAACTCATTTTTTTTGGGTATTTTTTATTTATTTATTTTTTTTATCTCAAAGGAACTAGGAGAAAACGATTTTCAAAAAGTTAATGCTCCATCCACTTCAATGTTAAAATGTAAACGGAGAAAAAAAAAAAAAAAATTCAATTTTTCCTGCCTGTGGCATAGGGATCAACAAGCTTGAAATAAGCCTGGCAGTGAATGAGTTAAAGGTGGTATATAAGTGATGCTTTTGTAAAAATGTGTTAAAAGGTATGTATTCTAATATTAATCATCAAACTATAGGGTGTTGGTTCAGTAATCTCTCCCCCGTATCTCTAGCTCGAGTCTTTAACACATCCACCGCCAAGGGCTAATCTCATAATGTACTCACCAGTGCCAAGGTTTTATTGTTGTTTTTTGTTTTTTTCAGGTCGCCATAGGCCCCGTTAAAATCCTTTAGATTGCCCGATCCAATGTTTGTAAACAACGGGCACATGTCCTGGTGTCTACTCGTCGAGACCGCGTGTCAAACGGAGCCGCCATGTTTGAGTTCTGATCGTTTAAGTTAACATGGGAAATGCGAGGATGAAAAACTACATGTCCTGTACAGCTTTTACAGGGGTTTATGTGTACGACTTAGAATGGAGACAGACGGGAAACAAAAAACGTGATCGCACTTCCGGTCCGATCGGGTGGTGTTACACTGAAAATGGTCCCCCTAGAAAATTAAAAAAAAAAAAAAATTCGAAAAAAAGGAAAAAGCACCACAGCCCGTAGGCTACGGGATTGGCGCTTAACCGTTGGATTTAACGGCCCGTAGAACTACGGGCCCGGCGGTAAATGTGTTAATAAACAGAAAATACATTTTCAGTTGTGTCACCAATTTCATCCAATCAGGGGAGAAAACCCATTTATCAGCTTCCAATTTTATAGTGTTTCAATTTGGTCAGATCATTTAGTTTCATCTCTTCCAATTTCACTTGTTTATCCTGTATCTTGTATGAGTCCTCTCTCCTGATTGGATGAAATTGGTATCCCGGCCTTTTATGCGATAACATACTTTGTTTGTTGTTGGAAGTGCATTATGTTTCTCAGCACTTGATTGCCAATGTATACATGTGACTATTGTCACTAAATTGCTAATTAGAAGAAGGCAGGTTTCTAGGTGTCACTGGGGCCGTTTAGACCTCAAGCTCTAAATATCAAACTCAGCTGATCAGCTGGTGCTGGCAAACACTGCAGGGCTATGCTACGATCCAGTGGTGTTAAAGTAACTAAGTACATTTATTCAAGTACTGTACTTAAGTACAATTTTGAGCTACTTTTACTTTATTAGAGTATTTCCAATTGTCTATACTTTTACTTCTACTCCACTACATCTCAGAGGCGAATATTGTACTTTTACTCCACTACAATTATTTGAAAACTTTAGTTACTTTGCAGATATAAATTATTACATTATAAAACATACATTAACCACTTTAGCCCTATTTTATACGACGCGTTGTGAGCTTGTAGATCTGCTATAAGTGCAATATTTTAGTACTTTTTCCACCACGGCTACGATCACACAAAGAATGATTCAGCCTGCTGCAACACGAAGATAACTTCATGCACAGCAACACGTATGACACAGTACTCTGTTGTTGGTGCACAGTCCTAGCTGCCAAAACCACAATGTACTGCTGCCTTCTTAAAGGAGTAGTTCACCCAAATAATTACTTATTGTCAGTGTGTCATTCTGTGTACAGCTAATCCCCGGCACCGTTGGCTTGATCGCAATGAAACTGCACACACACTACCTGGATGCCAGAGCAGAACCTCTGCCCCAAAAATTTCTCATGGACCTGTTATAGCGCCACCAGGAGCCCAATTTGTGCACACTGTTTTTTCGTTTATTTCCATGCGGGAGGGGCTAGAGCAGCTCTGGGATCACCCTAGGCGATTCTGAGAAGGAATTCTGAGATGGATCACCGTGTCAAAAACATGGCTCCCCATCCGCTTCCGTTCTATTTCCTTCTCTAAAACCCCTAGCCTGGTTCCAGACTAATTGAAAAAAGTTTTTGCCCTCGGCAGATTAGGTCTGGCCCCTCTCAATAGAGATCTGATTTCTCTCCCTCCGAAGTTGTGAGGGACCAATCAGGGCCCAGTATGCAAATATGGGGGCGGGTTTATCACTAGAGGCATTTTTTATTTATTTGCCCCTCGGAAATGCAGGTTCCACACAGAGATTCCAGACTAATATCCATGCAGCGATATTAGTCTGGCCATGCTAGGCTATAAAACCCCTATAACTCCGAAACTTTTTACGCTGGGGTAAACAACTCATTTTGCATCCGCGATCGCTCCGCCATTGTTACTCGCGTGAGAGATGTGATCGTTCCAGCCGTTAGCCAGGACCTTCGGGTAAAATGGAGGCATGCTTTTTTTTTCATTGATCGCTCGTCATGGAGTCTACAGCTTTAAACAGCACAATGGAGCTTAACGGTGAGATTCCCGGCACCGAACGTATTCTGTTATTATAAAATTTTGGCACCCAATGTGTTAAATAAAAAGAGACAGTAATACAAAACCAAAAAATAAACCAAGAACTACTCCTTTAAACAAGAACTGTGTGCAACTAGTCCCAATCCATTTTAATCAAATCATGGATAAAAAGAAATAGCACCTGTTGTGTGACAAAGTATATAATAGCAATTAAGTGGGTAATGAGACTAATCGATTTAGTAAATAAAAGAATAAAAAAATTTGTCCTATTTTTTTTGTTGATTAGTTTATACTAGAAAAAAATATATACCGTATGTCGGATAAAAAACTTGCTCGATTAATGTAAAAAGTAATCGATAAAATCAATAGTTGCAGCCAAAATGTACTCAATCTGAAATTTAAATATCAATGATTTCTGGTGTACCTACAAGCTTTTTGTTCACCAGAGGAACCCAGCAGAAAGGCTATTTCAGGCGTGTGTTGTCAAGGTAACACATTTTTGTCTCTTTGTCCACCAACGCTGGACCACGGCGAGCATTACATGTGACATGGAGACATTTTCTCCCTTTTGTTTAGAGCTCTTGCTGTCTCTCTCTCTCTCTCTCGACCGCGGGGGCTACAGGACTCTATTCAGTGAATGCTCTGGAAAAGCAACGTACAGTAGTGTATGGGCCAAGGCTGTCTGTCTGGGCTCATTCATATGGTCAACAGCGAGCAAGCCATTCTACAGTGGCAGTAGGGGTAGAAAAGAAAAAACATCAAACACAGCAATGCAATGAATGACAGCGAAACAGAATAGGTCAAAGAGTTTGACTCCTTTTTTTTTTGTGCTGAGCTCCACAAGTTTGTGTGTGTTTGGTGCGCATGTGCGTGTACTGTATGTGAGTGAGTGTGCACTCGTGGATTCATGCGTGAGTGAATACACCTGGGACTGAGAGCGCTTCACTGGCGGAGGCTTTGTCAGGAACAGGTGTTGGGTGCTTTGGAGGAGCCCCGGGCGTTCAGACAGGAAGACAGTCAGCTCAGTGTGGTCACCTCCAAGGGGGGTTGGTGGAGAGACAAGACTTGGCATCGCTGAGGAAAAACATTACGATGATACTTTAACCCATTAAGACCGGGAACGCATCTGTGTGTCATTTTTAGATTTCGTTGGGCTCAAAAATAGAAGATATACAAGCGAGCTTGTAGATCTGCTATTTTTTTTAAATCATGAAAAGTTTTTTTCTTTTTTTTTGCGGACATTTATAACTCAAATCTTTGCTTCTGGGGGTTCCTTGAACTAAATATTTTACAAATGTTCGCTTTAAAAAATATATAATCCAAGATTTTGCCACGAATTTTCCTGATTTTTCAAAAATATCAGATCTACAAGCTCATAGCACGGCACTTGGTGCCGCGCTATGAGCTTGTAGATCTGCTATTTCTGAATAGCCAAAGAAATCTAAAAATAACACACAGATGCGTTCCCGGTCTTAATGGGATAACTTTACTTTTTCTTGGAAAGCATATTGCTGTATGTGGCACGTTGTACATCTGTCTCCTGTTGTGGTTTGGTGTATATTATGCGCATACATAGAAAGGCAAGCTCACAACCCCCCCCTTTATACACAAAAAGTCCATTATCACTGAGCAGCGAACGCAGGTATGTGGGTGTAAAGAGGACTCCTTCCGTCCCCCCCCACACAGATAACATGAGCGTGAGATACAAGGCTCGACACAGACTCTCTAATAGCCGCCTCGCTATGTGGTTCAAAATGGCAGCCGGCAACACCTAGATCGACCCTGTTCTGACCCGACCACAACACACACACACCCACTCACACTCTGTTTCTCTCTCTCGGTCTCTCTCTCTCTCTCTCAAAACTAGTTCAGGAACACAGTTGCAACACCCACTTTAAAATGACCCCTTATCATGTGAGCTACACTGCGACACCCTTAGTGTTGAATTAACACTCAGGGTTTTGCTGTCTACGCTGAAATGGCTTTGTTTGGAAATGGACGTGCCGTTTTTCCCAGCTCACACCCACTAACTAGTCTCTTGATATGCTGCATGAGGTCAAGAATCTATGCGGAGCGGACGAGGGTGGCTCGATTGATTTAATAGTCCTTGGTGAAATGTTGTTTTTCACTTCTTTTCCACTGTTGAGACTGTAGAGAGTAATGTTTATGAATGTTGGGCCACATCGGGGTTTCTTTTTTCAGCGACAGCGCGGTATTCCTTGGCCGGGCCTGTGTCATGTGGCTTCTGTTTTGATACTGCCGTGATTGTGATTGATTTCTGGGTCCCGGTTAGTGTACTTTGTAAGCCGATACTCTGCTCCAGTGTACGTTATTATGTGGCTGTGTGTGTGTAGGCTAAATGATGGAGGTAGTGTTGCTGCTTTTTTTTTGTCTGCCGATTTAAGAAAAAAAAGGAATGAGAAAGCGATGCGATTTCACAAGTATGTTATACCTGCAGGTGAGACACTGCTTCATATCGAGTTGCAGTACACAAAAAGGAAGTCAGCGTGGCCTCTTTTAACCCATTAAGACCTGGACGCATCTGTGTCACTTTTTGATTTGAGCTAAAAAGCATTATTTCACACTTTGGCTATTCAAAAATAGCAGATCTACAAGCTCATATGAGCTTGTAGATCTGCTATTTTTGAAAAATCGTGAAAATGTGTGAAAAACTTTGAATATATATTGTTTTAAAGCGAACATTTTTAACTAAAATCTTTGCCTCTGGGGGTCCCTGGAACAAAATATTTGGAGATGGGGGTCGGCGGCCAAATAAATATAATTTTGGGGGTCCTTGACATGAAAAAGTTTGAGTACTACTGATATAGAAACATAGGTTTTTTTAGATTGGGATTTTTAGATTGGGATTTAGAAGACATTTGTACAATCGGCTTCAGGTCTTAATGGGTTAACCATGACGTGGCATGCAAGGAAGTATGTTATGATGTTTTTTATGGACACGACACGAGTAAAGCTACAGTAGGTGAAATCGTATCCCTAAAATGCGTTGGATCTACAGTACCATGTAAGGTTTTGAATCACAGAATTTATCCACAGACTGTTGTCTGCTGCAGTCAGTGTGACTCCTGTGTTATCTTGTTCACATCTGTTGTTATTCCAGTAAGAACATGACTTTCTGATGTTTCAACTGTTGAGGTCATTCTCGTTTCATCTAAGCACAATTCATTTCCTGTGTTTACTGGATTTCAAATAGTGGACCCCTTGCCCCATAGCACCGTCCAAAAGCTGAGATACTTCCGAGAACAAAATCATTCCATCTTCCTCAGTTGGATGCATTCTTTTAACTTGAGCCACACATTGTAGATGGTCTCTCCCTGACATTTCTCATACACTAAGTGTGACCTCGGCCAGGGATCGCCCTCAGACTTACACTCTGTTCTTCTGAAACATAAAATCGAGGGCTATTTTTAACCAGTTTCGAAGGCCTTTTGTCTCCGAGTCGGTACAGCAACGGGGAGGCCTTTTTAGTGGATTGGGGGGGCTGTTTTTTTGCTGTGTTGTTGCCTCGGGGCGCTCTGTGGTGGGACAAACTGGAAGCTGACTCCCCCTTCAATTAGGGCTGCTCGCAGGCGAACTCCAGTCTACCACAGCCAGCCATGGGAAACAGTGGAGGGGAGAGAGGGCTGGAGAGAGGCCTGGGACAACAGAATGAGAACGAGGCACTAATACCCAAGAGTTGGGGGTTTGAGTCACAATGAACCCAATTATGTTCCTGCATGTTATGTATGCATGATTCCTATTTATAGTTTGCATTCCATGTGTTGGCTTACAACTAGTTTAGTCAAGGTTGATGGATTGGTTTCTTCTGTTTTTGCGAAGTGCTATTGTGACAAAAAAAACTTCTTGAAGTAATTGAAATGAAAACAGAAGTTGTTGACTGGTGGTCCAATGGAGACTGTGTACAGATGTAGACAGAGAATGACTTGGAAGATTGAGAAAAGAGACTGAGAGGCAAAAAGGTGGACTGGATGGTGAATTACAACTCCCGGGTATTGATAAGACGGAGTAAGCCGTCCCTAGCAGTTCACCGTGGCCGTTTACTGAGCAAGGATCGCGGCCGCGGGAGAGGCTTGTTTTGGTTTTGGTTTTGGGGCTAGATAGGGTGCGTGAGAGTAATTTTTAACCCCTGCCCCCCCACCCAACCCCCCGGGTTCCAGTAGGAACTGATCTGCTGGAATGTAAACAGCCGAGGATTACAGTGGGGTCACTGTTCCCGTCGCACAAAGCCGCAAAAACCCTGGGAATGGCCATTCAGTCAGCCTCTAATCGTCAGGAACTACTACTACTACACTGTAACCGCCTCTCAAACCTACACCTAGCTGTAGCATGCAACTCGAATCACTCTCCCAGGTTGGGGTTACATTGCACAGTTCCTTTTTTCATTAGTTTCAAAGTCTACTGTTCTCATATACCGTATTAGTTGCACTGTGCAAAACTATTGTAATAGTCTGTCTGTACATGTATGTCACTCTGTCTGCAGATTTGCCATCAGAGAGTGCCGCAAAGAACAAAACAAACTGTGCTCACCTCTAGGATATCTTGTCTCTCACTAATTCTGTAAAATTTTTGTCATGCTTTCACATTCTGGGCCCTATTTCGACGGCATAACTTTGCGCCATGGCACATGGTTTTAAGTTGTGTTGGTAATGGTACAAAAACAAAGTAATATATTATTCCTTACTCCAAAAGTAATATTGATTACTCCCTGCCAAAAGTAACTAGTTACACTACTCGTTACTGGCAAGTGCTTTTTTTCTGTACACACTGCAAAATCCTGTTTGAACGGGTCCATTTGGTTACATTTGTTGACGCATCAGAGTTAATTAACATTTAAGGATTGTACCATATATTGTATTCAACATGGTGCCCAGGTAAAACCAACAAAAAAAACGAAAAGAAAATGTGCAAGTTGTCTAGTCCAGACTCTAGACAAGGAATTGTAGAGCTTGTAGATCAGCCATTTTTGGTGCTTGACACAGTATTCAACCAAGGGCATACTATGAAAGCTGCCATAGCATGAAAATGGAACGGCTCAGGCAGAGAGAGAACATATAGGCTAATGTTGTGGGTACGGAGATTGAAAAGACAAATTCATATTCATTCATTTTATGGACTTTAAAACAAGGTAAGGGACATTGTAACCTCTTATTCCTTGGGGAGGGGGGGACTGAAATCCAAGCCTTGCCTGAAGGCTTGTAGTAGCCAATCACTTCAACGCAGAATAATCCCGACAAAATCTAAATAATGACAATAAACAAATCACAGCCATTATATCTCGACCCGCAGTTCCACCAAGGCTCGTGAAAATTGAAACAAATTACTTTTGGGGAAAAAGTAACTAATATTGTTACTCATATCGGCTAACTGCAAGGGTTTTTCACTGGGAGGGCATAGCATGTGTGTGGAGGTAAATGCTATGCATCCTGGTTCCACTCCTTGCTGAACAGACGCCATGACCAAACCTGTAGGAGTTGTTCGAGTTGCTTGAGTTGCCAGAGGACCTGCAGAAACATCTAACCCCAGTCTCCACAGTGGTGGGCAAATCTTTACACCTTATCCACCTGGATGCGATAGATCAGTGGTTCTCAAGATGTGGGTCGGGACCCCAAGGGGGGTCCCCAGATGATAGTCAAGGGACGACTTAAGGACTGTTAAAACCTTTTTAATACCTCCAAAAAAAGAAGAAAAAAGACTGCATAAAAAGTAATCAACAAGTATACTATAAAAACTGGTCAAACATTGGCCAAATTGTCATATAATATAAGAAAGGGGCAAAAATTGTGAAAATAGCCGATCTACAAGCTCACAACACCTAGCAGTGCGAAGCGTTGTGAGCTTGTAGATCTGCTATTTTCACAATATTTATCTGTGGAACCGAGTCAAACTAAATGTAATGCCTCAACTCCTACAATTTCAAGTGCTCGTCAGGGTGGGGGGTCCCCAGTTCAAATATGATTATTTTGGGCGGTCACGGCCTGAAAAGGTTGAGAACCACTGCGATAGATGTAGATGTGAGTTCAATCTGGGAACCCATCGCCAAATGAAAAGGAAAAACGGCGCCCTCTGCCTCTGCTGTTTTTTACTATCTCAGTTGGCTCTGGGAGGAAGTTGACGTAGCACCCGTGCGCAAGGAAACCAGTGTTTTGGTCTGCCTTCAGCGCATCACTTCCGGTGGTGCGACTATGTTTTCATTCCCACTAACAATATTTCTACACAGAACACTAACACCACTTCTCCCAGAGAACATGGATCGTTTTGGTTATAAGCCCACTTGTTTCTATGATGAAAGGGCAAGTTAAAATGTGAATATCTTTCCGTGGTTTTGTCTGCTTTGAGGACGCTATTGTTAAATGAGTTTCGGTTTGTTTCGAGTGGGGAAGGATCGGCGGACACGTAAATCCCGCCCACTACATCTGATTGGGTAAAGCGCGGCCTGCTTCCTGATCTGAAGGCACGCCCACTTGTAGGCCAGTGCGTACGCGATATGACGAACCCCCCCGACAAATTCAAACGCAGAGCAGAATCTGTTCTTGAGAGATTAATGTGAGTTAGACACACCATGGGTATGAATTGTGCAATCAGGACAGCACATAACACACCTACATGAGCATGCATGTGATATAGTGTTCGGCTTGTGAAATATGGAAACATGCCTACATGAAGGCATTGGGTTCGTTATGTTGAAATTGTTTATTTGCATATTAGCGGTGAAAGAAATGTCATATCCTGCCATTTGTGGTTTTCTGTGTCGGAGAAACTATGGACTGAATAAAATCGGTGATAAATCACACAAGTAAAATGGCAGATTGCTATTCTGCATTCTTATGCGGACCTACAAATCAAACCCAATTTGTCTCTTCCATTACTTGGACATTACTGCCAGACTGTCCACTTCTCCAACTGAGACTACAGTACATGCTTCTTTATGAATAGGCACAAGTTTAATAGGCACAAATGTAATAGTTGAGTCAAGTCAGAATATATTTATTTTGTGGAAAATGGGCTGGGTGGTACAGCATAATGCTCCCTTGATAAATGAAGGCCTATGTGTTTTATCTCCATGACCACTTCCTGTGTCTATTTCGAATCTGATTTGATCTATACTCTCTAGTTTCTGCCCTGGCTTCAGTCAACACAGTCATCCCGGATATGGCCGAGATAAAAGATCTTATCTCCTCCACTCCGTTCACTGTTTGGATACTTTCATCACTTCAGTCAAAGCAGGCCCCGCCCCACACTGCCCAGCCCTGTGCCAAGTATGCGCTCTAAACTTAACACCTCACAAGTGTGTCAAATGTATTGTTCCGTATCAGTTCCAGGACTGTGTAGGCCAGTGGTGGAAAAAGTACTCGAATGTTTTACTTAAGTAAAAGTATCAATACTGCAATGTCAGAAGTTACAAGTAAAAGTCCGGAATTCTAAATTTACTTGAGTAAAAGTACAAAAGTATTGGTATCAAAATGTACTTAAAGTACCAAAAGTACAAAAATATTTGAAAATAGCCGATCTACAAGCTCACAACGCGTCGGAGCTTGTAGATCTGCTATTTTCAAATAGCCTGGGTGTAAAACGGGGCTAAAGTGGTTAATGTATGTTTTATAATGTAATAATTTATATATGCAAAGTAACTAGTCACTAAAGTTTTGTAATAATTGTAGTGGAGTAAAAGTACAATATTTGCCTCTGCGATGTAGTGGAGTAGAAGTAAAAGTATTGGAAATTGGAAATACTCAAGTAAAGTACAAATACCTCAAAATTGTACTTAAGTACAAATAATTGTACTTAGTTACTTTCCACCATTGGTGTAGGCCTGTTTTTATCTGTATAAGACTGCAGTGATTTTGAAATCGCTGGGGGATCTGTCAAACTAGGCCTGATTTGTGTCAATTCACGGGAGGTTTGAGTTGCTCTTTTATCCTGCTTACAATTGGTAGAACATCAGACGTGAGCGTTAAGTGTTGAACCTCTCGTCTTAACTCGGCTTGTCCTTTTCACCCCTCCCCTAATACCGTACATGGAATGTTTGAACCCGTGGCCAAAAGGCTTAATGAGTCTAAAAATATTGGCTTCCAAATTAACTGTCACCAAAAACACCATTGTTCTCCAGTGTACTAATACGCAGACAGTTCCAAGTTCTCTCAGTTGATTAGAAGGAAGAAAATATTCTCCCAACGTTTTCAGCTCTCTTTCTCCTTTTTACCCATTAAGACCTGGAATGCATCATTTCTTTTTTTGGAGCTAAAAAGCATTATTTTACACTTTGGCTATTCAAAAATAGCAGATCTACAAGCTCGTAGCACGGCACTGAGTGCCGCGCTATGAGCTTGTAGATCTGCTATTTTTGAAAAATCGTGAAAATCTTTGAATATATATATATATTATTTTAAAGCTAACATTTTTAACTCAAATCTCTGGGGGTCCCTGGAACAAAATGTTTTGAGATGGGGGTCAGCCAAATACATATCATTTTGGGGGTCATTGACATGAAAATGTTTGAGCACCACTGATATAGTAACATACGTTTTTCAGAATACCGTTTGGATTTAGAGGACATTTGTAGAATCGGCTTCAGGTCTTAATGGGTTAACAGTGCATTTACTGGCCCCAAAGATGTCTTTCTGAGAGTTCAGTAACATGTCCTTGTGCAAAGGAACCCACCCTGCTCAGTGACCCTGCTCAGTGACCTTGCTCAGTCACTCTGCTCAGTCACTCTGCTCAGTCATTCTGAATAGGAGTTTTGCTAAAATACAAAACGTAATTTATTCAACGACAGCGAGTTCCTGTTGACGTAGATGGGGACGCAAATGGAAAACGGTTCCTCTCCTTCATAGTCCCACTGCTCCAGTCTGGTGGTGGTGCTCACCGCTCCGTGAATTACTGGACAGAATCACTCAGCGTGGGACACTCGGTCTCTCAGCACCTCCAGTAAACGGGCCACCATTTCACTCACTGGTTAAGGAGAGTAGTTTCTCAGGAGCTGCCACTGCCCCATTCTCTGGAGATTCAGATCTCTGGTGGCAGTGAGCTTATAGAATTTCTAGCTTGCCTTTTTAAAATCTCCGTGAATTTGTTTGCCGTTTTGGGATAGGAACCGAGTCTGATGAGAATTCTATAACATATTCTTTTTTCATTTCATTATTCACTGTTTTTTGTGTGTACAATCGTGTTGATGCTTTTATTTTCGCATTCTTTTTAATGATTTCAATCTATTCATCTTGCAGAGAAAGGTTGTCTCTGTAGCTTTGGCTAAACGTTGGCCACTCTTTTCTTGTTTGGTCCTCACTTTCATTTTCCCATCACTCACTGACTGCCTTTGCCATCTCCCTTCCTCTTTCAACCCCCATTCTTTCCTGCTCTGTCGTTCTTGTATCTCCGTCTTCCATCTTTCACTCCACCTCTTTCTCTTGTCTCTTTATTTCCGTCTCTCTCTCTCTGACACTCTCGCCAATAAATCATTTGTGTTGGCGAGGGCAGACACTTTTTGTTACACACACACACACACACACCCCTTGCCTATAAAGCAAGACATGGCCTGACTGACTCGCTCAGTTTGGTCCAAACACTGGACCAGGACACCGACAAAAGAGTTCATTTGAAGCCCCTGGGTGAAGGCTTTAGCCAACTCTGAAACAAGCGCTAATAAAATGAAACACTGAGGAAGGGGTTTGGCTGCACAGAACATGAGGAGCGTTTTCTGTGTGTGTGACTGGTGGGGGGGCATTTAGAGCCATTTCCCCTTTCAGATGTCCTGTAGTAGCTTGAGTGAAAGACGGACATCACAGTTTCATAAAGCAGCATCTGTGTTGTGTCTCTACAGTCAGACCCAAGGCTGCCAGTGCCCTGCTGTGACTGTCTCTAGTTTGGCTTCTTTTAACACTCTATGTCAGGAGTCTCTTTCATAGAGGATATTTATTTCAAACGCCACCTTAACAAGTATCGTAGGATTCTGGCTCTCATTACTGTATCTGTATATGTTAGCCATTGCAGTAAGACGTCTTGCCTGGCTGAAATCCGGTTGTAACTTGGCCCAGTATATAGTTTTCTGTCCTGTGATGGTCCCGCGCCCACCACCGCAGCTGCAGCCGACCGTCTTTCAGAGCTGCGACAGGTGCAGGTGTAACCTATTGGTTGACCTTATAACCCCATCACCTCGCCTTAACGACCTGCCTTATCCAGCCACCTGTTGAGGCCTGGCCTCTGTCTGCAGCTGAGATATTATTAGGATAACATGGAAATAAAGAGCTGGATCTGGAGACGGTTCCTTGTCTTCCATGTTAAATGGAAATACTGGCACTATCACAGGAGGCAGAATCTTGAGTACTGAGCACAGTATAATGTGCAGGAGGTGATGACACATCGTGTAGAACACAGACACTCAATAGCATTGGAACAAGCTGTTCATGTACTGTGCTGTGCATGTATTGCTTGGTAGGAAATTAAGCTAGCATCAAGTAATTTTTTTTTCTTCAGATATCCCTACCATAGTGTGTGCTTGTAAAAAGCCTCGCAACCTGCAGTGTAAGTACATTGGCCAGCATTTCATTGTTGTTGGGTGAGCTACTTGCTCTTTAATAACCCACTCCAGCTTCCTCAGGACTCCGTAGGTCCAAACCTCTCACTGCCAGCAGCCATGGATTGGCCCACCTCCAGCTCTAGCACCTAATCAGCTTAGAGCTCCCGTACTCTCTCTCTCTCTCTCTCTCTCTCTGCTTTTTTGTTTTTCTCTGCTTTCAGTAATTCTCTTGAGATTTTCACTATTAAATACTCTGTGTGTGTGTGTGTGTGTGTGTGTGTGTGTGTGTGTGTGTGTGTGTGTGTGTGTGTGTGTGTGTGTGTGTGTGTGTGTGTGTGTGTGTGTGTGTGTGTGGAGGTGGAGGCTGAAATATACAGAACTGTCATAAAGGGGGGAGAGGGGGGGGGACTGAAATATACAGAACTGTCATAAAGGGGGGAGAGGGGGGGGGGACTGAAATATACAGAACTGTCATTAAATTACAATGAAATAAACCACCGGTGTAGATGAACTAGCCTGGAAACCAGACGAACCTGCCAGTGCAAACAAAAAGAATAGCCCTCGGCAGATTTGGTCTGGCCCGCTCGGTTGTGATGGGATTTCCCTGCCCCCGAAGGTGTGGGGCACCAATCAGGGCCCAGTATGCAAATATGGGGCGGGTTTATCATCAAAGGCTTTTTTTTTAATTCGCTCCTTGGAAATGCAGGTTCCACACAGAGATTCCAGACTAATATCTACGCAGTGGGGTATTAGTCTGGCCATGCCAGGCTGTAAATAAACATGACTGCATTGAAAACCTGAAAACAATGATCAGTGTCTAATAACATTGATTGATGTTTACTTTGCCATGGCTAAGGACACCATAAAATGAGTGTTCAAGGTCATTTTGTTTGGAATTTGTTAGGCCACTGATGGTGGCTAATACAAAACGACCACCCTACTGTGTGTTTCTCATACTATGAGAAGGAGCGTGCAGTCGAACAATCTGTCTCTCTCCAAAAATAAATATCTGCTCAGCCAAGACATCTGCCAGGTTTTTCAGAAATCTGGAAGAAGAACCGAGACAGAGACAATTGTCCATCTAAAAGATGGTTATGGTGTCTTGAGGCACATAGACCAGAGTAATGGATGTTTGGTTTCACTAAGTAAGTAGGTTCTCTGGGTCAAACTAAACTAAAAACATGTTTTACTGCATGAGATAAATATTTTTTGTTGTTTGCTTATGACAATGGATTATACAATAGAGACACCTTTCCCATCTTGCAGCCTCAAATTGACTGTTACTATGTCTTGAATTACAGTACTTCCTCAGGCTTGAAACAGGAGGCTAGCTGATGCTACCTAGCACACAGACAGACCTGTAGAATACTGCCTCTGGGTCCAGTGGAAATATTGGTTGGGAATGCTGTTTGATACCTCAATTCTTGAAGAAAAAGGATAATCTTTACCCTCCACCATATTCATTCCTCTGCCTTGTGGGCTAACTTGTGTCTGCTATACAGTTGCAAGGTCTTGGCGAATTTGCAGCCTTTATCAAAGTTATTTTAAGCCTGGCTATGGCTCGTAATTCGTTCATGTAATGTATCAAGAAAGGAGCAGAAATAAGCCTGCATGTGAGAACCTATACCACAAGCCATAACACTGTTTAAATGCCTGATTGATAGCTTGTTGTTTTGGAGAGTCGCCCACTTTGTACTGTGGTTGGTTGATAGTGAGGCAGCAACGTCACAATAAAGATAATTCCCCATTCACCTTGGCCCGCTTTCCAAAGTGCTGCGTCAGAGATCAACATGGGACACTGCAGTGATCCATGCCCTGGCTGCTGCTGTTGGGGCAGTGTGTGTGGGTGTGTGTGTGTGTGTGTGTTCTCTGTGTGTGTGGGGGGGTGGGGGGGCAGTCTTACGAAATTGGAACTGCTGTGTTTTTGGACTGGAGGTGCTGAAGTAGTTGTGGGTTACTGGAGGAGTTGACATCTTGAAGAACATTGTGAACAACTTGGTTTGATAAATGTGTGTTGTAAATTGTGGTGCAGTGCACTGGGCAGGACATGCAGTACAGTTGAGATCATAGTTATACTTGGACGGGTTGTAATTATTTGTTATTAATGACTGGGTCCTCGGTGTTGATTGAGACACCAAGTACCGTGGCATTGCTGTGGCCGCTGTTGACGGACTCCCTGTGTTCTTTTTTTACGGAGTAGAGCTCTGCTATCCTAGGGTTTTATATCGCCAGTTCCTTGCCGTCGCTATAGAAACGGGGTCAACGGCCTTGACCTGTGCATCCAATAAAATCTAAACATTCATTGGATTCCTTTTGTTGTTTTATGTTCTCTGTCCTTTTCATTTCACTCACCCATGCTCACCATGTCTATTTTATAGACATGGCATTTTGGTATACATTTAATGTATTTTTTCTCTTACACTTGCTATGTAGTTGAGGGCATGGGATTGGGCCTGTAGAGAATCAACATGGTAGAGGAGGAGAATAACACGGACACAGCTTATGTCTTAACAAAGGTAATGCGGCAGAGAAGAAAGGAAATGCACTGCAGTCAAAATATTGATTAATTGAATATCTGACTAAATCCAACCAAACAAGTTTGTCTGCTTATGATGGCCCATTTTGATTTCCAACAAACAAGAGAATAAATTAAGCGTTGTGGAGGGCACATGGAAGAACCCAGAGAGCATTACAGACGGGAGGGGAAAGGAGATGAAAGCAATGAAAGTGAAGGAGACGTGGTGTGACAAGTCTGGGCAAACAAAGACACTGACTCCACTCTCAGACGTTACCAGTAGTCTGTCCAACGATGACACCATGCCATCCACCCAAGCACCTGTTTCTGCAGCCTGCCTGTCTGCACACAGCCACCCAGACACATACTCACACACACGCACTCTCACATGCGCGTACACACACACTACCTCTTCCTTGCGTTTGGGTTTGAGGTGAGATGTTTTTATAAGCTCTTTGTACAGATGATACTAATACACTTGAAACTGAGACTTTAACATTTTACGTAACACACACACACACACACACACACACACACACACACACACACAGACCTTTACACCATTGACAACAAACGTTGCTATTGCAGTGAGCAGTGGATGAAATTCCCTGTAGGCGCACAGTACAATCTCATCCGATACTCGGAAAAAGCAAACCACAGCTACCAGCCTTGGGATAGAATTCTATTCTACTGTTAACCCGCTCGAGAGAACGCTTCATCCTCCAACTCACCCTCGTCTTCCTCCTCCTCCTCAGCAGCCTGAGCCTTGTGCCTGAGCAGCAGGCCTCGCAATGTATAACATTAAAGCCTCCCACGCTACTCACTGTCAAGAGGGTGGCATTTTGTCGGTGTGGAAAGAGAACACCACTCTCCTTCTACCTCATCCTCTGAGCTGCCATCCACAGGCCTGTCTTAGGTTAAAATACCTGATACAGAATAGTGGAAACACTGACCGTGGCTTTTTCTGCAGACATTCTTGAGTGTGTCATCATAAAAATAAGTGGGACGGAGTGTCATCATAACGTAAACACAAGTGCTATAGCAGTTAATCAATATTTTAGTGCTGTGCTCTCTATCTTTGGGTAGTGAGGCCCTTAACACAGTGTCGGCAGCATTTGGCTGAACATCTTGAACACATTCCTCAGTGTGTGTGTGAGAGTAATGCCTGGAAGGATGTACTTGCCCTGACAGATTATGTCAGATATCAACCATATGGCCTGTTAGGTTCATGTGCCTGCCTGTACTAAAACACAGATAAGGGTATTAGAGTGGTATTGAGAAACATGGTGAGTAATAATGATACTTGTGTTTTAGTATCGAGTCAAATTACAGAAGCAGACAGGACATACTGTAAGGACTGTGATGATTGCAATTGTAGGGTCATTGCTAATACTGGGTCTGTTTACTGTACAGTATGTGTGTGTTGACTTGGAGGCTATCATTTATGGTGGACTCCTGTGTATGAGTCTGTGTTCATGTGTTGGATTTGTGGGTATGGATACGTGCATTTGATATTCCTCTGGAGCAAAAGACCGAGATGACTTTGACCCTTTAGCACAGTGGTTCTCAAACTTTTTCATGTCAAGGACCCCCAACTTGACACTTATTAGCCCGCGGACCCCCATTTGAAAATATATGCCAGGGACCCCCATAAGAGAAGATTTCTACAGCTCTAGCAGTGATTCTCAACCATTTTAATTTCAAGGACCCCCAGTTTGACATGCATTAGGCTACGGACCCCCATTTACTGGCATTTCTATCTCTGGGACTCCAATTTATAGTAAAATAAATGTTAATTTAACTCTGAGAGTGTACAAATGGAACCAAATGGACCCGTTATCCAACTATCCATCATTTAGCTGGGGACTCCCTCAAGGACCCCTGGGGGTCCCCGGACCCCACTTTGAGAACCAATGCTTTAGCACCTTGGGATGTTCCCTGTGTAGCCGGATGCCAGCTCTCTCTGGCGTGTGTTTACCCCTGTTGTCATAAGTCGCTAAGGAAAGCTCCATTTATATAACTGGCACTATCAATAACGTGCGGAGGAACTTGGACAGAACAGACCTGATACTCGTCCATATTCATGAGTCAGGATGACCAGCGCCAGGTTGTCAACAGAACTCCTTTTGCTCTCCATCTCTCTTTGTGATCGGCCCCAAATAGTTTTGAACGGAGCTTGATGGATTGGAAGCTGTTGTACACATGGATTTCATCAGCGAGACCATGCAGATCTCTGCCTTGCTCAAGAGAGGTCTGGCGTTGTTAGGAAGCACCATACATAATATTGGTGCTGTCAGGCAGAAACCTCCTATCCACATTTTAACGTTTTGTGTGTTTTTTAACCCATTAAGCCGATTCTAACCCTGAAGCCGATTCTACAAATGTCTTCTAAATCCCAACAGTATTCTGAAAAACATATGTTTCTATATCAGTGGTGCTCAAACTTTTTCATGTCAAGGACCCCCAAAATTATATGTATTTGGTCGCCGACTCCCATCTCAAAATATTTTGTTCCAGGGACCCCCAGAAGCAAAGATTTGAGTTAAAAATGTTCGCTTTAAAAAGATATATATTCAAAGATTTGCACAAATTTTCTCGGTTTTTCAAAAATAGTAGATCTACAAGCTCGTAGCGTGGCACTCGGTGCCGTGCTATGAGCTTGTAGATCTGCTATTTTTGAATATCCAAAGTGTAAAATAATGCTTTTTAGCTCAAATAAAAAAATAACACAGATGGGTTCCAGGTCTTAAAGGGTTAAACGTTTTGTGTTTTATTCCGTACTACAGCGTGACACAAAAGCATCAAAAGATCTACAAGCTCGAAACCGCTGCGCGAAGCGACGCTGTTTGAGCTTGTCGACCTGCTGCTTTTGCTATTTTGACTCCTGAAAAGTAACTGTTTTGGACTTATGAGGTTTCCACCCGACAGAGACGATATTATTTACCAGCCTCATCCAGATAATAGGATAACGTAGCGTGAGCTCATGCCGTGTGACGTTTGTCACTGCCCACAATCGCGCGGTAAGCAAGCGGGTGCTTGTCATGAAATGGCATGTGTTAGCAATCAGAATGCAGGTGTTCATAAACTGCGTTGCAGTCAGAAAGCAGGTGTTCATAAATTATTTAACACCTGCGTTTTGATTGCTAACACATTGAGCTTATGTTTAATTATGAATCATAATTATGAATCATAATTAAACAGCGCATTGAGCAATAGGTGGCGGGCCGTAGGCTATACTGGTACACGAAACCTCATGAAAGTGCAATGAAGACTGTCCTAATTCATAACAGCTAAATAAGTTAAAACAATTATTTTCAATGGAAAAAGTATGGAAAGTTATTCACCTCCGTCAAAGTGAAGTTTATCAGAAATGGAACATGCTGGTTGTTGTATGTACTAATCAACAGTACTATAAAATGTGACACAAGGCCATGACATTCCCCTGCGTCCATCTTAATTGAGTCAGTTACACTACACGCCTGATTTTCGTGTCCAAGAACATCACGTCAGTGTAAAAAAACAAGAGTTCAAGGCAGAGGAGTAGAATTTGCTTTGCAAACCACCAAAGTCAAAATCTCTTCTGAGGGTCAGCCAAAAGAAGCAAATATTTGTCTTGCGTGTCATTAGTGTGCAGAATGGGATGTTTTGCTAAGCCATGGAGCAGTTAGTTAGGGGTGAATTATGGCGGGCGCACGTAGGCCTGTTTGCGGGGCGCTTTCTAATTACCTATGTCCTAATCAGTGGAGAATCCATTGCTAATGAACACGTTCTGGAACTCTGTAACACATCTGGTCAGAGAATACAAGCTCCTTTTAGATTACTTAATGCATTTGTCTTAGTTTTTATATCACCTGCTCAAATTAGTCTTACTTTCACTTTGCTTCATTAACCCATTAAGACCGGGAACGCATCTGTGTCATTTTTAGATTTCTTTGGCTATTCAAAAAATAGCAGATATACAAGCTCATAGCGCGGCACCGAGTGCCGCGCTATGAGCTTGTAGATCTGCTATTTAAAAAAAAAAAATTTTAATCGGCCTCAGGTCTTAATGGGTTAATCTACTATTGTGCAAATAAACAGGACCAAAAAAACAATAAAACACGGTTGTGAGGTCACTGCACCCTCCCGTTGCCTGGTCACTCAGCTCTTTTTATTCCCTTTTGCCTCTTCAGTTCATTATGACTGCTTTATTTGCCATTATCTTATCACAGGTGCTGCTGTGAAACAAAACAAAAAACACAGCTGCTGGCACAGAAAAGAGAAAGCACACCTGCATCCACACACTGCAGACTTTCATACACCAGACCAGTGCTACAAAGTCCTCCTTTAATTCCTTACCCTGTCACTCGTCTTCTTGAGACTCTACTTACTCAAGTGCTCCCATTGAGACGGCGTTCACACACTATTGTCTGAGCGACTTGAGAGACAAGAAATTTGTTTACACTGGCTTCATAATTTCCATGCATTTGCTCACAAAAGGCTGCTTGTTTGTGTGCCTCTTGTCTCTCTCTTGTGTCTCCAAAATCTTGGGTCATTTCCTCGTCGAAGGGTAAAAAGGGGAGTGGCGGCTGACAATCCCGCATTGTGCGCGCACTGGTCCTGCTCCACAAAGGCAGCATTGTGGACTGTATGTGACGGACTGGCAGCCCAGAGAAGGGAGGCCAGGCTTAGGCTAAGTGACAGAGAGGTGTAGTTTTTTTTTTGGTGGTGGTGTTGGGGGTCTGGATGGAAGGTGTTGCTCCAAGCCCGGGAGTGTGCGTGCGATTTCCATACACAAGGAACCACGGTGCACATACACTGTAGGCTACTGTACACCCCATACAAACTCTACTGAATATGCTTTAAGCACCCAATCCTCACTCTTTCACAGGACTGTGACGGAATTATGAAAAGTGTTCTACCCCCGCCCTATCTGAGCTGTTATTATTAGTCTGACGTATATTTGTGTGTGCCTGCAGAAGCCCATGCTCTGATGGACTTAAGCTGCTTGTACAGCCGTTCCCAGAATCTCTTAATATTTTGTTGTTGATCTGCTCGTAACCCTCTGCCCAAGGACATTTGTGTCTGTCTGTGTGTGTTTGTTGTCCTATTGGTTTGTTTACATAGCTGGCCGAGTGTCCCACTGTCAAAGTCCTAAACATCTGGGGCACCGATAGCCAAGTGGTTAAGGCGCGTACCACATAGGCTCTGATGCCTGACAGCTAGTCCCGGTCAGTCAGTGTATCAAATAAATACAAACTGAAGCAACGAATAACCCCCCCGGAGATCGTGACAATTAAGGCAATGAAACGATACACACATACTAGCTGTGGACAGGCCAACACTCAAACACACTATAAGACAGACAGGGGTGATAACAAACATTGGCCCTAAACCGTTCCAGTCTGGTGGAGATAATTAAAACAACCTTCAGAGAGATTATGAAATCTGGGAAGTGAGGGAAAGTGTGTTTGCTCAAACGTGCATGACAGTCTGTTCCCAGAGCGAGGTGCAGATGAGCAGTGTAAACACATGGCCAAGCATGCTACTGTCACAGGCAAAATGGCTTTTTTGGAAATATCCTCACAGACAATCTGAGTCTTACTGCAGGTGCTTTGTAGCCTGGTAAACCCTCCCTCCGGAAATCTAATTTCTATTTGATTCCAGGAGTGAGTCTGGCCTTATCGCCCATTCTGCAATATTGGCTGCAGGCTGAGTTGGGCGGAAGTAATACCGTTGACTGACAACCCCTTCAGCCAATGATATTTTTTCCCCTTCAGCCAATCAGCAGTTCACCAGTCTAATGTGACGTCAACGGGACTTTTGAGACAGCCAAGCCCAAAATGGGTTGCCTTATTCGGGTACATGGGTGTCACTGCCCACCCCTACCGGTTCTCTAAATTTTTATTTTTAAATAGGCTTTGTCATGATTAATTGACCACATATATGAAGTTAAACAACTAAATTCTATCCAAACGATATCTTATAAGTAAATTCCGTGCCTCAAAATAGAAGTTAGAGAGCTTTTTGAAGTAAAAAAATCGCGGAGATTATAGCGGACAGAAAAAGATGGCTGCCGTTCGTGTTTTGGGCTCACTCGAACTCGCCACCTGATTGGCCAACTGTCGCTGTCAATCACAGAACGATGTGCGACGACGCTGATAGGCTCGGTTAGCTGGTAATTCCACTAGAAACCCCCACAATGGGCTATCAGGCCAGACTCACTCCTGGAATCAAATAGAAATTAGATTTCCGGAGGGAGGGTTTACCAGGCTAGGTGCTTTGGAGTAATACAGTCAAATCCTGCACACTGCTCTTGCAAATCATCGCAGTCAGGTTCTGATCCAGCAGGATGTGCCTTTGATGCTTTACAAGAGCAGTGTGCAGGATTTGTCTTTTTTTTGTCATTTCTACTCCCCATGATTACTTTCTTTTAACCCTCCTCGCAACCTCTCCATTTCCTTCCCGAGTTCCTATCCCTCCACCTCTCTCCGTGTCTCTGAGACTGACACGGCTCTCTCAGGGCAAGCTGACACCGGTCTGTTCAATCTGAACCAGGCCTCTGCCCTCTCTCTCAGCTGTCCCGCTGTCTGTCTGTTTGTCTGCCCATCTGTCTGTCAGGCCCAGCTGTTGCCCCGGCCTCTCACCTCACGTGTCAGGTGCTCCCCCGCCACACCCTGCAAGGTTTTTAAGGCCACAGGCGGTATGGACGTCAAATTATAAACGGGACTTGAATGACACCACTCCTTGCCTTGGCTGGTACTCGACTAAGCTGGCTGAGGAATTTATTATGTGCCATATGCGTTTGATGTTACAGTATGTGGGACGTGAGAAGCACTGTAGAAAAAGTTTGCGCTACAGTACGTATCACGGCTGCTCAGACTCTGTTTAAAGCTGCAGTCAGTAAGATTTATGTCCTATACCTGGGATTAGAATGCGCGGGTCTCCTTTCCTGCGTTTGTGAGACAAAGTTTCTTCGACAGAGCTAAGATGGAACAACCTACTTGGGCTGGACAGGGGACGTATTGCACTTTGAGCTTCAGGCAGACAGTACTACTTGTCAACCAATAGTGGTCATAACTGACCACATGGTCTAAATTTGGAGGGAGGAGACCACCTCCAACCATGGCAGTTGTGCTGGTTTTCTTGTATTAACATACTCTAAGATAGATACACAACAAAACAAGTTCCAGATGGCAGCTCTAAAGTCTCTTATCTGATCTGTTATAGTCTTCGCTCATCACGGTCCAATCTCTTTCTCTGTAAACCTTATTAGCAACTATTCCCTTTGTGCTAAACTTTTTTTGTTTGACAGCGCCGATCCATCGCTGCTGCATGGGCCATGTTAAACGAAGGGCGAACGAAAGTTCCATTTAGTGGCAGTAACGGGGTAAATGGGGCCTCTCTCAAACCACCCTTTGGGTGGGATTACCGCAAACTGTTAACCATTGACTTCTCTGTCCACATCAAGGACCGTCCATAGGCTTAAATTGCTCCGTGACTGACAGGCTATGGTTAAGCCTCGCATGTTAGGCAGCCAGATTTCTTCCGTCACTCGCTAACTTGAACCTGATGCCTTTTAATTTCGTCCCCTACTCCATCGCCTACTGCAGGGGTATTCAACAGGGGGTCCGGGACCCCTAGGGGGTTCCTCAGAGCTACTACAGGGGGTCCGCCAAATCTTTGTGTGATATGATTATTGTTTTTTACATTAACCACTTGAACCCTAGCATCCCTTTTTCTGAGGAGAACTGCCAAAAAATAGCAGATCTACAAGCTCACAACGCCTCGCGCTGCGAGGCGTTGTGAGCTTGTAGATCTGCTATTTTTTGGCAAAGAGGTATTAGGTGTACAGGGAAAAAAGAGCAGATCAAGTAATCAAAAAAAGTTTAATCTAAAACACAATGTTATACAATATAGAGGGCGTCCCTGCTTCATCTCTCTCTCAGCTAGGTTGTCCTTGGCCTGAAAACATTGAAGACCTCTGGCCTACTGTATTCAGATTGGCCGATGGGTGTAATTTATTATCCGCGGGTCCTTGTTACTGATGGCTCGAGACCTCTGTGGCATTTTGGTGCCCGTAATTCTATCCGTATTTTTTAGTGCGGAGAAGGTAGGAACCAAAGGTTGTTCAAACAGCTGCCCCGTGCCCGGCACACTCGCGTTACTCTAGACTATTGAGCAAATATAAATCCTTCAATGAACTTGAGCTTATCCCGTTTGCTGGCCTAAGTCATTCGGAGGTCAGACTAAGCAGAAGTCAGATTCTTGAAGTGATAAACGTGCCACAGAATATCTTTCTGCTTTGGGCACGGTGTCTTTACAAGCGGTCTAAAATGTCACGCAAGCATTCGACTGGCACGTGCAAATAAGAAAACTAGTATATTGCTGTGGAAGGAACATGACTGGTTCAGCTGAGATTCATTGAGCCATTCTATGAAATGCACTACAAATAGATTCTTATCTTCCCCGAGTCACGCCAACAGGCCTCCATTGATTGTAAATGAGCTGTGTCCACATTGCACAAAGCCATTGTGTATTTACATAAACTTGCATGTAAAGTCCTGACTCAGTGTACACAGGCTCAGTATTATTCTGTCAGTCCAGCGGTCAGGTTGTTTATGGGTGATTGATGGCGTCTTTGTAAGTCGTAGCATAGTTTGGCTTCTCACCTCTCGGAGAGATATCACACACTAGATAAAATGAACACACAACTTCCTGTACGGGACACTTCTCTCTTGCATGATGATTCTAGGATCACACCCAGGGTTGCCAGATCTGCTTATTATAATATCCTGCAAGATTTTATTTGAAAATAGCCGATCTACAAGCTCACAACGCTCACAAAGTTGTGAGCTTGTAGATCGGCTATTTTCAAATAGCTGATGTATATGTTAAAGTGCTCATGTGGCCCATAGTCGCTTCTTTTGGGCTGGTTTTCCTAGACCTGCTTGCTTGTTTCTCTCACAGAATCTGGCAACACTGATCACACCCTGTACTTCTTAATTATTGATTGCTTGTAGGGCTATGCCTGATTTTGAACTCGGTTGCACATCGCGTCACGCATCGAAAATAGCCGATCTACTGAGCTTGTAGATCTGCTATTTTTTTGCAGCACGCAACTATAAATCAGGCTTTAGTCATCGAAATAAAGCACAGTGCACCGTAACAAAGAAAGAAGTCCATAAAAAAAGCTCCCAAAAACGAATGTAAACAAGTAAACACACTATTGATAAATGGCGTGATCTTTTACTATAGTTGATTCATGATCAACAGTACTGTTGCATTAATGCTTATTTAAAACATAATGGATCAGGATCTTTTCCTCCCAAATAACCAGGGATGATTGTTGACACAGGAAGAGAATGAAATACCTCACCCGACATAAACACTTTGTCCATCTCTCTCTCCCGCTCCTGTTCTGCAGCCCAGCACGCTACCCCAGGGCACCATCAACATGAACCTGTGTTCTGACGTTGTCGATGGAGAGTCGAGGACGGGTCAGAAGACCTCGCTGTGCATCCTGACCCCCGACAAAGAGCACTTCATACGGGCAGAATGCAAAGAAATCATCAACGGGTAAGCGATAATGACCCTGAATCTCTTGGTCTCCGTTTTTGTAATGTTATTGAAAAGCTTTGAAGTATTTGTAACTTTTGTAACAGTGGTTTTTAAACTTCTTCTTGACCACGGCACACCATTAGGCAAGTCAAAATCTGAAGACACACCATTCATAGCAAAAAAAAACACAGCAGAGTCACCAATAAATATTAATAACAATAATTGTAAAGAAAGCATGAATCAGTAATGAGAAGAAAGAAGCGGCCTGCTTGCTCCTCATGCGTTGAAGGAGGCATGAGCTTCAGCTTGGGCTCTCCCTAGGCTGGCAGAGGGAGAGTAGCGCCCAGGTTACATAGGCAATTGGCACTGGGTGAAAAAATATGGGTTACAAAATCGTGGGATAAAAATTTTAAAAGTAAAAAAAATAAAACAAATCATAGCAAAAATAACATGTATTGGAAAATGAGTGCGCACAAAGCACTGACATAGTCAATAAAAAATAATTCATGTCTAGTTGTGTACAATAACTACGGTTGGCTCAAAATCCCAAGGCAAACCTGGACTTGTCTCTCGGCACACACCAATGTGCCTCTGCACACCGTTTGAGAACCTTTTTTTTTTATATACATATTTTCAAGGTAGTCAAGGGAGAATGTGGAGAGGGAGAGAGAGAGAGAGAGGGACTGCTGCCATCACTGCCCCCTGCTGGCTCTTCTGGGCTGTACCTCCCAAAGTGCTGTAATCCACACTGCAATGACAGTGCACATTCTTCCACTGGTCCCTTTCCGAGCCTCTCTTTTTGCTGTGCCTAACTCTACCCCTCTCTGTCACTGGAAAACATTAGACACTACGCCGTGCCTAAATGACAGACCCTCACAAATCAATGTTTACCCTCTCAAAGTTGAATTAACACTCAGGATTTTGCAGTGGCTACTATGACACAATAACGGATACGCTGCTGATTGTATGCGTATACAGAGTGTGTACCTATCCTGTCCAGTGCTTTAACCTGAGCACCAGTAAAAACTGGGGTGTAATCCAGCATTTCATCTGCAAGCTCCACTCAAAAAAAAATCTCAATTCTGCACTGCGCTGCCATCCCTGGATCCTACAGTACGTACCTTTTTTATACAGCTATTCATAGCCAAGTCCCTCCGAGTCACACACAGCCCCCGCTCTATTATGCCACATGCTCTGTTACTGTCCCCATCCCACTTTCCCGCACCCTTGGTACCCATTTCCCTGGTTCCCTGCCATGTAGCAAGCGCGTTGCTGTGGCAGAGGATGTCACCATCTGACGGAAGCTTGGCCACACCGACAAACACCCAGCTTAAAAGATTCTTTTCAGTTTTTGTTCAGTTTGTGGTTAAGCCTTTCACTCTCTCTCTCTCCTGACTTGCTCTCACCTCCCTCATCCCCCCTGCAGTGGAGAATTGGTAATCACACACAGTGAAATGCTGAAAACGGGGCTCCAGCTCTCTTAACTACTGCAGAGGGAGATTATACGCAACAGCCGTAAAAGTCGCAATTAATGCCCTCTCAGTGACTCCCACATAAATTCAGCTTGTCCTTAAATGTTTGGCGCGTATGACGCTCAAATGACCACAAAAATGGCTGCGGTTTTTGCAAGTCATAACCCAGTAGGGGCTTTTTTTTGCCCCCCCATCATATTTCTTTGTCTGCAAGTCTGTAAGAATAATACCGTATTCTCCAGTTGGCAAACAACTTCAGTAGTGTGACCTATAGTACTGTGTTTGTGCAATCAGCAGCGACACCACCACTGGTACAGTACCGTCCACACTGCACCGACTGCACTCTCCAGGGCAATGAACCAGAACATGGGGTTTATGTAATCATATCCTTAAGCCGAGATTATATTTCTTTTGGATTGATGTTGAAATGCAGGCTGGTTGCGTTCACAAAGGCATGCCGTATTCGTACGTTTGTGCCCATGTCAGGTAGAGGTCTGCAGCCGGGTGTTGAGTGTCACGGTACAGAAGCACTGAATGGGCTTTCACACTCTTCACAAAGCGGTTGGACAATGGTGGAATATTTGATACGCCTCAAGTTTTACGCACCACACGCATTGACTTAATTGGTTCAATTACTTCTGGTGGTTCCACCATTTCGGTGTCATGATAATAGTAGTGATTAGTCCTTCTCGCTATCAAACAGGCAAGCACGTATGTATATGTTGTCCTGGTGAGCCCTCACTTTGAACTTGACCAATCATATTGAATAGTTTTCCTCAATTAATGGTTTAGTTGAGATTCTGTTTTAACTATTGTATTACTTGGTGCTAAAGCTGTTGATGGGTTGGGAGCTTCTCAGGACCTACTGTGCTTATGCCAAGTGCATAACACAAATTCCAGGTTGTGGTGAGCTTGTTAGCTGAAAACATTCTGGCTGAAAGCCGAGTGATGAAGCCACACTCACCACATAACCATTTAAACCTCTCACAAACACAGCACCCCAGTTCGCTAAAAGCAAATGAGGAGCTACAGAAATGTATTAACATTGTAGCAATACTTGTTAATATAGGCCCAATTAACATAATTATATTAATTAAAACAAATCAACCTAATTAGCAATGCGTAATTAGCTCTAGCTAAATTATTTAAGGTGTGCCTGCGATCAGCTCTCTGCATGTTGCTTGTGAGGTGGCTCAGTCCCGCAGAGAAGTTGAAGTCGTAGTATTAGAGGTCATGGACAGGTCTTTGGAACATTATTGCTTCGTTTCTGCGTTAGTTTTCAAAGGACATTTTCCTTAACAAGATTTAACACCACCACAGCTGCAGGGTTTGTTTAGTCTGTCTCGTGGTGGCTTTGCTGTCACTGCTCAAGGTGAAGGCTCTGACCTTTTTGACCGTCTCTGTAGGTGGCAAGAGGCTCTGACCGTCTACCCCAGGACCAACAAGCAGAACCAGAAGAAGAAACGCAAGGTTGAACCTCCCACCCCGCAGGTAATGCAACCACTCCACACATTCCATAGTAATGTGCTCTTGCCCGCCATTATCACACAGCGTGCAACCATAATTGAGAGCTACTTTTTGAGAAACGATGTGTTTTTGGACGAAACGCGCACAGAACCAAATAAGGAGTATAGGAATTTGAATTGTGCTTTCAGGATGGATATTCCCTTTCAAGCATGAGGTCATTATTTTTTGCCTCGTTAACGACCATTCATGTGTCATCCATGAGACGCAGAATACGCCGGAGGGAATTAGTACTGTAATTTTCACGTCTACACAAGCCCGCATGGAGCATACTAATCTCCAAGACCAATGTAAAGGTATATCACAGTAATAATGGATTTAATGACCAGATGAAGTAATGATGTTTCATATCACATAGTGTGGACCACCCACTGTAACGACACAGTCTTTTGATGTGAGGCCAGATTTGCGGTGGGTGGGTGGGCGGGCCGGGGGGGGGGGGGGGTGGTCTGTGAAGCTCATTGTCTGGGTTCTGTAATGGCAGTGCCCTGAATCAGACTGTCCTTGCTCTGAGCACACACAAACAGCCTCATTTGCTGAACCATTGCAGATGACCTTGCCTCATGTTGGCCCACGTGGGACCTGTCATTTTTGTCTGCCTCTCTCTGTTCATTGTTGCATCCGTCGCCCTAAACTGTGTGGCACAACAAATCAAACCTTCAATTCCAATAATCAATCACTGTCATTGTCCCAGTATAGCCACTCAGCGCTACTACCACTGTATGCATGCATACGCACCTCAATCACCAATCAAAAAGACAAAGAAATACCAAGAAAAATATTTCACCTAAGAATGTAGGGGGGATTTAAGTTTATTAAAAAAGAACTGCTCTGTGAGCAGATCTGGGTATTTATAAGTTTGGTTATTAGGCCCTGTTTAGACTGCCCAAATCCAGCCTAAATCAGATTTTTGTCTGAACAGAAAAAAAGTCACATGGAATCCGATTTTTACAAATCTGACTTGAGCCACATTCAGAGGTGGTTTCAAATGCGATTCAATTCTGATTTCTAAATATGCGTCTCAGTCTGAACGCTCTAACCTGCTCTAACGCATATCTAACTGTCCAAAATGTCACTTACAGCGCTACCCAAGCGCCACTGACATCACTGTAGAGAGTGCGAGAATTTAGATCTACGAGTGCGAGGGGTAATCATAATGGAAACAAAACAATAGCAGTATTATTGTACAGAAGAAATGGCGAGTTCAGATAATTATGTCCATTTTCCACCGTTTTCATGCATGTACTTGTTTTTGTGTATTTTGTTTTTGTCGCTTGTCTGTTATGTTGCGTTTCTAAGCAAGCAACTAGCACCTACGTCATGACGTTGTTACGTCGTTACCACAGCAACCAAAGAAGATGGGTCGTGCAGGGCGGCTCTGGGTTGACGTCGTTTAAATCAGTCTGAACACAGAGATCCGATCTGATCACTTGCAAATAACAGTGTGAACAGTCGGTCCTAAAGATCCTAAAAACTCTGATTTGACTGCAGTCTAAACACGGTCTTAGTGTCCACCATTAAATGTTGAATAGGTGAGGCAGCTTACATGTCTATAATTATGTCTTTGTGTCTGTTGTCTTCTAATTGGCTCATCTGTACTGCCCCTTTCCTGTTCCCTCCCACACATGCAATTACAGTCTGATGGCTAGCAACACTTCTTTCAGAAAACACAGCCTGGCCCAAAACTGGGTCACCAGCTTTTGTCGAGCTGAAAAACTTCAGCCAGTAGACAAAGTGTTTTTTTCAACTACACAATTCCCACCTCTCTCTTCCTAGAGAGAGAGACAGAGAGAGAGAGACGTTTGTTTTAAACCATCAACTGTACGTTTGCATGGAGGTGTTTGTGTTGAGCAATCAACTATGCGTGGAAAATAACAGTGGATGTGCGCAGTCTAAGTCGACGTCAAGCTATGTAATTAACATTTTCACGGCTGATTCCAGGTCAGTTTTTAGCCTCGGGTACTGGTTAGTGCTTTTGATCCTTTTCGTCATACAATAATGAGTGACGGGATATCACAAAGACCTGTCCACTCTCATTATTTCCCCTTCTTGCTCACGCTGTCAAGACCACATTTCCACCTGAATGCTCTCCTCCCACTTTTGCAGCGTCTTGCTGCTGACAGAATGCCTGGCTGGCTATGTAAATACATAGGGCACAGAAACACCTGTTTGCCTTCTGGGAAGTACCCTCGAAGTCAAACAGTCAAGAGACGGGACAAATACTTTCAAGACATCTTGATGCTGATTGCTGTCTTGGATCGTTGCCAAAAGCTCTCCAACTGCCCTTCCAGGCTGATCTCTCTCTAGCACTAAAATACCTGCATTCAGCTTTTGTATGTTTTTGTCACTAATGGGCAGAAACCTTTTATCTCCGGATTTCATCTTTTTTCTCTTTCTTTTCTCTTTCTTATAAATGAATGCTATTGATCTTTTAACCACTTAAGCCCTAGTTTAGCAAAAATAGCCGATCTGCAAGCTAGCTAACAGCACTTTGTGATGCTACTTTAGAAAAGTTTGTAAGATTTTGGAAGACTTTCGCCTACAGTATAATGAGATGCCCAAAATAGGGAGGGCAGGTTGGAAGTAGTTAGGTCTGTCTGTATCTTTTACAAATATTTAACCCAAGCAAAGTTTTAAGAGCTTTTGACTAAATATTGATTGATTGATTGATTGAAATGTTTATTAGGCAAAAAGAATGTAAAACATCACAGTTACATTTATAATACTTTTGTCTGAAAGGTCCGTCCAAAAAAGTCCTTGCGGACTTGTTTCCGTTGAGGTCCTTGGTATTCATTTCATAGACATATATAGTAGCAACCAAACAGTTCAATAACAACATAAAAATATACAGAGAAAAAATATATAACACTTTGTACCAAAAAAAATAAGAAAAAAAAGAAAAAGCATGAAAGAATATATATATATACAAAAAAGGGGAGGAGGGTCGTCTGTCTACCGGGAAACTGGTACTACCTCCTCTTTGGGCCTCCAGAAAGATGAGTTTTTAGGGCTGTTTTAAATGAGCCCAGCTAAATATACTAAATACTAAATTGAATCTATTGGAACACAGGTAATTTTTTCCCATTGCCTGAAAAGTAACCGTTTTGGACAAGGTTTCCTCCCAACAGTGATGATTTGATACTTGGTCTTAACATTACACTGACGCATAAGTACATAGATCAGGTAGTCACTGTTCATGAACGTCGGGTTGAAAGGTTGGGATTTAAATACAGGCTCTGTAGCCCTGACTTGAGCCTCTACCATTAGTGCTGATAGACGGTCCGAAACTTTACTGCACCTTTAACTTAAAGGCTTTTTGTGGTCGGCAGGGTGGAGTACCTTCAGGCCGTTGTTTTTCTACGGGAGGCATGAACGGACACCCAGTGAGTTGACTCCTTTAGCCTTGGTATTCCACCGGGAGCTGCTTTTTTAGCCTGTGGTGGTAGAGCAGATTCTTGGGGGAAGCGTTATGGTTCTTGTTGTTGCTAAGCAACTATTGGAAAAATATTTGTAACACCTACAAGTGTTTTCGCTGTGTGAGTGCAGTCAGAATGTGCCCAAGAGAAGCCAGTGCTGTAAAAAGTGGTTCCCGGTGGACACATGAACTTAACCTTTCGACCCCCTTTGTTTAAAAAAAAAATCCCAGTCCTTATCAACTCTTACCCTCTGTAAATCCAAGTCAATCCAGGTGGGGGGATACTTTGTCGCACGACCATGGTGCTCAATGAGAAAAAGGTTTATTTTCTTTTTTTTCTTTCTGTGAAAGCCACAACGTGGAGTGACACGGTCATGATGAATTATGAATTAGACTTAAAGTGGCCCTGCTGAATCCTCCTCTCTCTCTCTACTTGAAATTGATGTTCGGCATCGTGGCGTGTTGGTGTTGATTTGAAAGTGGTTTGGCTGAAGGCGATGATGCTTAACAATGGCCCCTTTGCTTCTCTGTCTCTACCAACCTTTTATTTTATTTTTTATTTCTTCTCTGCTCACATGATTGGCAGGTCTGTTAGTCACCAAATTGATTGTCACGACCATCTGCATCAAACTGCTTTGATGTGTAAATCATAATTGTAATGAGTTGTGCGCGTGTGTGTGTGTGTGTGTGTGTGTATGTACTATATATATATATATATATATATATATATATATATATATATATATATATATATATATATATATATATATATATATATATATACATATACATGTGTATATATAAATATATGCACACACACACACACACACACACACACACACACACACACACACACACACACACACACACACACACACACACACACACACACACACACACACACTATATACTTGTATAATATACAAGTATATAGTGTTTGTGTGTATATTATATATTATATAATATACACACAAACACTGTATACTTGTATATAAACTCAAATATATTGTCTGTATTTGGGTTTTGTTACCCTTATCACATCATTATTCCACAGTAAGTCTTCGTCACCTCCCTTGTCCTCTGTAATAACACAGGTGTGTCTGTCATGAAGGAGCTCTTTGTTGTTTGTTGAACCTTCCATCTCTCTCTCTTTCTCTCTCCATCCGTCTCTCCGTCCCTCCATTCTTGCCATACAGTAGCAACTGAGATAGACTATCCGAGTGCTGAACACATTACGAAAGGATGGGGAATTAAATAACCTAATTTGTAAAATACTGTATATATTTATATTTTCTCAATATGCCCCCTTTTTTCTTCCTCATATTCGCACATGCCGACAGGAGCCTGGCCCGGCTAAGGTGACGGTGACCGGCAGTGGCGTTGGCGGAGGCAGCATCCCCTGCCTTCCCAGCAGCATCGCCAGTGCTGAGCGTGTGCCAACCAGCCGCGCCAGCCTATGGCAGGAAGAGGCCCGCTGGAGCCGCACCACCATCCCCTGCAGCCGCAGCGCGTCCTGCCTCAGCCAGCTGAGCCAGAGCCCCCCTGGGATCCCCGTCACCAGCCAGGATGGTGAGGACAACCATACAGTCACGTGTACGACAAAGAATCCTGAGAGTCCTCACAGAATAAAATTTGACGATCAGGATCCTTCTGTGTAGTATTTTTTTTTAAAGGCTTGACGTGTAGGGGCTGTCAACGATTATGACATTTTACTTGATTTAATTGTCGCTCAAATTATTGCGATTCACGATTAATTATTTTCGTCGTTGAACATTATGATTAAGAATTACATTTCTGTTTGGCAGATATGACAAATAACTTGCGTAAGTTAACTTTAGCTTTATACTTTAAAAAAAACCTGACTCAATTCATAGCTGCCAGATATGTACCACAACAGGAACATGAGAACAAATATTCAGAAATGTTAATATTAAGTCAAAGTTCATCAAGTAAGCTTGTAGATATGCCATTTTCAAAAGATCTGTATACATTTGAAAACTTGTGAAATGGGACTTTTTGCACACATTGCAGTATTGATTGATTGAAATTGAGTACTTTTCCCTGTGTAGTGGGTGGTAGAAACATTCTGTCCCCCTGCCAGCCTCCTCCAGTGTGACCAGCTGTCATGTCTTCATTGGAACACACATCCACCCTGGCATTCCTCTGTCTTTTCCCAGATGGAGGCACCGTGAGCACCGGGCGGAAGGTGCGGGTGGAGAGCGGCTACTTCTCCCTGGAAAAGAACAAGACGGCGGAGCCCTCCTCCGCACAGCCGGCCGCGCAGCCTCCCCAGCACCTGCCCCTGTCCTCGTCGCTGTCCTCCCCCACCACGGGAGGAGCCCCCAACCACAGGTACAACAACTCGGAGTCGGACCCCCACGGCTCCCCTTGCTACCCCTCCCCAGATCCCATCCCCTCCCCAGGTTCCCTGCTGTCCCCCACCTACTCCACCATCAGCTCCTCCCAGAGCTCGCTGGACTCCGAGCCCAGCAGCGCGCCCAGCTGGGATGGGCGTGCTGGCGGAGGCGGCGGCGGTGGTGGTGGTGGTGGTGGGGGAACAACAGGAAGCAGCAGAGCGGGACGACCTGGCAGGGAGTACGCGGTGCTGTCAGACGCGCCGCGGGCTCGCCGGCTGAGCTACCGCGAGGCGTTCCGCTCGGAGAAGAAGCGGCAGGAGCTGAGGGCGCGGACCAGGAGTCCCGGACGGGAGGAGGTGGCCCGCCTGTTTGGGCAGGAACGCAGGTGAGAGGTCAATCAATGGACGGATGGACCCCCGTGCACAACACGCTGTAAAGGCTGCACATTGGGCCCATTCTCAAATCAGCTTATTGTGACCCTAAACCAGTGATTCTCAAGGGACCCCCGGTTTGTTATGCCTTAGGCCACGGGCCACCATTTGATACAATTATCTCTGGGACGCCAATGTTGACCCATTAAGGCCTGAGGCCGATTCAAAAAATGTTTTCTAAATCCTAACAGTTTTTTAAAAAATATATAAAAGATAAATAAAAATTTAAAAAAAGCAGATCTACAAGCTCATAGTGCGGCACCGAGTGCCGCGCTATGAGCTTGTAGATCTGCTATTTTTGAATAGCCACAGAAATCTAAAATGACACAGATGCGTTCCCTCTCTTAATGGGTTAAAATCCTCAGTTAATTTAACTCTTGAGAGTGTACCAATGGAACGAATTGAATGGAACCTTTGAGTCCATTTGTACACTCTTTGAGTTACAGACCCGTAAGGGGGAATTTGGTTTCAAACTATCAATCAATGTAGCTGGGGGACCCCCTGGAACCCCCTCAAAGACCCTTGGGGGTCCCTGGACCTCACGTTGAGAACCAACTGCCATAAACCACACAGTCGTGCAGAAACGTAAATGCTGATCCTCCTCCTACGAATGACGGTGGAAAACCCTCTGTAAACACATTAAGGGTATAGCTGGTTGTTAACTTCATGCACAACCCTACATTTGGTGCCATGAAAAAATTATGGTGTGCAATGATTTCCTACTTGGTTGGGATCATTCCCCACAATCAGCATTTTTGTCTTCTAGCACCACCGTGTGGCCATTATCTTTTAGGCACCGCAATTTCTTGACTTCAAAAATGTTATTCAACTGCCTTAGTTTGCCAGTGGTTAGCTTTTAGTGAGTTACAGTGATTTAAGTGCATGTGTTATTTTTGCGCTCTTTTTCTATTTGTCTCTGCCTCTTGCTACTTTTGCTATTTTTTGGTTTTGTTGTCTTAATCTCTTGCAGGGAGCTTCTGAACTGAGCTTTCCAGGAGCCTCTGCTCTTCCAAACCCTTCCATCCCTGTCCTACTGCTGTGCCCTGCTGGTCACGGCTGACTCCTGCTTTCTGTCATTTACTCTGTGCACTCCCTCAAATCTCTCTCTCTCACACACACACGCAAACAGACACACACACACACACACACACACACACGCACAGACTCTGGTATTTGGTTTAGATATACACACACACACACACACACACACACGCTCACTAACTGATTAATGGATACACTTTGCATTTCACTCACGCAAACACACAAACACTAATGGGTTCCCTGTCGTCAGTTAATGCTGGTGAAACCACCATTGCTGCAGCGACTGGGATCTGCTCCTCTGTTCTCCACTCCAGCAGTGACCCTCCCTCCTCCTCTTCTTCTTCTTCTTCTTCTTCTTCATTTAAAGTTTGATCTCTCTCTCTACATAACACACTGTTCCTTCATACCGTCACATACCTCTGGGTGTTGTTTCTCTTGGGGATCATCCGTTTATGTCTATACTTTGCCATGTGTGAAAGGAACTGTGTGCCAGAATCGGTTGTGATAGCTGTTAACGTTGTTGTACAGTGTGTGTGTGTGTACACTACAGTGTGTGCACACTCTAAGCATTCACATTGAAATAATTGTGGTGCAGATATAGATTTTGGCTCATAGTTACTTCCATGTCTTTCTCTGATCTCAGTTTATGCTGGCTGAGTTGTAGGCTTTCTTTTGGGAGGGGGGGGGATAGGATGCAGTGCAGCTTGTACTTATGAACAACCGATATGCTATGGCTGGTAAACTGTGATTTTTATAGAAATTAATTAACAGTATACTAAGTTATGTTTCTTTAACCACTTGAACCCTACTTCTTTGACTGGGTCCCCCGGGGGTCTGTACTTGGTATCCTCCTTTTTGCCCGCTCCGCCAAATCCTTTTGCCTAAAAATAGCCGCTCTACAACCTCACAACGCGATGTGTTGTAGGCTTGTAGATCTGCTATTTTTGCTGAATGTTCACCTATTATCACATGCCCGGAATAGGGACGCTAGGGTTCATGTGGTTAATTAAGTTAAGTGTTCGTTAATCAGGCAATTTGTCACCTCATTTATATAGATATGTACTCTACTATTGTTTTAGGATGTCCAACTAAAAGCAGCTTCTTGTTGATGTCTCTCAGGCGTTCACAAGTAATAGGCCGATTTGAGGACGGTCAACCTGTGGAGCATATGGACACAAGCTCCTCCACTGAGCCTCCGCCTACGACCACGTCCATCCAGAGACAGGGCCGCAGCGAGAGACGCTACCTCGCTAGCAAACAGGTATGCTAGTTAGTGTTTTTTTTTTGGAAAAACATAGTAACTTTAGTGTGTGATTAGTCTCTCAAGCTAGACTATCTCTTCCAAAATCTTTGAGAGTCTGTAATTCTGCCCTGCAAAAGTTGAGAACAGGGAACACACGCTTTATCTTCTATTCATTTTCAGCGTTTCTGAAATACTATGGGAACCAACATGTCTATCTTGAGAGACTTTGCATTATTGTATAATGTTACTTTGGTTCTTTGATATTTGTCTTGATGCCAGGATTTGGCCCGATCTCCCTAGAAAGAGATTCTTGATTCTAGTCGGTCTACCTGATTATGTAATAGTTGAATAAAAATAAGTTGTATCTAAGTGAATAACATCAAAACAAAAGTCAGGAAGCAGTGGTGTATTGACGAGAAATACACACTTAAACTAGAAAAAGTGCTCCTCGGAGCACAAGTCTCCGCCAGGTCAGGTAGATTATTGTGGCCTCCTGGTGGCGCTATAATAGGCCAATGTGAAAAGGGTGCAATTTCTTTTTAGGCCTTGCACGACAATCGGACACTGCATTTATGATGTGAGGCATTTTGTTCCAAAAATGTGGTTTGCTAAATTAGACCTGCTGGTGGCGCTATAACAGGCCAATGTGAAAAGGGTGGCATTTCTTCCTTGGCCTAGTGGGAATGTGCGTGCAAAGTTTCACACAGATCGGTGCAGTTATAGCTAAAAACGTGAATCGGCTTGTTATTGCGCCACCATGAGGCTGATGTGAACGTTCAAGTGGCATTTCTTCCTGGGCCAAGTGGGAATCTCTGTGGAAAATTTCACGGAAATAGTATGCTGCGTTCATGATTTGAGGCATTTTGTTCAAAATGAACCAATCCTGCAAACTTTGGAAGCCAATTTTAGCCAGTCATGATGGAATATGGAAAATCTGACAGATCCGTGTTGATCACATGGCTATAGAGATACTGTGTACCGATTCGCGTGTTTTTTGGACAAAATCTGTAGGAGTAATAGCAAAAAAATAGTTTTGCAAAAGTTGGCCTCATGGTGGCGCTATGACAGGCTGATCTGAAAAATGTTGGGCAGAGGTTCTGCTGTGGCATCCAGGGAGTGTGTGTGCGCAGTTTCACAGCGATCGGGCCAACTGTGGCGGAGATTAGCTGGTAACAGACAGAAGGACGGACACAAACACACACGGACGGACGGACAGGGGGCAAAACATACTCTCTCGCCATGCCTTTCGGCCTGGCGGAGACAATTAAGTTCCTATTGCTGATTCTTAAAACAGAACTGTTAGCTTTTAATGTTTAATATGTTACATCAAATGCATGATATCCAACCATATAACACTTTTGTGTTGTGATCTTTTTTTAGGATATGTCATTGGACTCTGCGAAGGAACGCTCAGTGCCGGATGTGTCCAGCAACATACTTGCCAACGTCAGAAGAGCCAAGTCCCTCGACCGCAGAGAGACCGAGTCCTCCATGACGGTGAGTGTATTCATGTTTTTGATTATCGCCTATTGTTTTATTGTTAGAATAAAGCATGTGTAACCAATACAAAATCTGAAGAATGATTGCCTTGGAACCCTTGGAGTTCCCTTGAGGACGCCTGAGGGTCTCCAAACCGCAGTTTGGAAACCTCTGCCCAAGGGGAAGTACTGAATGTATTTAACCACCAACTGAGTGCTGTGGTACTTTTATTGCATCATCAACATATGTAAACAGCTTAATGATGCTCCTTAATTACTGGGAACACAGATAATGATAATTAAATTGCAGGATAAACATTATTTGCACGTAATCATAATCGGTGTAGATAAGTGGCAGAGGATGCTCACTAGGTAGAATGACTGTTGAGGCTAGCATGTTATAGCAATATCTTATTTTTTTTTTTTAAACAATGATAAAATGTCAGAAACTATACTCTACCAAATTCATAACAAAGTCAGTCGTACAGATTAAGTGAACTACTATGACCCTAAGGCTACATCCACACTAGGATGTTTTCATTGTAAAACAGCTTTTTTAAATGAAAACCATCTCTCTCCACACAAAGGTTATAGCATCTTGTCAGGAATAATCTCCGTCCATACTCCACACCTGAGAACGCATATCACATGGCCATCATGTACACGGAGCATACATGTGCCACGCCGATCACATTTGACAGCCATGACAACATCAATGATACACTACTTAGTCACAGTTAGTGACCGCACGTTTCAGTAATTAACCAAGCTTGTACATTCAAAGAATTCAAAGTTCTGTTGATGTAGTTTTTGGATTTTGCTAGGGCATGCAGGTCAAACTCATTTCAGGTAACGGTAGTTTTTGTCTGTGCTGAAAGGCACAAATGCTGTCATAGTATGTAGTATTTGGTAACAACCAGGCCTGGAATTGCATCATTTTAGGGGCAAGGCCACTTGGACTTCTTCAAAAGAAAAGTTTGGGGATGTGGGGGGGGGGCCCGCTATTACTGTACTACTTTCGCCCACTTGTAATCAGCCATGTCAGTTTAACTTCCCACTTGTTTCCACAAACTTTGTAGCATTCATCATTTAATGGCCTTAATTGTTGGCTAAGGTAGTAGCTCAATCATTTATCGTGTATAAACATTCAGGAGCAAACAATCCTTAGTTACAAAATATGTTGTAACAAAACTCTAGTCTCTAAAGCAACAAGTTATCAAAACCATTGTTATGTCTCAGTGTATCAAAAGTTTTTCTCCTCTCCATGTGACGATGGAGCAAAAGCATGTAGTACCAGTAGCGTGCAGTAACATACCCGTTTGGTTGCAAGTACAATTTAGGCATTTAGCAGAAACTCATATACAGAGTGATTTATAAGTGCGAAATCAGATTAAGTGGCATGAACCCTAGTCAACAAACAACAGGGTAAATAGTCACATAAGCAGAAAAACAAATGTAGTGCTTCAAAGAAGTAGAGTGCAAAGAAAACAATGTGTTGCTCAAAGAATCTAGGTAAAAATCAAACCTAGTGTCTATCTAAAGCAGGGGTTCCCAACCTTTCTGTTACCCCGGACCCGCTGACAGTTCATAAGATTTACAGCATGGTTGTGGTGGTTGGGGGTGGGGGCGCGTGCATCAATCGTACCAAAACACAGGAGTTGACTGCCAGTCAATGACACATCACTGGCTGCTATTTATATATTATTATATCACTAATGTTATATCATTGACCTAAATGGTGTTATATCAACAAGAATAGGATGATGATCATGAAGGTTATGTCTGTATCAGAGATAACTTTGGACAGGTGGAAAACTTAAGTTAAACTTGCAGAGTGACGCATCACTTTACCTGAGTTACATCTTCTGATGGTTGTACTTGAATGTTGACATGAAATAATAATCCTGTTTAGTGTTTCATTAGCGCGATCGTGACAAAATTGGCTACAGCTTGTAGAGACGTCGCGCGTCAACACACGTTGAAACAAAGGCAAAGATAAAGATAGCGAGGATTCAACAGTGATGTCAGTGTTATGAAACAGGAAGTAGCACGGACGAAGCTGTTTATAAACCACAGTGACATCACTGACGAATCCTTGGTATCTTCATGTGACCGACTCAACTTTTCTCCGCTCTTTGGAAAATCCGGTCGACGCAAGGTTATAGATTCACGGCCGGGAAAACTTGGAATTCCCGGCCGCCTCCTCGCGGACCGGTGGTACATGTCTGCCGGTCCGCGGACCGGTGGTTGGGAACCCCTGATCTTAAAGAATATACTATCTAAATAGGATTCTTAGCATTCGTGATCAAGCAAAAAAAACGACGCTATGTTTGAAGCCATACAGTACCACTCAAACAGAACCAAGCAAGTGACCTGAGGGGTGTCCAGGCCAGGGCACAGTGTGTGCAGTAAGCATTGGTCTGTCAGTGTGTTGCGTTGGTCAAGCTGGCGAAAGGCGCAGCTGCTGACCCCCCTTCCAATTCCCCCACACACACACACACACACACACACACACACACACACACACACACACACACACACACACACACACACACACACACACACACACACACACACACACACACACACACACACACACACACGCATGCACGCGCACATGTACAGAGTACAGACACACATGCAAGAACTGACACACTTGCTCACACACACAGAAACAGATATACACACATGCACGAGCATGTACACCGCCACCCACCCACCGCCCCTGATATAAATAGCTTGTCGGGGACCTGTTACAGCCACAGTAGTGTGTATGTACATGAGAGGCTGACGCCGTGAGACAGATTGTCTGCCTGTGAAGGGTGTGTGGAGTGTGAAAAGGGCACTCAGCCATCAGAATGACTCTCTGCCAGACCATACCAGCTCACCTGACGAAGCTCAACAAAAACAAGGTATTGCTGAAATCAACAGAACCTATTTGGGTCTGAAATGGCTGTAAACAGGTTTGAGCTTGGTTTGACTGGCCTGTGGGGGGAAGCAGTTAGTTTAGGTTTCACAGGATCCTGCTGTCTCTCTGGTCAGAGTGAGCAATTGGTCTCCTTGCACAGTGCTATGAGAGAGACCAGTGCATTTCATTGCTCTGAGAGAGACCAATGCATATTGTTGCTCTGAGAGAGACCAGTGCATTTCATTGCTCTGAGAGACCAGTGCATTTCATTGCTCTGAGAGAGACCAGTGCATATTGTTGCTCTGAGAGAGACCAGTGCAATTCATTGCTCTGAGAGAGACCTGTGCATTTCGTTGCTCTGAGAGAGACCTGTGCATTTCGTTGCTATGAGAGAGACCAGTGCATTTCGTTGCTATAGAGAGACCAGTGCATGTTGTTGCTATGAGAGAGACCAGTGTATTACTGCATATCATTGCTCTGAGACAGACCAGTGCATACCGTTGCTATGAGAGATAGCAGTGCGTTTCGTTGCTATGAGAGATAGCAGTGCGTTTCGTTGCTATGAGAGAGACCAGTGCATTTCGTTGCTATGAGAGAGACCAGTGCATATTGTTGAGATTTGATTTGATTTTGCTAAAATGTGTGCTGCAAAATCCTACACATCTTATGTCCAAAATCGCTACTTTTCAATTAATGGGGAAAAAAGTACCTGTGCTCTTGTCAATACTTTTCATTGGTTAAATGCTTATAAAACCCACAGACAGTCTTAACCACTTTAAACCTGGCGTCACTATTTAGGGCATGTCAAGATAAAAAAAAAGCAGATCTACAAGTTCACAAAAAAAAAATTGCAACACTGTCATACGATAAAGTATAAAATAGGGCATCATTTATGAAAAGAAAACCCTGTCTCTATTGTCGCTGTCGGGCAGACAGCGACGATAGAGACAGGGTTTTCTTTTAAATATTTTTATATATTCTAGAGCCAGGTGTAAAGTTAAACCAGTGAGGAATGCTGGTTTTACAACAAAATATTCACAAACAAAATGACATTATTGATCTCAATTTGGGGTTTTGGAAGCATCGTGAAGATATGAATATGTCCTTTAGGCTAACAAGTGATTAAGCCAACTTTCATCGGTATTGATCATCATCTTGACTTGTTTTCCCTCTAGCCTGATCTGCTTAACTTCAAGAAAGGATGGATGGCCAAACTTTACGAAGACGGCATGGTAATTGATCTCACTGGAACAAGCAAACAAAAAAAAAAATCAGAATTATCCATTAATTCACTTGTTGTTTCCCTGTATTTGAACTCTGTAAACCTCTTGATGTCATTTGACTGGAGGACTGCTAGAATCCAACTAATAGCGTTGTCTTCTCCTCAGTGGAAGAAACACTGGTTCGTTCTAACAGACCAGAGCCTGAGGTACTACAAAGACTGCATAGCTGAAGAGGTACGTCTGTTAAAAGACCGGGAACGTATCTGTCATTTTAAGATTTCTTTAGCTATTCAAACATAGCAGACAAGCTCGTGGCAACATTATTTTTTTTTAAAGCAATCATTTGTAAAATATTTTGTTCCAGGGACCCCCCAGAAGCAAAGATTTGAGTTACAAATGTTCACTTTAGATTACAGTATATTAGATGTCTTTATTATCCACAAGGGGAAATTGTTTTGCTCAGGTCAATGCATACATTCAAGACAAGACAATACATAAATATACATCACAATTAAAACACCTAGCAAAGTACTTCAATTCTATAAAAGATAAAGTTCTAAATTTAAGAGTCTTTAGAAGAAAGCAATGTCCTCTTCACACTTGTGGAGCGCCCAGAATGTGTTTTTGTATGATGTCATGTGTGTGTGCATGTATGCATGTCCATGGAGCTATTTAGCATACCGAGTCCAGCTCATCCTGGCGCCTGTGTGTGCGTTTGTGTGCACATACTGTATTCATGGTGGGGAGGGGGGGGCATTAGCAAGCAAGTCCAGTTCGACCAGGTGAGGTGGATCAGGTATTAGGGGGTTTGTGTTAAAAGATATTTAACAATATATATTCAAAGATTTGCACAAATGTTCAAGATATTTCAAAAATAGCACATCTACAAGCTCATAGTGCCGCACTTGGTGCCGCGCTATGAGCTTGTAGATCTGCTAGCCAAATAAATCTAAAATGACAGAGATGCGTTCCCGAATTGAATGGGTTAACTTCCTTCAACCAACTGATCCCCTAACTATGGCCTCAATTGTGTTAATCCCATTTTCCTATTCCGTGCCCCGCCAGGCTGCAGACTTGGATGGCGAGATCGACCTGTCGGCATGTTACGATGTGACAGAGTTCCCCGTCCAGAGGTACTACGGCTTCCAGATCCTGGTGAGTGATGGTTTCAGCATATCACCACATAATCCCCATACCATCAATCACCGGTGAAGACGCTTAACCACACGAACCACCTATTCTGGGGGGAGAACATTCCGCGAAAAGAGTCGCAAACTTGTAGATTGTTCATTTTCTATATGGTGTGATTTGATGTAGAGTGAAAAAAGGAGCAGACTTAGTATAGAGGCCTAGGGGACCCCGGTCAACGTAGTATAATAGGGTTTGATTGATTATTTAATTAACAGTTTGCAAAAAAGGTACAGTGGTACGATTATACAAATGGAGCCAAAAGGAGAACACAAAAAGCCCTGAGGGCTTATTTCCATTGTGGTTCTGTTTTATTCATTGAGACATTTAAAGACAAACGATAATATACAAAAATATGCAAAACATATACTTAGTAGTAATAAAAAAAAGAGAAACATATTTACAGTAAACGGGGGGTGTCATTTCTGGTGTTAAGCGCAGACTTTTTACAGAGACCAGTTACAAGTTGCAGATGGGTGCTCTGTTATAGCGGTTTTGAAGTGCTTCAAGTGGTTAAGGTAAAACGTGTAGGTATCACTGCGTCGCTGTAGCCGTGACCTGCCAGTCTATAAACGGCCCGGAGACAGCATACTGTCTACATACTGTACGACTGTGGGTATCGGGTTTAGCCATTTCTCTTTTAAAAACAATTCTTTGTCTTTGAAGGATGTCACTTGACCTGTCATCCCTCTGAGAGAATGACATCATGGGGTCTAAATCTGCCACAGGAGTTGCCACCCTCGAGTATCCCTCTGAACCCACACTCCTACTTCATCATAAGCAACATGTTGACCTAACCTTCCGCATTGAAAAAAGAAACTGTGCACTTGTATCCACACGTGCTAGATCTGCCCCTCTTGTTTTGGAAAAACAAAATATGTATGAGCTTTAAGGCTTTACACACTGACAGCTATGCACTCCTCCGGTGTCCTAATATTTATGGGTTCGCAGTGTAAGGATGCTCACCTCATACAGTAGCATCGGAGAGCCTTTCATCCCTTTGCTAAAAGACGGATGCTTTCTGGACCTAGTATAGACAGACAGTATACATGCTTGTAACTTCAATGGTACATCTCTAATCAGTGTCAATGGAGGTTTTACTTATGGGCAGCAGTAGTTTGAATGAGGATTATTTTAGTTTACATTGGTTTGAATGAGGATTATTTTGTTTCCATTGGTTTGAATGTAAATGATTTTGTCACCATTGCTTTTAACGTGCATAATGCTGTTTACAGTGATCTTGAAGTAGCTTCCCCGGATGGTTTCTGGGGTATGGCAAAAATAGAGGAGCAGAAGGGATCAACGTGGGTTTAGTGACGTGAAATTAATAACTCTGGTATTTATAACTATTCCCTGTTACGTCCAGTCTTGGATAGGGGTTAGATTTAGGATCAGCACAGAACCAAAACACATTGTCATCTGCATAAACTAAATGGGACACAGTTCCTGTTTTTCTTTTTTTATTAAGACAGATGCAGACTGGGTAGGACAGGGAATCCCTGCAGGATTAAATATAGGCCAGCAGCAGTAGTACATGTGGTTCCAGAGACGATTCCAGACACCTCTGGTTCCGGAGAAGCTTCCAGACACCTCCGCTCGTGAAATCCATATACTGTAGCTGCCCTCAGTTAACCTCGCCATGAATTTTAAACATTCTGACATCTTGCAAGCAAGTATAGGCAACGGAGGCAAACGTGGGGTAACAGAAAAAGCTGCATAAACGCTTGGTGATTCATCAGAAAGCACAACCTCATTTCACTGTTCATGGAAAAGCTGTGAACTTCAATACTGTTGATGAAGTCACTGTCGGAGGTCTTGAAATACATAATTGGTTTTAATCACACTCAGTCCAAATCCAAGATGTAGTCATTTATTCCCATAATCACCCAATATGACTGTACCAGTTAACATGATTTGTAATATGTTGTGGAGTACATAGTCACAAAACCTCTGAACAACGTAGAGGTACAAAAACAGACTGCTTTTGACACCCTGTCGTGTCATCCCTCTGTGTGCCTACAGAGCAAGGAGGGCTCGTGGACGCTGTCGGCCATGACCTCGGGAATCCGTCGCAACTGGATTCAGGCCATCATGAAGAATGTGAGGCCCACCATTGCCCCCGATGTCACCCGGTAAGCCCCCCCCCCCCCTCCCCTGCCTCCGAGGGTGGATTATAGATTGAAACTTCACCATTGGGAAAACATGTCAGCTGTTTCTTTTTGCTTTTTTTTCCTCATTAATCTCTCTCTTCTTCACCCTCCTCTCTGCTCTCTCTCTCCCACTTTTCTCTCTTCCCTGCCTCAACCCGGTATAACCACACCGATTCCAGGAAAAACATCTCTCTGAAACTGTCCGTTCTGAAGCCCAGGTTGGAGTTGCTTGTGTGTTGAATATATAAACACCCACCCTCCTCCCCCCCCTCCCAAACAGTGATGTAATGGCTCAGTAATGTCTACCCTGGCGTGTTTGTCGTCCCAGCCCGTGTCATGTGATTGTTGAGTAATGTCTTGCTGTCAGCCGCCAAGCCGCAGAGACTTGACGGCCCCACACACTGCTGCCCTATCCGTCAACTGTAGGATCATCCACCAAGCTGCCACCAAACTGTTACCAAACTAATTGATAATATTATTGATCCCCAACAGTAAACAGGGGTCATTAATCCATTAACTCTTTAACTGCCAGAGTGTATACATAAAAAAACTCACCCACTGCGAGAGATTTTAAGATTTTCTTAATTTTTCAAGTAGTCACAACATATTTATCTCCAGTATGATCGATCCCCTGATGGTTGCTAATCACTGAGGGTTTCACTGTGTGGTTTCACAAATGGCAACGAGGTCATCGCATCCTCATTGACATTTTACACAGGAGCCGAGATGCAGCATTTTTAAGTACCGTAGTAAGTTAACCAGGAAGTGAATGGAGCAGTAAATCTTCGGCTCGCGTTATCTCTGGTTCTCTGTGAAAAGAATCAAAAAAATAATCGTCCGAACTCGTCGTTGGCAGGCTGAGTGAGCCATAGCAGAATTTGACGAATTAACTCGTCCATGGCAGGCAATAAGACCGGTAACGTACGACTCAGCAGATCTACAAGCTCATCTACGAGCTTGTAGATCTGCTATTTTTGAAAAAACGTGAAACTTTGTGCAAATCTTTGAATATATGTTTTAAAGCGAACATATTTAACTCCGATCTGTGCTTCTGGGGGGTCCCTGGAACAACATATTTTGAGATGGGGGTCCGCGGCCAAATACTGTACATGTAATTCTGGCGGACCTTGACATGGAAAAGTTGGAGCACCCACTGATATTATAGCAACATACTGTTAGGATATGTGTTTGGCCACGGACCCCCATCTCGAAATGTTTTGTTCCAGGGCCCCCCCCATGAAGCAAAGATTTGAGTTTTGCACACATTTTCACGATTTTTATAAAAAAATGCAGATCTACAAGTTCATAGCGTGGCACTTGGTGCCGCGCTATGAGCTTGTATATCTGCTATTTTTGAATAGCCAAAGAAATCTAAAGTGACACAGATGCGTTCTCGGACTGAATGGGTTAACAGTCTATAATTTATACATATAACGATTACAATGGCAGCGCAGAGGATATAGCAGAAGAATACAAGTCTCGACAAATAAGAATAGACAGAATCTCTCAAATGGAACACTCAAAATTGGTGACCGGCGGAGTCTCCGGTAGGATACACAATGGAGACTCTTCATCAAATTATTAGCTTCAGAATGCGACAAAAACACGAAATCTCCATGAATTCAAGGCTCCATGGGATGAGTAATGGATAGAAAAAAATGTCATTTTGGGGGTGAACTATCCCTTTAATAATGATTGTTATTGTAAAATGTCGGGTTTGGGAACAATCACAGCTGTCACTAAGGGAGTAGCGAGTAACAGCTGGGGAAGTATTTTGTTACAGCTCTATGCTCCACAGCAACAGAAGTATTCATATCTTACCTCACTTTTTTTTTTGTTGTGATAACCAGACAACACCAGGCCAGTGCGTAGGGTACATTGTTGTGTCTTGTCTTAAACAAGACTCATCATCATATTTATGTATATCCTGCCCTACAACAAGCAGTAACTAGTGTTTTAAATGTCAAAGGTCATAACCAGGGTATAACAAGAATTTGATCATTCAATACTAAAACATTGATACGCTATCAACTACTTGCACAGGATATGCAGCAGGGCAAGAGGCCATTGTCATTTTCTGTTCTTTTCACTACTCTGCTATGGTAATTACTGCTCTTTGTCTTTGTAAGGCAGTAAAGGTATCCTAAGCTTTGTGCTGCACAAACCAATGAGTCACACACCTTGCCGTGCCAGAGCCTGCTCCCTCCAGGGGGAATGTGTGATATTTTTGGCATTTCCTCACAGACGCCCCAACAGATACCTCGTCCTTATTCTGGGGTTGTGCCCCCTCCTCCTTAGCCCCTCCTTTTACTCTGCCACCTCCACACAACACGATGGAAATAGATTGTTCAGTCAGGCTTCGTTTTTAGCTCCGCAAAACACTAAAAGTGCCAAGCAGTGTCCAGATTACTGCAAACACATTCCCCCCCATATGACTACTGTGTAAACGGGAATGGACACGGAACCCAAAGCCCCGGCAACTGCAGGAGAGCCAACGGGCCGCTTAAGTCTCACGTTACATCTGTGGACACTAAGGCTTGATTTATACTTTGTTGCTTGCTGGTGTCGCGCACCGGAAATAGACGATCTACAAGCTCACAACACGTCACACTGTGACACTTTGTGAGCTTGAAGATCGGCCATTTTTCGGTGAGCGGAACTGACACACAGCCAAGCATAACGGGACTTAAGTGGAAGGCAGAAGCTGCTTTGTGCTCGATGTGCAATTACCATGGTTTGGCTGAACTAATGACGGTTTTGATGTTTTGATATGATGCGCAAATATCATATAATTGCGCATTAAAATGCACTTCAGGGATGCCGCACTGCTAAAAATGGATGTGCTGATGTATGCCTGTTGACCACTAAGGTATTGTGAGTAGCTTGAGCTCATGGAAATGTTGTTTTATCATTGGCCAATTATTTAAGCTGTCTTCGATCCATGCACTCAGATTTTTTCGTTACTAATTCTTACTCTCGCTGCCTTCAGATCACTCCCAGAGGAGAAGGCCAAAGGTCAGGTGGTGTTGGAGCCATGTCTGCAGCCCTCGCCTGAGCCCAGCCCCAGTCCTGAATCTCCCAGAGTAGACATCCCCGCACAGCCAGCCGGGAGCAATGCCTCCGTCCCTGCTTCTGAACCGCGCAAAAGTCGGGTCCGCGAGCGCAGGCGAGACGGCCGCTCCAAAACCTACGACTGGTCCGAGTTCAAAGAGGGACAGAAGGAGAAGCCCAAGATGGACAGAGCGGACACCGTGGACCTCAGTTCCGCGTCCTCCACTACAACAACCACCTCTTCTTCCTCCTCGTCCTCCACTTCTTCTCCAGCCTCCTCGCCTGTCTCGAACGCCTCTTCTCCCCAGACCTCCTCGTCTGCCTCGGCTCCCGCACCGCCTCGCGCCGCAGCTCCGGGCGAGCCAGAAAAGGATCAAACGCGCTGGCATGAGGAGAGGAAGCGCGTCCTTCAGCACACCCCGCCCGGCGTCGCTCACACACCAAACACAGTCACAGTCACAATGACTAGTGTGTTAAACACCGCGGTTCATTCACGGATCCCTGAGCCCCAAGATCAAGGCAAGATGGAGGTGGACCACCCAAGCCATGAGCCCAGTGGAGACAGCCGCGGGCAGAGGGTTGACAGAAGCTCAGATGTCCACGTAGAGATTGAGCAGCGCTGGCATCAGGTGGAGACGACTCCGCTAAGGGAGGAGAAGCAGGTGCCCATCGCCTCAAGTCCAGGAACCCCCAACTCTGACAGACTGCCTGCACACGAGCTAGCAGCCCTGCTAGACAAAGAGGTAGGTTTCCTAGATGGCTCAGGAAAGGTTTGTTTGGTGTTATTTTAGTTTTAGGTTTGTCAAAAACTGAACTGTGAAGCGATTGAAAATCATTTGTAATATCTATGTTTTCTGTCATGAGACGTTATATACAGTATTATATTCGCAAACTATATATCTCATGTATATGGTGCAATTTTGTCGTTAAAGGTATTTATTAGCCCATTGTCTATCTGTTGTTGAAGGATGAGACTGATTGCATTTGACAGCTTGTCTCAAGTAAGGCAAATTTCCATGCGGCTCATCTATGTACACCTAGGTTGTCCTTGTTCTCATGGCTACGTAATGGCTCAGTCATTTAGTATACATGCATGCAGATGTATGTGTGACTTCTTGTTTGAATATAGACGCTGCACCGTGTCTGCTCTTTTGCTACCATCACCTTTCCGTGCTTCACTTTCCAGTACTGTACAACAAAACTGAAAGTGTGTGTGTGTGTGTGTGTGTGTGTGTGTGTGTGTTTTTTTTTTACATGCTGTATTCTGATCAGTTGGGACAGAAGCAGAAGGAGCTGGATCAACTGCAGGAACAGAACAACCGTCTGCAGGAGCAACTACAAGATGCTCGAGGGAGAGAACGAAGTGCCAGAGAGGGTTATGTTCTACAGGTACCTCTTTCATCAAGCAGGAGAGGATTTGTTCAATAAGAGAAAAAAAAGAGAAATATACTGTATTCACTTAATTACGTAGTATTTTGACCAATGAACGTTTTTTTATTTGATATAACATCTGATGTAGTTAAAAGAGTGTGAAGTAAACTTAAACCATGACTACTTGCCCTATACTGTCTACAGTACACTGTAAATAATTACATAAGTTCAATACTAGGTATACCTACTGCATAGGACATTTGTGTGAAATAAGATTTGTGTGTGTGGCTATTGTTAATATTAACCACTTTAACCTGGTGTCCTTATTTGGTCATTTTCAAACATTTTCATTTGGGGGGAAATAGCAGGTCTACAGCTCACTTGAGCTTGTAGATCAGCTGTTTTCACCACGTGACACCATTGTACGATTACGTATAAGAAAGGGCTGAAGTGGTTAAATTCTACTAACAGGTGTTGGGCTTATCTCTAAAAAATGGATGGATGCATGGATGTGGTGTTCTTACTGTAGCATGAATTTTCACTAACTTTTTTTTGTGGAGTTTCACATCTCGTGGGGGAATAATTGGTTTGGATTGGTATGCTCAAGGTAAGATACTTGGCCAGGAAGCCTTGCGCTGTGCTTTTTCCTGTCACCAATGGTTGTCTGTCCCTTCTTGAGCTTGTTTTGTGCATGTACTGTATGTGGGTGATGCATGGTTTCTCTAATGACTTTACATCACGCATGTTTTCTTTCTAAAGTGAAATCTCACTGTATAGGGAACGGTATTTTTCGTTGTGTAACATCACATTCACCATTTGGGGGGGGGGGTTCTCATTTGGGGACTCAAGAACTGTTTATATGTTTTAAGTAAGTGATGGTACAGTATTGATGTGAGCACCCTTCATCTGTTCACCTTCATTGTCTACTTTTCCATATTACTCCTACCCACTTCTGAGTTTTCTGTGTTCCACCCTGTTTTGTTATTCAACCTCTTCACCTTCACATAACCCCTGAAAAAGCACAGTGGAACGCTGGGGGAGAAAAAAAATACTTTCAGTATCTTAACAAATGGTGTAAATTTTTTCATGGAGAGGCAGGAGAAATTCCTACGTTCTCCATGGTCGCTCCTGAGATGTGGCTCTCCATACGTAACGTGACAATGTGAGGTGATGTCACTAACGAAAAAAACTGTCAATCTTTTAAAGAGTGCCACAACCCCCGCCTCGCCACACAGAGTGCCATGGCAACGCCTGCACAAGCTTAACCAAGATCTCCAGGGCGAGCTGGAGACCCAGAAGCGCAAGCAGGACTTCACTCATCAGCAGGTTCAGACTCTAAGGAGGTCCTACTCCGAAGCCCAGAATGCCGTAAGCCGCCACGAGGATGACATCCAGGCCCTGCAGGCAAAATTGGCCTCTGCGATGGCTGAGATCCTCGCCAGCGAGCAGGCCGTGGCCCGCATGCGTAACGAGCTCAAGTTAGAGCAGGAGCGCTCCAGGGAGCAGGAAGAGGACTGGGGACGCAGCGAGGCCACCCTGCGAGCCCAGCTGAAGGACAGCGAGGACAGGCTCCGCGAAGTGGAGGCGACTCTCTTGGAAAGGAGCCAGGCCCTCAGGCACCTGGAGCATCAGCAGGCCTTGCAGCGTGACCACCTCAGGGAGGTGCAGAGACTCCAGGAGAGGCTGCAGGAGGTGACGGCCCACCTAAGCGCCACGGAGGAGGGTCACGCGCTGAAGGAAGAGCGTCTGAGGGGGGAGCAGCGTTGCATGCAGGAGAGTCACGAGAGAGAGAAGCAGAGCCTGATTCGGAGATTGGCCGAGGCTGAAGCCACGCGTTCGGAGACTGAGGACAAGCTGCTGGAGGCGGAGCAGGAAGTAGGAGCTCTGTTGGCCGGAAGGCGGGCATCAGCGGTAGTGGAGGACAGGGAGGAGGTGCTGAGGCTGCAGCAGGAGCTCACCCAGAAGACCAATGTGGCGGAAACACTGAGGGAAAATGTTCGCAGGCTGGAGGAAGAGAAAGGTCATCTCACCTGCCGCTGTCAGGAGCTTCTCAACCAGATTGCAGAAGCGGACCGTGAGGTCAGTAAGCTACGTGGCCGTCTGAATTCGGAAGAGACCAATTACAACACTCTGGAGAACTCCTATGAGAGGGCCTCGGAAGAGTTCCAGAAGATGAGCCTGTTCCTCAGGGAAAAAGAAGAAGAGATCCACCAGACTAAAGACATGTATGAGAGGCTGGTAGAACGCAAGGAGCAGGACTTGAAAGAGGTCCTCATTAAGATGGAAGCCCTTGGCAACAGCCTGGAGGAGACGGAACAGAAGCTGCTGGCCAAGGAGGAGCTTCTCTGTCAGATGAGTCAGGCTGAACCCTGCAGTGCCGAAAAGGATCTGCAAGCCAAGCTTGTGGTTGCAGAGGACCGTATTGCAGAGCTGGAGCAGCACCTCAATGCCCTGCAGCTTGGCTATGCTGACCTGCGCATGGAGCGACGAGAGCAGAAAGCGCATTCTCAGGACATACCTATGGGAAGTCCTCAGACCTCAGCCTCTATGCCAACAGAACTGACAGTCTCCTTTGACACTGCATCCAAGACTTTCTCAGATGAGTACCTAGCTAAGAGACCTCGGATACGGTTTTCCAGTATTCAGTGCCAAAAGTATATGACATTAGAGGACATGGACACCAGTCAAATGGACAGTGCTGCTATGGATACAACCCAAGGGGTTAGCCAAGACTCTAAGGAATTAGATTGGACCCCTTCCACTGATGTCATATTCCAGTACAGTAGTGACCCAGAGAAGTTTGTTTCCATTATAAATGCCCTAGAGACTAAATTGCTGGCCACTGAGGAAAAGCTAAGAACCCTCACTCAAAAACTAGAAGAGCAAAAAGCTGTTGGACCAGAAGTCCTGAATATGCCAGATCATCAGAAATCAGATAATAGCTCTGAGCAAGAGAAGGTACAAAGTTGTAACAGCGAATGTCACATTGTTACTGCTAATAACCATTATGCCAAGGCACTAGTGTGTGTAGAGACAAGTCGCAAGAAAGTCAGGGCTATTCTCAGTGGCCGCGGTCATGAGAACACTGATTCACAGCTTCAGTCCCTGTCAGAAATAGAGAATGAATTGGTCAACGCAACATTGTACATTAGACAAGGAGAAAAGACTTTGGAGCAGCACTCACCAGTAGACGTTCAAGACCAAACCCAAGACACTCTCAATACCAAGGTCTTGGATGAAGAAGCAGCTCGCGCCTTTGCCAAAACATTGTCATTTGAGGCAATAGTTTTGAACAAAATGGCTTTGTTGATACAGAATCCAACGTCTGACCTCCGACAAGGTCTTGGTGAGATATGTAGAGAAGTTGAGATCATCAAGCAAAGTGATAGAGATTGTTTGGCTATCGTTTACGCTGATGTGTTGACCAGGAAGTTAATGTTAGAGAGCGCTTTCTGGAAGGAAGTGGAGCAGGCAGAGACACAGTGTGAAATATTGCAGGTAGAAGGTTCAAATGCTGCTCAACAAAGAGATGACAAAGTTTTGGCTGAAGACAAGGTTATCTTTAATACCTTTGTTAAGGCTGAACTAGCCTACTCTATTCAAGACCTGAAACACTTCTATGAGGAGAAATTGGGAACACTAAAAAGGGAACTGGCCGAAGCCCATCATAATCTACAACAAAGGGAACTAGCATTGAAAGAGATTTTTGATGCTTTCCAACGGCCTGATTTTGAAAACGTAGTTAGAGAGGTCAGAAATAACCAAAAACAGAGTTTAATGGATATTAACCCTCCTGATCTTGCCCCTTATATGGAGCAAATTGAAATGGAAGGAGCCAGATATCTGGTTGAGGAAATCCTAGATAGACACTTAGCTGGAGGTGTGCCATCTTGTAGTGTTGATTCCATTGAGTCATTGCAAACTGGGCAAGAGAACCTGGCCGCTGAGCTTCAGAGACAGGCAGCAATTCTCCATAGATTTGCCCAAGAAATAGAGTCTGGTGGTAACCAACCTGGACTGGCCCACATGATCCGTTCTATTGCAGGCCACCAACCCACCCACAGTATCACAAGTAGCTCCCTTTGTATGCGTGAGGCCCTTATCCAGGCCCAAGTGGCTTATGTTGCCTGTAGGCTACGAGCCATCCACAAGCAAGACTTGAGTCGGTGTCAACAGGCAGGTCAGAACATGGACGCTCTTGTCCAGGAGCACGCCCGCAATGTCAGTGCCATTCGAGAGAACTACGAAGCCTCTTTGCAGGATGAGCGCCTCAGCTTTGACCAAACGGTGGCCACTCTCCAGAACGAGAACCAATCCCTGAAGAGTGAGATCAGCCAACGTGTTGTCCAGCTCTCCCAGCAGCAGGACCAACTGGTCCACCTGGAGGAAAGTTTCCAGAAGGAAACCGAAGAGCTACGGAAGAGGCACAGAGAGGAGCTGAGTCAAGTAGAGCAGGACCGTGCCTCCACGGTGCTTGCCCTGATGGAGACGACCGCTGACAACCAAAGAAAGATGGAGTTGTTACTGGTGGACATGGACACCACAGAGGAGCGTCACGATTGCCACGTTAGGCGACTCGAGGAGCAGTTCCAGGAAAGGATCTGTGAGCTCCAGCTTCTCCACAAGGAGGAGATTCAGAAATTGCACACACATTACATAGACACCATTCACTGCATCCAAGATAGAGAACAGGCCGTGGACAGACCTGAAGACCCCCAGGCTGAAAAGGCGGCAGAACCGACTTGGCCAATGGAGGAGGGTGAACAGGAGAAAGTGGAGGAGCCATGGACCAGGTCAGATGTGGACCCCATGGTAGTTCTAAAGGACAGGATCCAGGAATTGGAGACCCAGATGACCAACATGAGGGATGAGCTAGAGAAACAGCACCTGGATGGAGATGTGGCGAGCCTGAAAGAAAAATACCAGAGAGACTTTGAAAGTCTTAAGGTTCTTGCTCTTTTTTTTATTACTTTAGCAAATAATTATTTTCCTGTGGTTAGTTGTAGATACAGTAGGTAAAAGCATCTGCAGCTGTCATTCAAATAAACAATCTTATTAGAATGTTAACTAATATTCAAGGATGGATTGTAATTGGGAAAAATGACATGGAATTTAATGAGAAATATGTTTCTCAACATTTAAATATCACAAAATATCAGAAGAAAAATAAAATGGCATGCTGCAGTATGTCTTTGAGTTCTTCCTAATGAGTAAAAGTATTTTTCAGTTGCATGTATCACTGTCACTGTAATATACACTGCCCGTTTCACTCAGGCAGCAGTAGTCTGTACTGTAGACTGTCTTGCCCCAGTTCAGTAATAGAATGAACCACCGTCTTTCAATCACAAAAGTCAGATTCTCAGGGATTTTGCTTCACTGCCTTAACTCGCTCTTTTGCTAACCTACAGTAGCTTGGCTTTGTAATCACTAAAGGCTTGCATGGCTGCTTGCAACGTGGTATTTAATGGTACAATTTAATCAGCATCGTGTAGCCTAGAATGCTCTGGACATAAACTGCACTGACCTCATATTAGTCAGACATTACAACACAGGTGATTGATAAAGGAATATTCAGGATTTGGGCAATCATGTTAACCCTTCGCCCTCTAGGCCACATGTGAACGAGGCTTTGCGGCCATGGAGGAAACTCACCACAAGGTGGTAGAGGATCTTCAGAGGCAGCACCAAAGGGAGGTCTGTAAGCTCATGGAGGAACGAGAACGACTCTTGGCTGAAGAAACTGCTGCCACTATTGCTGGTAATTAAAATAAGATTTTATTTTAAAATGTTTCGTTCAAAATCGTATTCTCTATTAGTCTTCCCAGAAGCTACATTATGTGAATGTTAGATATCAAACAGCTTCATGTTTTGTTCATATTGGGTGGTGGTAGGGTGGGGGGTTCTATCACCATGGGTTTTAACTAGGGGTGTGCCGATATATCGTCCCGCGATATATCGCTATACGTTTTCGTGCCGATATGTATCGTTTTGGCGTAAAAAAATAAATAAAATAAAACACTTTTTTGCAATAATAATAATGCAAAAACAGAAGTATTTGGTTACATTTGATTCCCCCCCCCCCCCCCCCGATATATTTTCATAATAAAAGTGCCATATATCGTATCGTATCGATATTGTGAGCCCAATATCGTGTATCGTATCGTGAAACTAGTGTATCGGCACACCCCTAGTTTTAACTGTGGCTAATTGCTACCTGTGCTTCAGCTATTGAAGCTATGAAGAATGCACATAGGGAAGAACTGGAGAAGACCCATCGCTCCCAGCTAAGTGGACTGAACGCTGACATCGATGAGCTTCGCTTACAATACGAGTAAGTTGTCTAACAAGAGTGTGGTGCTATTCCAAACTAGTTCATATACTGTACCTACTGTATTATTAACATTCCTAAAGGTCACCGCAACACAAAGGGCTTTTGTTTTCTCTGGGCAGGGTACAGCATAACACATTTGGCAGTATGAGCATATTCGAAAGAAACGTATTGTCCACATACAAGCAGTTAAATTCAAATGTGTCGGTGGAACCCTCTTAGGGAGGAGTTGCAGTCCATTCAGAGGGAGCTGGAGGTTCTGTCAGAGCAGTACTCTCAGAAGTGTTTGGAAAACGCCCACCTGGCCCAGGCTCTGGAGGCGGAGAGGCAGGCCCTCAGGCAGTGTCAGAGAGAGAACCAGGAGCTTAATGCACACAATCAGGTTTATATACGCACCCACTCAAACACACATGGTGGGAGGTTGTGATGACCTTGCATTGATACATATTCATGTTGTGATGTACAGTACATACATTTACTGACCTCTAAATTAAACCTCTACCTTCACCGCACACCTACTGCATACCTAACCTTCATATTTAAAGTTAATGTTAATGTTGGACCTAAAATCCTCTTCAAATGTGACGACTAACAAAATGGCCTGACTTTGCAGGACTTCCTTTATACTTGCTGCAAGAATAAAAGTACAAAGAGACAATTCACTCGCATGCCCACAAACACACACATTCACACTCCCTCCTATAGACACAAACAAAGTGGACTATCTTTCTCTCTTGCCTACAGGAATTGAATAACAGGCTGACGGTAGAGATCACTCGTATGCGCTCCTGCTATAGTGGTGAAACAGTGCTGTCACCACTCACCCAGGGCAAGGATCTGTACGAACTGGAGGTACACACACACACACACACACACACACACACACACACACACACACACACACACACACACACACACACACACACACACACACACTCTAAGAGAAGTGAGCAAATTACACCAGTCCTTGCTGACCTTCACTGGATTTTTAAGATGTTACTGCTTGTTTTTAAAGCCCTGAATTGTCAGGCTCCTGCCTATTTTTGTGATCTTTTAACTCCCTATGAGCCTGGCCGCTGCCTGAGATGTTCCAGCAGGGCCCTACTAATGGTTCCAAAATCTCTGCTAGTTACTAAGGATGACCCTCGGCTGTAGAACTCTCTGCCTGGGGATCTCAGGCAGGCAAACTCAGTGTCCTCTTCTTAAAACTCCTATCGCACAGCTTTTTTTAAATTGATGACTTGTAACCTGCTTGTTTATCTTAACCTTGGATATTACTCACTTTTATTATTTATTGTATTATTATGCAAAACACTTTGTAGCTTAAAAGGTGCTACAGTATACAAATAAAGTTATTATTATCATTGTTGTTATTAACATCTAGTTTTCTTTTGTGATCTCTAATCTGTTGATTTCATCTCCTTCATATTAGGTGTTACTACGAATCAAGGAGTCAGAGATCCAATACCTTAAACAAGAAATCCACTCACTGAAAGATGAGCTACAGTCTGCTTTAAGGGTATGAGAAATCCATTGAAATTGTTTAACTGAAAGGATCATGTTTTATCCGTCTAAGTTCTCTTACTAAGAGAGCAGGAACTCAACTGGTGTTTAATGTTACCCTTTTCCAGGATAAGAAATATGCCACAGACAGATATAAAGGCATCTACACAGAACTCAGCATCGTGAAAGCAAAGGCTGACTGTGACATCACCAAACTGAAGGAAAAGCTCCTCGTTGCCACAGAAGAACTGGGAGAGAGGACAGTAGATGGAGCTGGCACTCCTGGATATGGTCAGTTGAACAAGGTTATCATTTGGGGGTCTTGGCATAGGAACATTTGTTTTGGATTTTAATGGTTTTGAAAAGCTAAATAGTGTTAATATGAATGAAGGCCTATTTGCATTGTTCTGCAGTATTTACAACTTGTAAAGAAAGAATTATCGGAAGAACAGGTTCTGTCATTCCATTCTGGCACTGTAGTTTTATTCTACTACATTAAGCTACTTTCATTTCACCAATTAATCAAGTTGGTTGTGTTCTCTTTTTTATTTATTTATAAGACATCATGAAATCGAAAAGCAATCCAGACTTCCTGAAAAAGCGGTCACTGATCTCCAGGCAGACACGCGGTGAAAGATCAAAGGTAAGAGACTGATTCAACTTTTATTTGAAGCATAAATAATATTTGTTTAAAAACATTGAGACTGGACACAGAGGTGCCTGTTTCATGTAATCAATTCCCAACTGATCCCCAAACCTGTTGTTTTGGGGAGCGCTGGTGTTACGGCCACTAAACCTGGCTTGAACACCAATAGCCATAATATAATAACAGCACAAAATCAGGTCTCAATTGCAATGAATTTTATATTCAGATAAACACGTTAAAGAGATGGGGAGAGACATGCAGCAAAGATCGTCGGGAACGGGACTCGAACCCACGTCATGTCAGGCTACATTGAAGCCTAGGTGCCCGGACCGCTACGCCAGCCGTCCGGGCCAAACTATTACAGAGTTTAACTGACTTTTGAGAGTTGGGACAACTATTATATTCTATTGCAAAGTTTAGGTGACATTGCTGGGTGGACAACAGAGGGACCATTGAGTAGTAAACATACAACAGAGTAAACATACAACTGAGTTATAGCCGTGACAGAAATGGTAAAAAATAATGATAAATCACAAACAAAGAAAAAATCGCTATTTTGGTGTTCGGCCAATAATTTTTATTTTGGTGCATTCCAACTGATCAAATAAGACCCAACCAAAATATTGTAGCATGCAAAATATGCAAGAGCAGTTTGACGTCCCATGGCAGTACAATGTGCATGCTTGAGCATCTGAAAAGAAAGCATCCTTGCTGGTTATCAAATAGAATTATTGTGTTATTAATGTAAAAGATTGATTGGTTAATCAGTTTGTTGCAGCCCTACTTGACGGCAATGACATTTGCTCAATGTTGAGTCTACTGTAACTTCAATTTGTCTGTGTTTTTGTGAAAGTCAATTTCATAGTACATGTTTGTATATATATGTATTCAGTGTTGGCAAGTACAGTACTGTAAGTCAAAGTGATTTTCATGCATTGTAAGATTGTCACCTGTGTTTTTTTTTGTCCGGCAGTCTGTCACTGAACAAGTTTCATTGGATAGCTGACTCCCATTGTGGGGTGACTCCCCCTCCCTTCCCTGTCCCAAGATATGCTGTAGGTATACTGTAGCATGACCTAGGGCGAGCATGCCCTACCCCACATTGCATGAGTTCCTTTCCAACACAACCCTCCTTTCTTTGCCCCAACTTCTTTTGCATTACCTTCAAGAGTTATTAGTAGTTTCCATGTCAGGCAAAAACATCGCAGTCTCACATTTATTGGAAGGTCATAGCAGAGGTGGTGGGGCAAGTGTAGCCTGAAAACTACACTGCCCTATGATGAAAACCCACCTGGTTAGTTTTGACTCCAGAAAGATTGTTCACATGAATTTCTGTACAGAACAGTATGCACTGTACAGTATGTTCAGAGGCAATGTGTTCCTACTTATAGCCACCTTTTCTGTAGTTATAGTAACATTCAGGCACACATGCCCCCAGCGTTTTGTCCGTGGATATAACTAGATCCTGGGCTCACAGACACCATATAGTAGTAGTTCAGCTGTTATGGCTTGGTGCCCTGTATGTGTGAATTAACTTGATCTGTGAGCTGCCGTCTTTGGTTTGTTTGTCATTTAGTCTTGTGATTGTTCGTTGTCATTTGGTCTGTGTTTCTAACTTGCACGACTATAACATCACTATGTTTTCCTGTACCTCTTGAGTGGAGTTTAATCTAGTTAACCATTAACATTTCTCGCAGCACAACGCAGTGAATGTACTCCTTGTTACTCAAATGTACATGACATGTGTTGATTGATGCACCATTTGTTCTAAGATTGTTGTTTCCTTAATGATGGGTATAGGATGGGTTCATTCAATTATTAACCCATTAGGACCGGGAACGCATCCGTGTCATTTTTAGATTTGAGCTAAAAACACATTATTTTACACTTTGGCTATTCAAAAATAGCAGATATACAAGCTCTGCTATTTTTGAAAAATCGTGAAAATGTGTGCAAATCTTTTAAAATATATATATTTTTAAAGCGAACATTTGTAACTCAAATCTTTGCTTCAGGGGGTCCCTGGAACAAAATATTTTGAGATGGGGGTCCGTGGACAAATACATATTCATTTTGGGGTCCTTGACATGAAAACGTTTGAGAACCACTGATATAGTAACATACGTTTTTTCAAAAAACGGTTAGGATTTCGAATTTGTAGAATCGGAACCTCAGGCCTTAATGGGTTAAGGTAAACATGTGCTTTGTTCCAGTGAGCATACACATTTGCCTAAAATAGATGACTGAAGTCACTTGTCTGGTTTTTGAAAGCTCCTCTCTGGCTGTCAAAGTCCTTATCAGTCAAATATAAACGACATATTTTCTTTCCTTCCTCCCGTAGAGCCTAAAAGAGGGACTAACTGTGCAGGAACGCATGAAGCTCTTTGAGGCAAAAGATTCCAGGAAGATTTAATTTTGGGGAATCTGAAGTTTTTCCTTCACACTCTGTTCTTTGCTAAGCCTTGCTTTTTGGTCAAAATGGCTAAGGTCATGCCATCATCGTTGACCATATTCACACACGATTTTTGCTCTTGCATCATATTCGGTGGTTGGGGAACCCCCTGCTGTGTGAATATGATCAATGAGGAGACTCACAAAGGATAATGTACAATGTCTATAAATACTAAATCTAAATAAGTATAGACTGGCTTCAATCCTGTTCCTATGGAGGATTGTAGTTGTTGTTTTTGGTCCTAAAATAGTCTCTTCATGTGTGTTTACATTATTAAATCAATTTTGTGTAAAAGATTTCTCGAGTAATAACCTTTTATGTGGAACCAGTCCACGGGTGGTGAACTGTCACACTTCAGCTGTGTTACCTTTTGAGAGGGCTAAACAACAGCGTTTTAATTGTATTCTTTCCATCCCTCAAAATGCCAAAACAGATAGCAATACACAGTATAAATAATATATATTTCCCAAATAGGAATTCATAGACTATCTGCTGTATTTTATTGTTTGGGTTACAATAATTTCTTTTATCTAATGATTTTTATGTTGCACCAGTTATGTTGTACATAACTACTGGATATGTGGAAGAGTATGGTTTGCCGTTGATTGTTGGGGCATCTGCTGTACTATACCTTTTGGTTTTGATTTGATATTCAACAATGTGATGCTTTGTTTTAATGACGTATGAGAGTTTTTTAACATTATTTTGAGTGCCTGTGTGTGGAGATGGGAAGGGGATGGGGAGGGGGGGGGGTGTTGCACTTATCACTTGACTACTTGAGGAAGCCGTTTCTTTATTTTGTTTTCGTCTCAATGGTGTGATGACTTCAACCCAACTATTTGTTACAGTGCAAACAGACTTCTTGGCGTCTGTTGAATATGGTAGAACAAGCTACAAACTCTTAACTCGCTACTGATGTTTTCTCTCTCTATTACTTACATCATAGATTTCTGTTTCCTCATAGTTCTGGGATCGGTGTTTAAGGATTTAATCTTAAAAGTGACACTATTTAGGGCTTTGCATGACTGTATGGTAATTTGAACTCCCGGAATGGTTTGCCTCATTTTCCTCCTTTTATGCTTTAGTGTGGAAAACATAAGCTTTGCCTTTGCAAGTCCTACTGTTTAGATGTTGAGACTGAAACTTTTTTTTTCTTCAGTTTTTTTAAACTGTAAATGGCTGTCCTGAAGCACTTGGCCCAATCCCTGACCTCTCACTGAAATCTTTGTCTTTGAAATACAGTAGTCTTTGTGCCTCAACTGAGTGAAGAATACACATCCATTGACACCTGTGCAGCTATGGATACACACTGTATAGTATTCAAATCACGCCTTGTACATATATGCCACACGGAAAACTTCTGTATTTTGTTTTAAACTTGTATCTTGCTTATTAGCTCTATATGAAATATATATATGAATATTTTTTATTTTCGTTTGAATGTATAACGCCAATAAATGAAGTGTTTCTGAATTTTAGGAGTGATTTTGTCAATGATTTATTCTAGTCTTTGGAAAATGTAAAATACAGCACTACCAAGAAGTTGCTAAAATCTTCAAGTGTTATGCGTAGTACCATTACAAAGCCAAGCTGCTGCATTCAGAACTATTTGCAGGAAGGAAAACATGAGCTATATACAATTAAAGGAAGAATATGGATTTAGAATATAGAAAAGTATTTCAGCATGTGTATGAAACTGTCCACATGAGGGTGCTGTGGGCTTGGGCACAATGTCATTGAAGCTAATGCATATTTCATGCTGCATTTGTGAAGGTTTTAAAATGATGTCCCGCAACCAGATTCCTCCATTTGTTTCATGCTAAGGACACCCAGAAAATGCATTTTGTTCTAGAATACCAAATTAGATGGATATTATGCAAAATAAACTAAAGACTATTTAAAAAAAGAAAAATCACCTCTTTGAATCAAGAATCCTTGGGTGTTCTCGTACGGTTTAACACCACTTGCTCATTAACTGTTTTCATTTCCAGTTAATGGTAAATCAATTTAATAGCATGTGTCACAGTTACTGGTTGTAACAAACACCGACTGTAAGATTCAAGGAGATTTTAGTGAACTCTGGTGGAGTTTGATACTTTTATCAGGCTTAACTAACATAGGATCCATTAGAAAGCTAAAAGTAGGTCTACAGAAATTGATCTCTTTATGATTGCAATCAATTACAATATCACTTACATGGAGTGTATGTGTACACTGTATGTTGGACTGGAGTTTATCCAGACATAATATACATAAAGCGACAGTGTATACAGTAGAGTAACACTCTCTCATTGATGAGAGAGAGGGTTTTTTGGGATGTGTGTGCCAGAATCAAAGTAGCATGGCAAGAGAGACAGAGATAGAGAGAGTGAGACTGAGCTATAGAGAGAGAGAGAGAGACACCATTCACACCTTCCAACAAAAAACAATCAAATACTGCGATTTGCATATGAAAAACCCAAGGAACTACACAAATTAACATTAAAGGCCATGGCTGCATATCAGTGGGCTGTGTGACGGGCGGTATGTCGGTATTATGTGGGCCTTTTACACGGGTTGCCATGCAGTCCTCAAGGAGAAATAGTTGAATTGAAGGAGTCTCATTGAGGATGCGGGAGAGTTGGCAGGTTAACACCCACACGATTCAGTGGCAAACATGAGATGTTAAAACAAAATAACTGCCTGGTGAAAGCCTTTACGACCCATAGTATCCACTTTACTGTTAAGAGATAGAGCAGTAGGAATAAAAATTACTTCAGAAATATTTGTTAAGTATGTGGCAAAATTTTGCTGATTTTGTTTGTTTGTTTTGCTTATAGAAAAACATCAGGGTTAAAGAGGACATACTGGAACATTCATTTTGGTTCTGTTGGACATAGCAGCTGACCTGGCTTGGGTGTAAGGGTGGTGAGAGGGCTGGCTGCTCAATCAAGGGACAAACCGGTAATCCTCTGTCTGGTTTATGTGGGGTTCCACCGTAGCCTGGGCCTTGACCTTTGCAGTGGTAGCTGCTAGACTTAGAAACTAAGGACAGGTGACCCTGGTGTTGACTGTTTAGCTTATGGAGCCACTTCATCTTCTGTCAGGGTGGAGGGGAGCAGCGATTTCCTTGCCTATTTGTTAGCTGACCTGGCTGTAAGTCTGTGACAGGGTCACCATGTTTAGATGACCAATGTTCATAGCGCACTGTCCTTCCAAAAGGCTATGCATATCACATATCATCACCTTGTTTAAATAATGGCATATGTCATTTTCTATGACATACAAAATGACATATGACATAGAATCTATGTCAATGTCAAGTTTTTCAGAAAACGGAAAAAACTGAGAGGATTAAATGACTCATGCTGTGTTCACACTGGGCTGGCAGCTACAAAGATACGGGCTACCGTTCATTTTCAATGGAAGCCAGCGACATGAAGATACAAAGATACATCCGACGTTTGTAGCGAAACGTCGAATGTATAGCGAGAGAGTTGCGTCACTACTAGCATAGACTCCCATTGTAAGAATAGAATGCGGAAATTCTCTTTCTATCTCTTCCAATGTTTGGAGATACAGGAGGCAACATCCCAGATGAAAGCGTGACGCAACTCTCTCTACGGGTCTGGTTTGTAGCTGCTGCAAAAGCTACAACATGTACAAGTTACAAAAAAGTTGAGCTTGTTTGAACTTGAGCTACAAAGATGTAAAGCTACAAATATGCTGTGTATCTTTGTAGCTTTTGTATCTGCCATCTGCCGCAGCATTAGGCCAATTTGTGTTTTACTTACAGTAGGCCAAATTATTAATGCCAAGTCAAATTGTCTTTGTGATTTAGGCCATGAAAATGGCCTAGGTCACACTCTTGAGATAGGCCATTATACTACTGGGGTGGGAACATCATGATCCTTTTCAATAAGGATATAGGCGATTGGGCCAATGGCATGAAGAGCTGATTTAGGCAAATCATTTTCCTCAAAAAATTACGTGGGCCATTATTTTAGGAAGGTGACGATATGTTAAAATATTTCTATTATTTCTATGCTGCCTGTTCTTATTTCATATAATTAAGCACAATTTCATACATTTTATTATTATGTTCCTGTTCCAGTATGGTTTTCCCCCTCATGTGTCATGTTTATTGTTTCATTCTTATAACCATAGTAGTTTGATGTAGAATCAGAGAAGTGAATAAGAGTTGTTCCATCTCTTTATTCAAAGAAATTCAGTGCATGTAATACAGCAGTGTACAGCTTTCATCAAAGGCAATTTTACAATCCAACATGACATTGTTCATATAAAACATAACATTTACCTTTTTAAATCATTTTACGTTGATGAAAAAATTTACACTATTTACAAATCATTTAAAAGGATTGTCTCTTAATTATAGTGTTATCTGGTGGACTTAGTTTATGGCGTAAGTTTATATTTAAAAAATGATTGTTCTATCCTCTTTTTGTCTTGAAGTGCAGGGCTGTTAGTACAGCCCTGCACTTTTAGTGCAGTCATTTACTGTACTAACAATCAATGTCCAGTTTTTAGTGCATTAGTATTTATTCTCCCTTGCGATATACAATATATTTTCCTTCATTCACTCTTTGCCTCATAAGGTGCTAAATGTTCATGGGAGGATGTGAGCAAGAATTTTGATGGAGCTTCCTGGTGCAGTGAAAATTGCTGGGCATGCCAAAGACAAAGAAATAGGTGCGTAACCGTTTGAATGACGACAAGGATTCAGTTCTGTTCAGGTTAAAGACAGAGGGAACAGGGATTTTAGGAGTCTGCTGCTGTCAAGGGGCTTGGAGGACACTGGGCTTCCAGTCGCTGTATAGAGGGAGGTCTCTTTGGGGTTTTGGCAGATGAGGGAATGTCTGTGAACACCATGGGCCGTCCGTCGGGACAAAGCAAGACGCTGGAGTCTGCCTCGCACTTAGTTGTTCTGCCGGGCCACAGTGCCTCGGCGGGACTGGGCCTCAAGCCGAGGCCACCGGGAGACAAAACGTCTGCGCTCACTACCGCCATGCCCGCCTGACTCATCTTGATCAGCATGTCCAGCGACTGCTTACGGCTCTCCAGTGAAGCCTTCAAGGCCTTCCTCTCGTCGTCGTCCTCCTCTCTCTCCTCCTCCGCCTCTTCGTCCTCCTCCTCCGTCTCTGTGGTGTTGTCTTTCAGACTCCCGTCGTCTCTCATGCCCTGGTCACCCGGGACGACTGTCTCCGTCACGTCTTTCTTCACGGACAGGTCAAGGGGTCCTTCGCTCTGGCGGGCTGTCCGCTCCAGTGCCTGGTGGATGTGGGAGAGCTCACTGCGGATCTTGCTGAGGTGTTCCCAGAGGTGGCCTTGAGCCGGGAGGTCCTCTTTTTCGAGGTGGGAGATCTTGTGCTCGGCCTCCTGGTACTCCTGCAGGGCCTTAGAGAGGTCATTGAGGAGAGCGGCCACGGATTCTGAAGCGCCCTCACCTGCTGCTCGAGCTCCCTCTCGACCGTTGGTTTTTCCACAGTGAGCGAGGAAGACCGATTCACTGTTGGGGCTGGTGGGGGGGTCATGGTACCACTGGGCTGCAGGTCGTGTCTGAGTCGTACCACTCTGTAAACTGTGAGGAACAACAACATTTGGAGAGCCTTAGTTAACTGCACCTTTTAAAACGATCACAAACAGCAATAAAGCTAAATGGTATTGTTCATAGAAAGATTATCCATGTTATATTAAAATGCCGTATGACAGTTTCAACAAAATCGTGATAATTTCAACAAATCCTAGTCTTACCTGCTGTGCAGAATAAACTTGTCCGTTGCCATGGTTAGAGGTGAAGCATTGTGAATGTTCTTTAAGAGGTCCAAGGTGAAGCCCATGGTCGGCTTCTTCTCCATGGGGGCCTCGTGGCTCCCCAACGGGGCCCCTGTCCTCTTCAGGCCCCAGCCAGCTTTAGCGGTCTCCTTAGCCGTGACCTGCAGCCTGTCCCCTAACCTGTGGCCAGGGTCCGGGGACTCTCTTTGGGGCGAGGCCCAGCCTGCAGGGGAGACGTTGGACGTCCCCGGCCGCAGGGCAGGCACTTTCCACAGGTTCACTTTGGACTGGTACCCGGGGAGGGCGGTGGGCTCCAGGCTGTTTGTGGAGGCCTTGTGCCCTTTGCCGGACTCATTCTGAGCCGGGGCCGCTCCGAAAGTGTGCTCGCAGAGGAACGGGTAGTACAGGCGGGGAGGGAGGAGTCCTCTGTCCGCGTGAGGGTGCGCGCTGGAGGCGGGGTGCATGAGCTGAGCGGCCGACGCCAGGAAGGGAAGCTGGGCGGCGAGCTGTGAGTTGTGGGCGGTCAGATTGGAGGCCGCAGTGGGGATGGCCGAGTTCACGTAGGAGAAGAGGCCGGGGCTTATGGGATAGCCCACCCCGAGGAGCGACAGGTTAAGTCCAGTGGGATCCTGGTAGTCCACCAGGTTGGGCGGCGGAGGGTAGCAGGGGATTGAGCCGCCCACCCTGGACTGGGCGCCTTCGGACTTGCCTTTTGCGTGGCTGGTGGTCAGCAGCCGCCACTGCTCCGACAGCAGACCGGGGGCCGTCAGGCAGGTCTTGGACAGCTTGTATTGTTTGAGCTGGGCCTCCACCTCTATGGAGCGGGCCCTCAAAAGCTGGTCCTCAAGGGAGTACATGTCGGCCA
>NC_137617.1:27500489-27577989 GCF_963280865.1 Gymnoscopelus braueri
CTTATGAGCATGTATATATTTTTCCATACTACCCTAGTAAAGTGGTTTAGATTTTGTTTTTGTTAAATCATGTGTGTTTGTATATACTTGCTTCAGCCCGCTTTCAAACTGTCCAACATTTGGTTGGGGGGAGGACTAGACTAAGGTCAGACAAGGAATAATATGTCCCTAAAATTCCGGAAAGACATTTGAAAATGTATGGCCCAATTATCTTAGACTTGGTATGTTTGTGCTTTGAAATTAACTATTTTCCTATCGTACAAACATTTTATCAACTCACAACATCATGAGTACGAATCCAAATCATGCTATATTACCTGTCAACACCTCTCTGTAAGCAGCAGAATTCTCATTGTTAATTCAATTCATAGTTACATTTGTGCACTTTCTGAGTGGATAAATGAACACTGAGGGCTTCACTGTATGTGGACCTGCTCTGTCAATAATAAAGTAGGCACAAAAAATAACCTTGCATGTTAACTGCCGAAAATACAATGCCAATTCAAGAGATTTAAGCTGTCAATGTGCGATTCCTCACATACGTATGCCAGTTTGTTTGACAGTTACGCTTCCGGATGAGAGAGCTTTCTTAAAACCCTTTTGTCTGCGCTGAAGCATGCAGTTCAACATAGTTGTTCTTGTCCGACATACACATTTATGAACGATGAATATGACAGATGACAATGGCAAATGACCATTGTCATCTGTGAGACTTTTTTTTGCTTTTTGTACTTTTACGTTAATTGTAATTTTTCATTGGGTGAGAAGAATGGTGGCAGGTGATAGCATGTGCACTGCTTGTACATGTCTCATAGCACGTACAATATCTTTACGTACCCAATTCTGTCTGTGTGTGTTTATTTGAACGAAGTGATGTGCAAACACTTAATTTTAATTTTATTGTGCCTTGCTTTGAATTAGCAAGCAAGATGTCTGCAGTGGAAAATGGACTTGTAAACTTTCAGTGCTAAATTAACACTCTGGATCCAATTTATCCCTCTCTCTTTTTTTTGCCTTAGCTTTCTCCCAATCTCCGCTCACTCCTTCACTTCCACCCCCTCTCACCTTCACTCCATCTTTCCCAATCGTTTCTCTAAGCCCGTGGCTGGCTCTGGGTCAACTCCACCATTCTTCGTTTTTTTTAGCACGCGCATTCGCAAGAGGAGAGAGAGGCCCCTTTGAGAAATGTCAGTGTCCGTGTGCTGGGGGAGTGGAGGGCCCTTCACAAGCCATCAGGCCTGCTGTCACACTGCCACAGCCAAATGGGGAGTGACAGGCCACTCCATAGGGCCTAACCATCTGTACCAAATGTGACAGCAAGGGAAAAGAGGATGTCTGGCAAATCGGGAGGAACGATGGCCAGGAGTGAGGCGGAGAAGAGCGGGAGGAAAGTAGAAAAGAAAAGAAAAGCATTTTTGAGAGAGAGAGAGAAAGCGAGTGAGAGAGAGAGAGAGAGATCCTTAACTTTCTAAAGCAAGGGCACATGGGAGATGATGTCAGGTTTTTTCCAACGGAGCGTTAAGAGAAGAGAGAGGAGGCGATATATCTCTGCAACTATTGGAGACACTTGGGAGGCTGTGTCAGCTCCTCCTGTTAAGTTTAACTGTGCGTAAGTGGTCCTGTTGTAACTCCATGTCAATACTGCCACCTCCCTAAACCTTGTTATCGCCCAATCTTACATCTCTGTTACGGAACGAGGGTTGGGAAACGAGAATCTTGGTACGTGATCTATCAGCCTAGAGATATATGGTCTTGTGGGAGCCCTCAAACCTGACATGGATATTATATTCCCATGATAAAATCGTCTGCACTTTTGCTATAAGGTGCTGTACTTAACCTATGTCACTTAATGTTATGTTGTCTTGTCTCATCTTGTGTCATCTTGTTGTTGGCCCGTTAATAGCTGCCGTTTTTGCAGCGGTCCCTGAACAGAGACAGTGGAGCGGGACATTTCAGGAAGGGTCTGGGATGCATCAGTCAGAAGGACTCGCCGTGCCGAACGCAGAGCTCTCCCGGGCGATAGTTTAGCGTCCTTATGGAGAGGCATCTGGGGAGGCTGACAGGAGCACTCTATTATGACTCAGAGAACAAAACTGCAGGGCTGATCCAACACCACTGCCAGCGAGATCCAGCTGTGCCGACGCCTCGTGACACACCACACACACATTCAAACACACGCACGCACACACACTTGCCTAAAGCACATACACTCGCGTGCACGCGCTCAGAAACATGCGTAATTTTAGAGAAAATGTTAGTACACATGTTTACACATGTGTTAGTTAGTACACATGTGTACACTACAGATCTACATGTATACTATACTCTCACAAAATGATATGACCATGCATCGAGGATATGGTGTAAAACAGAGGGATGAATAGATGGATAGAATAGCGTAGAATTCTGCATACATGGAGGACAGAGAGACAGGACAGGAGAAAGGCTAAATGATGGCCTTTGCCCAGGTGACTTTCCTGGAGCCTTTCTCCTCCAGTGCCTGAGTTTAGGGCCTGGGGTGGAATAGCTAACAGCTCCTCTCTTAGCCTGCGCTGCTGGGCACATTAAGTAAACTCATATCGCTCTCAGACACGATTAATTATTTACTGCCCCCTCCTTTCTTTCCCTCTTTCACCTCGTTTTCAAAGGAGGAGAACAACTCTTCCCAACTGCCTTTACCAACACACAGCCACAGAGGGAAAGGAAGGAGAGGGGGGGGGGGGCACTACCAAATGCCGTCGGTGTCATCTTTTGGTATACTTTATCCTCTAATGTGGTTTTAAAACTTAAAACCATCAGTAATGGCTTGGGATATGTCTTTAATATGCTAATAATATTCTTACATGGTTGTTTCATCAATTTAGCTACTTTATACAGTGTATACTGCACTGTGTAATTGAGATTGCAACTAATTTGGTAGAGGGAGAATGCCAGATTTACTTGGCTTATTATCTGATCTTTATATCAGATCACTTACAATTTACAATCTCAGTATTTAGGAGATGCTTTTATCCAGAGAGAAAAACTATAAATACATTAAGAGCTATAAAGTAACTAGTATACCAGGTAAACGGCAAACCTAGGATCTGTACACTACATGCTGTCTAAATGACATTCTTAGCATACTGTTTATAAAGCAAACAGTATGCCAATCTAAATAACATAAGGTAACCGACATCTGCATAGTATCACTAGCATCAATCCAAAAATAGGCGACAAGAGTTGACACGAGGAGGGAGGAGTGCTAGGGGGTGAGGTATTAGTCTGAAGAGGTGAGTTTTCAGACTGCAGTGGAAGATGAGGAGTGATTCTGTAGTTCAACTTCTTGACTGCAAGGACGAGTTTATTTCACAGCTCTGGAGACAGGAGAAAAAAGAGTGAAGGACGTTTGGAGCATTGGTTAGGGTGTCTTAGGGAAGGGATGTGTTGGCTAAACCAGTATAAGTGTGCAGGAAGTAGCCTCGCGTGGCCAGACTATATCATTTTTTTCCAAGGGCTCAATCAAAAGAATGGCTCTGAACGCAATTGGTTAGACCTACAACCAACTACCAATTACAGTCTCCCATATTTGAATACTGGGCCCTGATTGGTCACCCCAGACTTCGGGAGCAGGAAATGGATTCACAACGGAGCGAGGCCAGACCCAAATCGCAGAGGGCAATTTTTTTTTTTGCACTGGCAGATTCGTCTGGTCCCAGGCTATGCGAGAAGGGGTGTAAGGGTGGATCATGTCCTGAAGGTAAGGTGGTGCCATGCCCTTAATAGCTTTGTAAATCATTACCAGTGTTGAGAATTTGGTGTTGGCAGCAACCAGAGGCCGGTTAAGGGAATGCAAAAGGGAGCTGGGGGACATTTATGGTGCTTGAAGACCAGGTGTGCCGCAGACGCAGCCATGTCCACAAAGCTGTACATAGAAATCTGTTACATTACAAAATAATACATTTGCTGTCATTGCCACCAATCAGATTTGATAGTGTTGATGAGACAGACACATAACCTTTCTTAGGGTTAACTGCCCTCAGAGTATGTCAGGCAGCAGTCTTGAAAGCTGGCATTGAGACATTTTAAGAATGACACGTAAATTAGCCCTGACATTAAGTGGACGAGTGTTGGCCACATTCCAAAACCAAAACAAAGCAAAAAGCGCAGCCTCTAACTAAAGTGAGCTGCGTTGATATGTGAAAAGCGCAAATGCCAAAGTTCAGTCATGACTCACACGATTTATCTCTCCTGATATGCCCTTCCCTCTTCAGTCAGTCACAATGAACAACATTGAAGAGGATTCGAATGGATAATTTGACACGTGGTTCTACCACAATGGAACTCAGCCTTTTGAGCACAAAACGGATTACTGTACATCTATGTTCCTACATGTAATAACCATCAAGCATAACCTTCCATCATGCAGTCACATGCCAGTCAGCTAGCACCTAAACACAACGCTATATTATCTCCACCAGGCCCCACCTATTTCTTCCTGGCAAGATTTTCTTCAAAATACACTTTTTGCTATACTCCTCCTCCAAATGTTGTCCAAAATTCAAGCAAATTGGTACACATTATCTTTGGAGTCGTGTGATCAAGATGTATCTGTCAGATTTTTCTGAAACCATTCTGATTAACTATGATTGTTTCCTGATCAACTGATCTGCCCCAAACGAAGAGCCAAAACCGATTTGTCTTACACCCGTACGGGGCGCCACAAATGCAACAAATATCATTGGTTGTTGTTGAAACATGATTTCTTTCCAAATAAGGGACAAAATAAGGCACAAATGGTCTTGGATTTTGATACTCTATCAATACCATTCGCCTAGCTGCCTTCACAAATTTGTGGGGTCGGGGCCAAATTCTTACAAAAACTAATTATATTGAGAACGCAACATCCAATCATCACCAAATTGGAATCGCATGTTGAGGGGCCTCTATAGAGCGCATCTCCAAAAGCGATTTCATTTCTGCCAATAGGGGGCATCACAAACAGGAACAGTTGCGCTGTCTGTTGTACATAGTCTATTTCCTCCGCAGCCTCCTTGTGTCCTGGCAGCTGCACCCTACGACTGACACAGCCCTGCGTACAGTGGTGGATGCAACAAGTTGGGGGCGGCAAGCAAAAATCAAGTTTGGGGCCCCCCTCCCCCACGACCCCCTCCCCCAACTGTACAATACCTATACTGAAAAAGTGTCATAATTGAGTATAAACTTGACAGTGGACAGTGCAGTGTAAAATGCTGTTTAATTAAAGTTTAATCATACAAATGAAACATATCAGTGTAACGAAGAGGTCCTCCGTTACTTATATTGGGCACTATTTTGCACACAACTTATTTTGCACATTTATTGTACCAGTATTTATTGAATTATTGATATTTGCACAGCATTATGCACTTTACTCTTTTGCACAGTATATTTGCACACAAAGATGTTTGATCATGATGGGCAAGTGCAATATAGTCAGTGCAATACCATAAAAGGAATGTGAAATATGTTTCAGTGCAATATAATATTTGGCAATATATAGGATTTTGGATTGTGATTTTATTACTGCTTATGTCTGTCTGTTCCAGGGTGTTCGGGCAAAAGAGTCCCCAGGTTGCCCGGGCACCATATATGGGTAGAACCCACACTTGATTCAATGACTCACACTTGATTAGCTCAGCTGAGTATAAAAGGCTGCCAGACCTACAGCAGAAGGCCAACTACTTTCAACAACTTTTAAGGAGAACTTAAGTCAGGTACAGACAGAAATACATTCCAATGAATTTGCCAGGAGATATCTGCAAGCTCAGCATCTCATAGGTCATCATATTTTAATGTCTTCATGACAAAATACTGTATATAGCCTACATTTGCAAACATTTCGGTGCTGAGTAGACAACGTTACATTTGTGCAACAAGAGAAGAGCCAATGCCATATTAGTATTTGAGCATTTTAAATATCCTCCATTTAGACAACTACATTTATGACGGCAGATAGTTTAATTGAGACAACACGCCGCATCACTGCGTGCCGTGCAGAATTTAGGCTATACTGTAAAGTTCTCTAGGCAACTTTAGCCAGAATTAGATTAATTACTCACCTGCTGCAGAGGATGACGAAAGAGAACACACTTTTGTTCCATAGGCCTACATTGTATGGTTTCAGAGAGCATGGTAAATGTGATATTGTGTTTATACTCCATTATGTCTGTGTTGTTTTTACGCGCGGAAGAACGCAGGCTTGACGAACGTCGTCAAGGGGCCTCTGTTTCCTCTCAAAACGGTGTGCATTTCAAAACAACAGTTTTTTTTTAATCTACCCTTGTAATGTGATCATTCATCACATGTTTTATTTTGAAATCGTACTCCTGGAAATAGAAGTAGCCAGGTAGCCTAGTTGAAACTACTTCACGCTATTGGGGAAAAATAGCATGCACTGAATCGTTGATTTTTAGGGGGAAGCCCAAGGGGCCCCCCTGCCTCGGGGCTCCACGCAATTGCGTGCTCTGCGTGGTGCATTAAACCGCCCCTGCCTGGGTAGACACCTTGGCCTGGCGCAGATCTGCGCTCAGAGGAGCGCACTTTTCTAGTCATTCGTGTCGTGTGGAGAGACATTGAGCTGTCACTGAAGATATCCCTGTGCATTACTGACAGGAAACAGCTGGTGTCTTTGGTCTCTGGGTTCAGTTGATCGACTCATTCTCTCCATTTTCTACCCCCACCCCTTACTAGCATCTCCCCCATCCCCCAACACGCCCTCAGGAGGCAGGGTCTCTGTTGTCAAGTCACCTGTGGGTGTCACCTGACGGGGAAGAAGAGCATGTGAAATGAAAGGAAGCAGATGATTCTGTCAGTGCACATCAAAGCGCCTGTCTGTCTAAGCACTGACCTTCAGGGTGTATTTGCGTGTGGTTGTACTTGTGTATTTATGAGGAGTGTGATCGCATCATTTACTGTTAGTTTATGTGTTTTGTGAGTCGATCAGTGACGAACTGCGCTCTCTCTCTATCCGTGTGTGTGTGGTGTGTGTGTGTGTGTGTGTGTGTGTGTGTGTGTGTGTGTGTGTGTGTGTGTGTGTGTGTGTGTGTGTGTGTGTGTGTGTGTGTGTGTGTGTGTGTGTGTGTGTGTGTGTGTGTGTGTGTGTGTGTGTGTGTGTGTGTGTGTGTGTGTGTGTGTGTGGTAATTGTACAAAGCCATTGATTAACAGGGAGTTTATATGAGTGAGTGCATTATCAATGTAGTGTGTGAGTCCATGTGTGTAAGTCAATGCCTTGATCGAAAGGGAGTGAGTGTGTCCATGAACACATGAACCTTCAGGGTGTGTGTGTGTGTGTGTGTGTGTGTGTGAGAGAGAGAGAGAGAGAGGGAGGGAGGGAGGAGAGAGAGAGGGAGGGAGGGAGGGAGGGAGAGGCAGAGAGAGGCGGAGAGAGAGAGAGAGAGAGAGAGAGAGAGAGAGAGAGAGAGAGAGAGAGAGAGAGAGAGAGAGAGAGAGAGAGAGAGAGAGAGAGAGAGAGAGAGAGAGAGAGAGAGAGAGAGAGAGAGAGAGAGAGAGGACTGTCTATCTTAGTGCAGTGATCTGTACAAAGTAGCTGCTGTGGCTGGTGGGTCATTGACAGTCCACTACTTCTAAAATGCAGGATACTGACATTGACCTCACACAGTATCCCCACGCGGAATTTCAACATCGCCGACAGACAAACCCATCTCCCTACACAGTTAAGTCCGGGAGCCAACTTCACACTTTCAGAGTTTATTTGCTGTGTAGCATCCATTAAGCAGACCAGTTTATACAACCACCAAATACTTTGGCTGACAACTCCCCATATGTGTTGCGACCACAATACCAGTGTTATTGCTTGGACTGGGGCTTATATTCCCTTGGCAGCATGTCTCTGTGTAGTGCCACCTCACGGTGCTGCACTCTGGGGACCAGAGACAAGAGGATGGTGTCAGCCAGTGGTCCCAGCTGCAGTCACTGTAGCGGACACCCTAGACCCCCCCATCCCTTTGCTGCCCAAAGCCTTCGGCATACCCTCACCCCCCAGTCCCTGTGTTTAACTGGCAGTGGTGTGGTTGGATCGATGGGGGGGGGGATCTGAAAGAGAGAGAGAGAGAAAGTCTGTGCTTGCTCTTGGAGGGTGGCTGTTTGGTCCTGGCTGGCCAAGCGGGAGGAATTGATGGAGACAGGGACCGAGGCCCCTCAGCTCCATCCCCTAGGGTGCCCGGGCCTTGCAACTACAAGTCCATGTTTTAGCATACCATATGTTTGCCCCCACCCCTGCCCGTTAGCAAATACACAAGTCAAGAAGCTATGGCTAGAGGGAAAGTCTTGTTTCCCATCTTGCTGGCTGTCGCTCGCTCTCACACTGTCACTCTCACTTGCAGACGCTGTGTTTCCCCGTGTTGTCTTTATGTGCCGTATTTGGACTATTGTGTATCTATACGATTTGCTGAATAACAGAAACTGTGGCAAGGCTGTTGACATTCAGAAGTCGCTTCAAGTGAGATTTGCATGTGGTCTAACTCTAACTTGGGGTGAATTTAATTTGCCTGCAGTGATGTCTATTAAAAGTATTCATTTGTTTTGAGTCGTGGAGGAGAAACTGGACAGGAAAAAAGAAATAAATAAAATAAAAGACAGACTACGCAAACACACGAGAGAATGAAAGTACACACTCTATGTGTACACATGATGAGAGAATAGAGGAAGTCACTATAACAATGATAAACAACGTATTGCCCATGGAATAATTATCTCCTCCTTATCTCCTCCTGAACTCCTGAGAAATACTAACTAACTCATCTAGCAATAGCAGTTATAACTAAGTTCTAACAGTTCTCATCAGGTTATTATGAATGGCAAAACTTTGACAATAAGCTAAATCTATTAAGAATTTGTCTAGCAAATGCCTCAATTCAGGTGGGTTAAAACAGCATGATCCAAGATTGCTGCAGTGTCAACATCAGAACCACCTATGCATCTCATTGACATGCACTTGCCTTGTCATGTGCTATCTAATATCTGAAATGAACACGCCACTTTTGGTCTTGTGCGTTGTATTAGGTCTAGCTATCGCATGCATGCATCATCCATTGCTTTCTCTTCCCAAGGTGCTTGGGTAGGGCTAAGAGGATTATAATGGATAAACAGCACCCCAGTAATGGACTGTTTGTGATGATGCGGACTGGCAAGCGCTTGAGGTGTCTCACCTAAGCCTTGAGCCCGGGGCTCAAGGCTTAGAAAGAGTTTTTCCCTGCGGCTGTCAGAGCCCATGGACAAAAAACAAAACAAAAGAACGAAAAATGTATAAACAAAATGAAAGAAAAACTGCATTCATCCGTAAATAATCTGTATTATTACCTCTTTAGTATCTTGTATATTGTATTGTTGTTGCTAGCACAGCCTTGCAGAACATTTCACTGATTGTACCTCTTCTTCTTCTTCTTCTTCTTCTTCTTCTTCTTTCTCTGGTTATGTTTTCCAGGGGGTGAAAAACAGATGGACAGTGTGTGTTTATGAGTTCTGTGAAGCCAGTCATTCCACCCTTTGGGCAGAGAAATTGGTCAGAGAGGGACAGCTGTCCCAGGGCAGCACATAGGAAGTGAAACCACAAACCGTTTCAGGCCCCCTTAAGGGACAGTCGACTCAGTGACCCTACCATCCAGAAGTAGACAGGCAGATAGCTGGCTGTCGAAAATGTATTACAAGGTCAGTATGGGTTCATCACTATAGCCTCACTGGTATGAAGACTATGGTCAACAGTCAACTTAAGTTGACAAAGAAAACTATTCAGGTAAATTTAGCATCTGTCTAAAGAACATGTAAATAGTATTCTTAGCATTTGTGGAGAAGCAAAAATAAATCTAAATAGCAAAACATATGTGAACAAGTAACCATTAACCAACATACATCTGCATGGTATGGTGTAACTATTAACTGGCAAAGAAAGGGATAGGACTGTAAGGGGACAAGGAGAATTTGAAGAGGAGAGTTTTCAGACAGCGGCAGGAAATGGGGAGTGAGTCTGCAGTTGTGACTACAAGGGTGAGTTTATTCCACAGCTTGGGAGCAAGGAGCGAGAAGAGTCTAAGATGTGTGGAGGGTTGGCCAGAATGTTTTAGGGAAGGTTCAAACAGACTTCCTGTGTTAGCTGATCTAAGCGGAAAGAAGTGTGGGGTTGGCACATGTCCTGAAGGTAAGGGTGTGTGGTGCCACTTGACTGCTAGACTATCACCAGTGTTTTGGTACTGGGTGTAGGCAGCACAGGAAGCCAGCGAAGGGAATGCAAATTTGGGAGATTGAAGATTTTGGGAAGTTGATTAATTTATGGTCATTGGTCAAGCTATTCAGATCGTACTTCAAAACATTTGACAAATCTGACTAACAGGTTCTATTTTAGATAGTATTCCCAGTGACATATTGGTTACATTAATTGGGCCTTTACTTATTTCATATACTATACCATCTCAACTGCATATGGTTGATTTCTGAATTTGAAATTATCAAATTCTCCCAGTAGGGGACAATAAAGACTTATGTATCTCTATATACAGTATGGACAAGCACTGCCACTGTTAGAATGAGGGTGCATTAACTAGCTGGGAAAATGTGCTAGTTTTATCACAATAATTTGCTTAATTCCTGACTGCAGAATTCCCTCAATGTAAGTCATAAAATATGCAATGCTGGGCTGTTGAGGAATTCTCTACACCGCATCCTGATCACATCTTCATAGATTTTTTGTCTTCATTGATTTTGCCAGTGCCCTGTGTCGTGTTCACACACACACACACACACACACACACACACACACACACACACACACGGACACACGCACACACACGCGGACACACGCACACACACGGACACACGCGGACACACGCCTCCTGACGTGACAGCCTGCCTCTCTGACTTGTCCATTGAGTCATCAGTGACCTTCCGTGGGATAGGAGATGCCAGGCCAATTGACCAAATCACTAATCTTTAAAAGCAGCTCTGGGGGGGGGGGGTCTGCTTGAGTCAGCAGCCCCATCCATGCACGCACAAACACACGCACACACACGCACACACACACACACACACACACACACACACACACACACACACACACACACACACACACACACACACACACACACACACACACACACACACACACACACACACACACACACACACCTCCTCCACGACCCATCCATTCCCCCTATTCCCCTCCCTTTCCACCTCGCATTCTAATCAAGGAGCAGGCAGGCGGGACTCTGGGTCGCCCCCATGTGACGCTAACAGGAGGCGACAGCTCCTCGGCGCTCGGGGCAATGACCAGCTCGGCTGTCGAGACCGCGGAGAGAGTCCGCCAGGCACGCACTGAGGCGAGGTTGGCTGTTTTGGGTTGGGGGGTGGGGGGCGCGGAGGGGGAGGTTGGGATGGTGAGGGTAATGGAGGAGGGAGGCAGTAGGCAGAGAGCTTAGCTGGTGGTGTGGATGCAGTGGTAGTCGATGAGGAGCCGCAGAACTGAAAAAGATACACAGAGAGTTTCTCTCTGAATTATGCCCAGCCTCTCACTCACTGTCACATACTGTAAGTATACACCCGCACCTGTGTGTGTGGAGTTCATGGGAATGCACATAACCACACTTACATACAGACAGACACACACACACACACACACACACACACACACACACACACACACACACACACACACACACACACACACACACACACACACACACACACACACACACACACAATGCAGAGACACGCAAAAAAAGCATGCACTCTGCAACCAAGCATTCTCCCAAGCCCATCCAGCCCTGGGGCCTATACTTGCAGAGTGCTGTTGCAGAACCCTCCCCCTTCCCATCTTCAACCCCCCCCCCCCCCCCCCTCCTCCACATCTCCTTTAGAACACAGTTTAACTTCTGTCATTCGGATGAAGCGAGTGAGTCACTCTGGTAGCGCCGAGCGGATGTGACAGGCCGGTAATGGACAGGACAAAGAGGGGGATTTAAGAAGTATTAGTAAACCTTAATAATTCACCACGCCAAGGACCAGGGAATCCCCCCCCCCTCCCCCAAACTGACCCTCCCTCTCTTATCCCTCATCCTTGCCTTTATTCTCTCATTGCCTCGACTATGTCTTTTGCTGTGGTTTTTAACCCTGGCATCCTATTTTGGGCATGTCATTATAGGCAAGATTTTTCAAAGTAAAAACTAAACAGGAGATCTATAAGTAATGAATTACATGAGCTTGTAGATTGGCAATTTTTTAAATAGCTGAAGTATGAAATAGGGCTTAAGTGGTCAAGATGCAAAGTCCTTTTTCCTTCCATGAAATGGCAAGCATCACAACTGATCACTTAATTGCCAATTAAAAAACATTAAATAAAACTAATTTTGTACTGTATGAGAACCTCTGACATTGCTGAAGACAAGGCTTTGCGTTGAGGATAAAATACCCAGGTTCAAATGTCATGCAAATGTTTTGATCCTATGTGTGCTGTGCTCGTAAGGATTGCTGTGTGTGGATCTTCAACCAGATGAGCTTGTAGAACGGCTATTTTCGCTATTTGTCATACAGCACAGTAGCTACAGCATAGGGCTTAAGTGGTTAAAGAGAGTGTGGAAAAACACTGTCATCCATCTACAGATTTACATTTATGTTCATGAAGAATGTATTGTAATTCCAGTGGCATGTTTTCCCCCCACTTGTCAGCATAAATGAAACAGATAAACAATGACCATGGTCCCAAATTTCAGAGTACCTGCCCTTATACCAGCCACCAATTAAGCCTTATTATCAGGGTTTAGCAGGTCACAATCAGACAGGCGGCCCAAAGGGGCACCCCACACACACACACACACACACACACACACACACACACACACACACACACACACACACACACACACACACACACACACACACACACACACACACACACACGCATACACCCGCGCGCACACACACACACACACACACACACACACACACACACACACACACACACACACACACACACACACACACACACACACACACACATACACCCACGCACACACACACACACACACACACACACACGCGCACACGCGCACACACACACACGCGCACACACACACACAAACATTTATACACTCAGACACACATGCCATCAGCAGCACATCAGCGGTCTCCCAGCTGCTTGAGTGCCGTCCATCACCAAACAAACAGCACGGGACTAATTCTCCTCCTCAGCAGCCATCTCAGTGACGACTGCGCGCTCGTGGCTGTGACTGGCAGGCCCAGTCATTAGATCCCTGGATGTCCCCACTGGCTGCTCTTTTTGCCCCCTTTTGTGCCTGTGCGTTTGTGTGTGTGTGTGTGTGTGTGTGTGTGTGTGTGTGTGTGTGTGTGTGTGTGTGTGTGTGTGTGTGTGTGTGTGTGTGTGTGTGTGTGTGTGTGTGTGTGTGTGTGTGTGTGTGTGTGTGTGTGTGTGTTACGGGCAGTGGGGAGGGTGGGGGTAGTTGGTTGGTAGGGAGACCAGAGGACCAGTGGCAGGTGTCAGTACTGGGGTCTCTGGTCCAGTCTGCTGTGGCCTGGTGTGACAGCACCGGTGCCCCCCCGCCCCTCTCCTCTAGCCTTCATTGCCCCGAGAGACGCGAAGGGTGATGTGGACTGGCACCGCAGGGGCCTCCCTGGCTGGTGCCTTTGCTGGTGGTCTCCGTGGCCTATTAGTGTCTCGCTATGGGCCTGTCAGCCTGACAAAACAGGGGCCTGTCAAATTAAGTAGGGGCCGAAGATCGGGGATATGTATTCAAACGCACCGAGGGGAGATGGAGGCATGGGCGGGGTGAGAAGAGCCACGATGAGGAAACTACCGGTGCTAATGTCGACAGTAAGCGAGAGTGACAGGTTGAGAGCTGATCGCAAGTAGGAGGAGAGAGAGAGAGAGTGAGAGAGAGAGAGAAAAAGAGAGAGAGAGAGAGTAACAGGAAGTGTAGTTGATAATGGTGGTTTGGTTGTCCTGAGGAGACTTGTTAAGGGCCAGTCCAGACAAGGTGAGACAGCCACCATTCCCAGGGATCTGAACCCAGATAAACTGCTCCAAGTTTGGTCCCAAACAGCTTGGAGTCACTTCCATCAGATGATATCGGACTGATGAGTTGTGTGTGTGTGTGTGTGTGTGTGTGTGTGTGTGTGTGTGTGTGTGTGTGTGTGTGTGTGTGTGTGTGTGTGTGTGTGTGTGTGTGTGTGTGTGTGTGTGTGTGTGTGTGTGTGTGTGTGTGTGTGTGTGTGTGTGCACACATCCATGGATGCACCTTTAGCCCAAATGTATTTTTAGTGTCCATTTACTCTGTGGTTATCTTTTACAAGTCCATGTAAGACACATTATGCTAAAATAATTTTGTAAAGTTAATTTACATCTCAACTCAATTATTTGAATGATTATTGTTTATATGAGTGTTGGTGTTGCACTATTAATAGAACTGTGTAAGTACTTCAGTGGGTCAGTTCCCCGAGTTCATTTTAGTTCCCACCAGCAATATTGAGAGGGGGAAAACGTTTTGGAATGGAGACCCGGGTTGCATCTCTTTTCCTGTATCATCACAAATATTTTTCAAAGTACAGATAAGGCCATTAGTAAGTCAAAACTTTAGGCTGTACAATAAAGCTCATTAACCGTAGACCCTGTCAACGTGTTAATACCATTTTGGCACAGTAGAGTAAGTAAATGCTGGTATTGCCACAATGCTACACAGATGTCTTCTTGCATGGCGCTATCCATCCTCCTGGAGAGTTAACTCTGCTGGGGTGCCACTGTTCTGTGTCTTGAGGGCCTGCTTTAACAACATAATGTGTTGAGTGCACATAAGAAAAATACTGGAACAACTGTATGCGAAAGATCCTCAGCGCCATGAAGTGTTTTGGGAGTTCTGTGTGTGTGTGTGTGTGTGTGTGTGTGTGTGTGTGTGTGTGTGTGTGTGTGTGTGTGTGTGTGTGTGTGTGTGCCCTGTGTGTGTGTGTGCGTGTGTGTGTGTGTGTGCCCTGTGTGTGTGTGTGTGTGTGTGCCCTGTGTGTGGGTGTGTGTGTTTCCTGTGTGTGTGTGTGTGTGTGTGTGTTTATGTTAAGTGGGCAAACTGTGGCGGTGTGCCTGTGTGTTTTGGAGAGGGCCTCGGCTCTCCCTCTCTTGTCGCTGTGCATTTGTGAGACTGAGAGGCTGATACACAGTGGCAGCTCCCCCCTCGCAGCCACGGGCCTGCCCAGAGCTACTGCAGATGATAGTTTTAATTGCTTTCAATCTTTCAGGCTAGTCCCTGCCCAGTGGCACAGAGTGGCTGTGGCTGTGTGTGTGTGTGTGTGTGTGTGTGTGTGTGTGTGTGTGTGTGTGTGTGTGTGTGTGTGTGTGTGTGTGTGTGTGTGTGTGTGTGTGTGTGTGTGTGTGTGTGTGTGTGTGTGTGTGTGTGTGTGTGTGTGTGTGCAATTGTCTATGGATGCGATATAGACACACATGTGGCGTTCATTTGATGGATGTGCTTGTCTAATATAAGGGGCAAATTAACAGAGAATTAAGACCTTGGAGTGATACATCTGATATACACTAATGCCGAATGAGATGACTTAGAGAAACATATGTTTAGTTTAATACGACTACCGCTGTGACTGTGTCAATGTCATCGCATTGCCGGTGAAATGAACGGATAGGGAAGGTGATTAAACATATCCTTCTGTAATGTTATGTGTTTATAAATAATAGACTTTGAGGTTTTCATGCAAAGACCTCAACACACGTTTCCATGAAAGCATTTTAAAACCTACTACAAAACCAACGCATCAATTATTAATGAAGAATGTCAAGCCGGCATAGCAGGACAGAGGAAACAGCCCTGAAATTAAAACGACAGCCTTTTAATTTAACGTGTGTGAAAGACACGTTTTCTTAATTTCCACTGGTTTACGGGTCAGCTAGAATGTTGAAGCTGATGTCAATCACATACTGTATTCAGAAATCATGTATCGTTTTATGTATTGTTTTATATATATATATATATATATACACACAATACTTTATGTCTATTACATTTTAAATATATGTATATTATTTTGGTCTTTTTCCACACATTATTTTAGGATTGAGTGAGGAGGGGATTATATTATATAACAACTTTAAAGTATATTGAGTCAATATTTGTCAAGCTCTCCGTATGAAATAGGACTAGGAGAGGTCAGAACCATGGAGAGTGACGGGAAAGAGATACTTCAGAACCATGGACAGCACCCGTTCCTACCCAGGAAAAGTGACATACTGTAAATCCTCTCTATGCACAGCAGCCATATTGTGAAGACATTCACAGGTGTTACCAATGATACTAATGAAGGCTCTGTTCCATTCTGGTCAAACAGAGTCAGGGTGCTGATATTGTGCATGTTGGCTCACTGGAAACACTCTGTTACACCAGTGGGACTAAAATTTGGGTCCAGGGTCCATGGTTCCTAAAGGGGTTTCCAAATGGCCCCTTACGGGTGTGTAACTCTGAGAGTGTACAAATGGAACCAAATGGACCCGTATATGGCTGCTCTGCATAGAGCCTATTGGGGAGTGAATGCACCTGGTGTTGATTCCTCTGTCAGATCACATCATCTAAAGCTGGTTGGTCTCAGGTGATGGCACTTCATGGAATTACTGGTACTGGTTGGGCTATGGTCTCCACTCCCTCCTGGCATTTACCTGCTGAATTAAAGGTAGGGTAAGTGATCTTTTTTTTTGCTTTTGTTAAAATTTTCATTTTCAGGTAGATGACAAAATTTAAGCCAATCAGGAGAGAGCACTGAAAATGCATTTTCTGTTTAATAAAGAGCTGGAGAGACATGGGAGACTCCTTTTACCGAATAAACACTCTATAGCTATGATTACTATCAGAATATAGAGCTATTTAACGCTTTAATTTTAACAAAAGTAAATCACTTACCCTACCTTTAAACATTGATACCCCCATCTGGAAAGAACCGATAACATTTATCCCCGACCTCTCTGGATCCTGTACGCTTTTTTGTTTTCACACATTTTTGATCACTTGAAAACTGTTTGTCTCTCTCTGGTCATTTGTTGTTGACCATAACCACTTAAGCCCTATATACTTCATTCAACGAATAGCAAAAAAGGTTGATATACAAGCTCACTAGCTTTTTTAGTTGTTGCCCAAAATAGCGTACTACCGTGCATGGGGTTCAAGCATAGTAACCCACCCTGCTGCCAAACCATGGCAAACTCATCCTCAGTTGCACATCATTTTTACGCTTGTAAAGTGTAGCATAAAAGTACAAAAATAACAATAGACTAAAACAATATGGTGATATTATGGTAAACTAAGGCGGGGGGGGGGGGGGTATTTATTTAATGACAAAATTAAAAAGGAAAAATGTACATCCAGCTCTAACCTTACCCCTCAACAGTACTTCATTTGCAAAACATTTGGCAGAACTCTAATCAAATATTATTTTCACATTGATTATAAAAACAAAGGAAGAAACAATGGATTCAAATGTCAGGAATAGACATGTATATTTCTCCACTCTGACAGCAGCAAACTGGATAAAATATTCAAACACTTATGCCAGCAACACTCCCCCGGATACTGTCTAGTCAGGTGTTCTTGGGAAATGGTAACTCATTTTGATCACTGCTGACTAATGGCTCAGTAGCTGTCTTTGTGCATCTAGAGAGGTATGTGCTACAATTTGGCCACATTAATTTCAAGTGATGAGGATGACCATCCGAGAGCTTCCTCTTGATCATTTGGTATGTCAGCTTATGAATTTAATTCAGAACGACATCTGAAATGCTGAGTCCGCTGTTTTAGGGTCAGTCATCCCTTTAGCCTATGGCTGATGGAAAAATCCAGTTTATATACAGCTGAGTATAGAGTTATTCCTCTCGATCACGAAAAAAACGTTTTTTAAGAGAATGAGAATACAAATGAATAGCTTGTAGTCAGCAGCAGCATAAGATGAGTAGCTGTTGAACTACTAGCTCGGCCTATCTTGTAAAAAAAAAATGTATGTCATGGTTATTGCCTGGCATGATGTCTGAAACATACAGTACTGTCGCCACCTACAAAGTTTCCACTATACCTGAAACCACAGCACAGTCACCGATGACCTACACTCTACTAACATGTATTACAATGTCTGGGGCAGATAACACCCCCAACCTGCATTGCTTTTCCTTTTCATGTCTACACACACACACACACACACGCACACACACACACACACACACGCACACACACACACACACACACACACACACACACACACACACACACACACACACACACACACACACACACACACACACACACACACACACACACACACACACACACACACACACACACACACACACACACACACACAACGCGCACACGCACACTTACATCCTCTGAGCCGTCTGGCCGGGGGGCAAATTAAGCCCTAACATTCCCACAGAGGCTAATCTCCATCCATTTAGAGCGCTGTAATATTTAATCAAGAGGCCCCAGCCTGGCTCCCAGCACCACGCACTGTGGCACGGCTCATATGTTCACAGAGGAGGCCAGCCCAGGGGCGACGGATGGGAATTCACAGCTAAAAGCCACAACGCATTCAACCACACAGCGCTCTTCTTCGCTCCCTGATGCTGGGCTCCTTCAGAGCAGAGAAGGGCAATGTGTAAGTATAATGTTTATGGGGAGGGGGGGGGTTTGTCTAATATTTATAAATAAAATGAACGCATACAGAGTGCAGAGTACATGATCCTAAGACATGTTTCATTATTTGCCAAGTGATGAGTTTCCTTTCTTTTTGGCCAAGAAATGATTCTCTCCCTCTACTATTGCAATCCTAACAGCAGTGTTTAGCAAGCTTCGTGAAATGTGAAATGAATCAAAAATAATAATAATTCTATTCATCATTTCAGGTCCAAATGGATGCATATCATTCTGTAAAATCTCAGAACTTTAATTGTAAAGTTAATTCTTAATTAACTAAGAATTCATTAATTAATTCAATTATTTTATGAATTCACAAAATTTCACATCTGCTATCACTTCCAATACACAGCACCTCCGACTCACCCATGATGTTTCAGGCTGCCTGCCACTGAGGCTAAACATGGCAGACACAGAACATATGCTGAAAGGTAACCAGTCAGTCGCCCATGCCTGGAGGTCTCGCACGGGACAGAGCTGCTGTAGCTGACCTCTCACACATACAGTACACTGTAAAGGTCAGGCCACACACCACAAGTGTGAAAAGCCAGTATTGAAAAAGGTGCCGTGCTAATGTTTTAACCACATGAGCGTCCCTATTCGGGGGTGAATCTTCTGGGAAAATAGCAGAGCGGTTATTTTCCCTCGTAGGGGAGGGGGCCAAGTATGGACCCCTGGGGGACCCCTTTTAACTATAGTATATAGGGTTTAAAAGCAAGTGATGGTTGATGGTGTGTGTGGCCAGTTTATGGCCGTTATAGCCCATCTTGAAGCATTTTGACATAATGCAAGGCATTTATTGGAGTGAGAAATTCCAGAAAGGCTGTGATTTGTGTTTTGTTTTCTTCTTTTTTTTATGTAACATTTGCGTTGCTAAGTGTTGAGTGGTAAACGTGTCATGCGTGTGGCAATTGCAGCGCCTGCTCCCTGATTCAGATTGACTCTAATGGCAATGCCTGGTGAATTTTTGATACAGCCCAGAGGGGGAGGACGAGCCATCATATACTGGGGAGATTACAACCTCTAAGACGGAGAGACAGCAGGGTACGGTGGCCAGGAAATGACAAACACATACATTTAACAAACAGAGCAAATTAGCCGATCGGAAATCAAAGGAGCAAAACAAAGCTTAAGCGTTTCATATTTCATCCTCAACACATTAATTCAGATACCTGACTGTCTATCCTTCCTATCAAAGTCAGGTTGACAGTGATGATTGGAAAACACCAACACCCGGCTGGACTTAAAATGTATTTAACTTAACTTATAAATTTACCTTCATTCATTCACCCAGACATTCATAATATGAGACAGTAACATTAACAGTAGTTAAAATGTATTTCATAAATAAATTGTTACTGACAATTTGATTATGCAGAGTGCTCATATAAGCACTGTGTAAAACATAGCTTAGGACACATTAGAAGTATGTGCATCTAATAAAACAATTGTTTGCTACTGTATATTGAGTGGATCGCACGCACGCACGCACGCACGCACGCACGCAGGCATGCACGCACGCACGCACGCACGCAGACACACACACACACACACACACACACACACACACACACACACACACACACACACACACACACACACACACACACACACACACACACACACACACACACACACACACACACACACACACACAGACAGCTGCACTAAATAGTTGGCTAGAGGTCCAGGTCTCCTAGTGAGCAGACATGAAGCTGATTCGTTATTACTGTATGTTACACCAAGCTCATGGTCACAACGTCATTGGGGGGCCAGGTGTCAATGTTGGTGTCAAAGAGGTGTTTAAATGTTGGTTCTAAGCCCAACAATCTGGTAAATGTCACTACATTAAGAGCCAGGGGTTAATATATATACAATGAGCTAACCAGGCTTTTCTTCACCCTAGTCAGGATTGATTGATTGATTGATTGATTGATTGATTTTATTAGGATTCAAACAGACAAAATATTGAGGATAGCACTTAAAACAGTTATTTTCAAAGTGGTAAAACAATGTAAAATAGACAAGACAGAAGACAGACAAGTTTTATAAGTACCATGGTCAAACATTTAGGTGAGCCACGATGTAGGTTGGGCATGTGCGCTGCTGAGAGGGTGGTGACATGTTCACAACCAATGTCCAACTGCTTGTAAAAATGTATCTAATACAGTTATTTTTTTCCTCTGTGTTCAAGCACACGCTGCATCGTGTCGGCAGAGCTGTCCGACCAGGAGCTCATCGGCACTGCTGTGGAGTCTGGCTCTCATGGTGAGTACACATGCACAGCGCACACTCCTACACAACCCATACACGTGGAGTCTGGCTCTCATGGTGAGTACATACAGTATGCACACACCTACACACCCCAAACACGTAAGACAATTGTGTAATGATGGGTTTTTAACTGTGCTTATTTATTAGCCATCAATGGATAATATCAATTGGAAATAAGGTCTAATATCAATGGGATACACTGTAGCTGCACGGATTAACTGCTTTGGGAAATACATGTGACTACTTCCACCGTGTCATACACTCATCATTCCATTGCAGCTTATTGCTCTCAGGAGAACCTGTTCCCCTGTCGTCAGCCTCCAGCACAGAGGTACGCCCGCCCAGTCAAGGAGTCAAGGAGACGCCCAGTCCCAGTCAAGGATGACTTTTTCTTTACTATGTGTAACAGTCTGACAGCTGATGCATTGTCTGATGTGACTTTACTGTTGAAATATAAATTAGTGTGAATGTTAACCACTTTAGTTGGTTGACCGGAGTCTCTTAGGCCTTTATACTGGTGTATTTTCTACATGAAATATTTTTGCTGAAAATAACTGATCTTCAAGCTCATACATTTTCTGCGAGAGTTTCCCCCAGAATTCAGATGCTGGGGTTTTATTGGTTAATGTGCACTTTCTTCAACCTGAATAACTAAAGACTGGAATTAGTACTCCTGGTTTACAGGGATGGGGTTCGACTTCCTGCAGTGTCCTGCTGATTGTCATGAAAGCCCATATTATTTGCACTCAACTGATTAATTATCTTAACAATTTCACAGAAACGCACAACTGTTTACAACTTGAACAGATCACCTCAAGTGAAACTCCTTAAGCCAAGGGTTTCGGTCTTGGTATAGTAGTAGTAGTAGTGAAATAATAGTAGTACCAGTAGAGATAGTCAAAACATAGTCATAGTGGTAGTCAAATAAAGAATATTCCTCTTTAAGGACAGACAGACAGACAGACAGACAGACAGACAGAGTTGTTTGATTCAACTTTGAAATTGCACTGTGAATCAAGTGTGGGGTCACCATATACTGTATATATATATATATATATATATAAATGGTTAACTATTTGGTCCTCACATGTATCTGTAAGAACAAGATACAATTGGAGTGGGGTAGACTAATTAATCACACCTGTCAACTGTGTGCCCCATGCATTTGAGCTCCCCAAAGGAAGTTTTCATTTGTTCAGACCAGCAATCATTTCGATCCAGTGGCCAACTGAGAACGTTGTCCGTGTGCAGCTCATGGAAAAGGGGAGATATTTTACTAAACACATGTTTTCTGCCAGAACTTTCAAATGGATATGAAACTAGAGGACAATATCGGACTCCCAGTCGCAGGAATTAATTATTGGGCAAGTACACACACACTCAGCACGGCAACGTTTAATGCCGCGAATATCAGTCTGCTACCTGGGCGGGCATAGGAGCGATCGATGGCTGTGTATTTGGAATACATGAAATGTATGTAATATCACAGCCATTCTAGGGCTATGTTTTCACCTGTTTCTCTCATTCTCAGGCTGTTTCCCTTCCTCTTTCAGAACGTGATAGGCTGACTAGAGTTGATTGACATCTTGACTGAAAGTTAACTTTTCTAAGTGGTGGCTTTGACCCTGAATGTCTATCCATGTTTCTTCCTGAAAAATTGTATTGTAGGAAATTGAACCTAAATATATGGAGATGGAGCTAATTTCCATCACTGTGCTCATATGCTCATTGTGAAGGGTATTGTGTGTGTGTGTGTGTGTGTGTGTGTGTGTGTGTGTGTGTGTGTGTGTGTGTGCGTGTGTGCGTGTGCGCGTGTGCGCGCGTGCGTGCGTGCGTGCGTGCGTGCGTGCGTGCGTGCGTGCGTGCGTGCGTGCGTGCGTGCGTGCGTTTGTGTGTGTTTATGAAAACAGTTTTTTTTTTTATTATTGAGAAATCAAACCTAAATATAATAAATCAATAAACAATCCCTTTAACAATTTCATCTTGATGATGCTATTTTGGGTTGTTTTATGAACAAAGGCAGGCAGAACGTTGCACACATTTCATTTTAATGGGCTGAAATTTCTGCAAGAATTCGCTCTAGAAAAAAATATCCATCTGTTCAATGTGCACATGCCACTGCTCACTCAGATAGCTCTTAGCACTGTCTTGCGTATGCAAATATGTTTTGCCTCGAAATCTATTTGGAGTTGCTCGAAGGAATCCAGAACGGCCGTCCTTCTGTCTCCCTCCACTGGCTCACGCGGGGCTCCCTCTTGCAGTCTATCTCCTCTCGCGCGGAAGACATTTCACCAGCCCCACACGCAGGGACACATAGCCAGCCGCACACGGTTGTGCCTCAGACGGCCTCACCCACCATGGGCTATTATGCATATTTCACAGGCCCGGCACTGACAGCCCTATCAGCAAGCAGCAGGACAAGGAGCCCTGTTACTGTTTGTTCAGTTGGAATAATACATGCAATACAGGACACAAGGAATAATTTGCCACTCACTGGAGTGGCAAGGTGTCGTTAAAAGCCTTGATGTCCTGCTTTGTCGTATACATGGGATCGGATGTCCTCCTATAGTTCATTGCTTTTCAACTTTACCTAACTGAAGGCTAATATACAGAAGAACGCTTCAACAATACAAGAGACATCTACCTTGAGTGACTGAGAGATGGTCCAAATCCAGGTTTGACAAAGTCTGGTCCGTACAGCCTGGTTTATTCCGTTCCATGAACGCCAAGCCAGGCTGAAAAGGAGCGACTTTGTCGAGCTAGACCTTGTCAAGCCAGGCTGTGTCGAGCCCGGATGGTAAAGCCAGGCTTCACGTGAACATAAGTACTTTTGGGTGAACTATTCTTTTAAGTGTCTTGTGCATGGATACTTTGACACATTGCTGAGGCCTGGGATCGAACCTGGGATTTATGGTTTGCCAGGCAGGCTCTCTAACCATTCAGCTATGACCACATCATCAGCAGAGATTCTAAGGCAGTTCTACACTGTAACAGTAAAGGGGTTTCAGGGGAAACCAGCAAAATGAGGAATAATATAATAAAAGACTGTCTTGCTAATAAAGCGTCATGTCTCACATTTTTGGGCGGTGAAACCGCCCCTATATGTGAGGTTTGGACATCGACATTCGATTGCACCCCCCCAACCCTGCGCTGTGATTGGCCACCAGTGTACCCCCCTAACCCTGCACCGTGATTGGCCAATCACAGTCTATTCAGGACTGTGATTGGCTAGTGAAACATGACACATGTGCATAGCCCTATAAATAGGACTATGCACTTAAAAAAAACACATTTATGGGTTTTTTTAAGTTAGGGGTGTATAATGGTTGGTCCACAATATTACTTTTCTTTAAGTGAACTTCCATCACTGTGATGACCACTGTGACCACACCGCCCACTTCACACTGGGTGTGATTTTTGGGCGGTGAAACCGCCCCTATATGTGAGGTTTGGATATTTGCACCCCCCAATCCTGCGCTGTGATTGGCCACCAGTGTACCCCCCTAACCCTGCACCGTGATTGGCCAATCACAGTCTATTCAGGACTGTGATTGGCTAGTGAAACATGACAATTGTGCATAGCCCTATAAATAGGACTATGCACTTAAAAAAACACATTTATGTTTTTTTTTAAGTTAGGGGTGTTGGTCCACAATATTACTTTTCTTTAAGTGAACTTCCATCACTGTGATGACCACTGTGACCACACCGCCCACTTCACACTGGGTGTGATTTTTTTACAATGTATTTGATATTACCTTTATATTATTTAATAAATTATGCATTTCATCCTCTATATATTGTCCAGCAACCTTTATGATAAAGGCGAAAAAAGATAGTAGACCCGTGGGAGCCAGATTGCTCAGATGCCAAGGTTCCTGTGCTGGGATTCGATCCCATGATCTTGTGGTCTGAAGTCAAGAGCTCTTCCAACGGAGCTATGGAAAGAGCAGCTGCAGAATAAGCAGAAGTCACAGATTCAACTCCCACCCTCGCCAGGGTCAAAAACTTTATATTTGAAATCCAAACGTTTATGTAGATGAATGAACGGGTCAAAAATGGAGAAAGTGCAAACACCAGGTTGAAGTTCATCCATGACAGTCATGACAGATCCAGACTGCACTAGCGATTTGTTTACATTCGACCGCATGGCTCATTTGCATAAGACGTTACCATATCGTCAGTGTCCAGCCGGGACCAGCTAACTCCATTTTCATTTTTTTTTTTTTTTCATAAATCGCATAAAAAACGCTATTGAACCCCCTCTACATCTGTGTAATTTTTTTTTTAATAATAAAATATGAAAAGTATTAAAAAGCGCCTCTGATGAAAACTCCTAACTCCATTGGACCCTCAAACTGTCCGTCAAAAACAAACAACTCCCCCCTCCTCTTAGGCTCTCAGAGAAGCTCTGCTCTGTATGAGGCAGACAGGGAGAAGATTTTTCAATGCTTTTGGGAGAACATAAACTGGGAAGAGAAGAGAATGTATGTGCAAGGTTTGATAGATGTCACCCCAGTAAAGAGGAGAAGGGTGTCTTCACAAAGGTCATCTGCTCGTGTTTTCTTTTTAAATGTTAATGGACAGAGAATGAGTGTGTGCAGGAGTTTGTTTCAAACATCTCCAAGAGCTCAAGGAGATCATGCCAAAAGACTTTCACAGCTTTTATGACAATCTAAAGCACTAAGAAACACCCACCACACACACACACAACACACAACACACAACACACAACAGTGTGATAATAAAATGTTGATAGGTATATGATAGGTAAATTCAACTGTGGTTGTTATTGTTAGTGCAGTAGGCTACAGATTTGATAGGCTACAGATTCTATTTTTCATGAATGTATTTTGTATTTATATGCTATTTATTTATTGTTTTGATTGATTGATTGAAATTTATTTATTAGGCAAAAGAATGTAAAACAACACAGTTACATTTATAATGCTTTTGTCTAAAAGGTCCGGCCAAAAAAGTCCTTGCGGACTTGTTTCCGTTGGGGTCCTTGAGTTAATTTCATAGACATATATAGTAGCAACCAAACAGTTCAAAAATCAACATGAAAATACAGATAATACAGAAAAAGTACCACTATGTACAAAAAAAGCATTTAAAAATATATGTACAAAAAGAAAGGGGGGGGGGAAGCATGGAAAAATAAAAAATTATATACAAAAAAAGCATGAGGAAATACAAAATATGTACAAAAAGAGGAGGGGGGGGGGGTCGTCTGTCTACAGGGAAACTGGTACTAGCTCCTCTTTCGGCCTCCAGAAAGATGGGTTTTTAGGGCTGTTTTGAATGAGCCCAGCGAACTGCATTTTTTGAGGGATGGGGTTAGACTATTCCATTCCTTGGTGGCTGTGCTATAGAAGGAGAATTTGCCCATGTTTGTTTTATGGGTGGGTGGTACCAGATTGTTGTTTACGCTCCCTCTAGTTTCGTGGCTGTGGGTGTCACTAACTTTTTCGAGGTATTCATACAGATATGCGGGTATAGGGGGCATATCGGGCAAATCTGCATTTACAATTTTGAAGACCAGACCCATTTTTAGTTGTTTAACCCTGTCTTCCACCCTGAGCCAGCCTAGGCTGGCAAAGTGAATGGGAGAGAGGTGGGTCATGGGCCCCAGTCCGAGAAGTAGTCGGATCAGTTTGTTTTGGGAGGTTTGAAGCTTAGTCTGCAGTGACACTGAGGTGTTGGAGTACCAAGAGGAGCTAGCATAGTCAAAAAGGGGCTGAATCAGGGCCCCTGAGAGGGTCCTGAGGGTGTTGTTGATTGTTGATCATTGTTGATCATCATTGTTGATGTGCCATGATTGATTTTGTTAAATACATGATTGAGTATTGAGGCAGAATTGTTTGTTGCACTCAACTGTAGAAGAACAACAGTGGTAACAGTTAGATCCATGGTTGTTTACAATGCATGTTAAAATAAAAGTTGTTTAAGTACAGAATTCAGCTTGATCTTTACTTAGTATATGAGGATGGCGCTCACCATAAATAGCTGATCTCCAAGCTCACAATGCGTTGTGATGTGTTGTGAGCTTTGAGATCCATTGCCAGCTGTTCTTATCAATGATGGACAAAACCTCCTAACTCCACTTGCGCTGGATTTGTGTTTGGACAAAACTCCTAACTCCACTTGAGCTGGATTTGGGTAAAGTGGTGATAATATAATGACACATGCAAGTATCTGATAATATATAAAGTCACAATACCAAGTTTGATGAGGCAGTATTGCTTTGTTTTAAAAATATAAGGTTTTCTTCATTTTCAGAAAAATTGATATTTCCTGAACAATTACCATTTTGGATTTAGCTGGTTCCGGCCGGACAGCAGAGATATTGATTTTATCCCACTGTTGAGGGTTAGGGTTTAACCCGGAATTTTCACCGGAAGGAAAAATCTGGTCAATAGTAAAATTCCATTGACCAGATCTGTAGAGGGCACTATGGAGCAACCAAAAAAATGTTTTCCTTCCGGTGAAATATTTTCTTTTCTGGCCAAAAAGTGTATTTTACAGAGAAGGTGGGGTGTTGAGAGGCTTCCCACCTCCGAGAACAGACTTTCAACAACACAAAACAGCCTTTGTTTAGATGTGTAGCGAAATGGTTTTGTTTATTTTCACTACTGTTGGAGCCCTCGCAGGGCAGTGGAATTCATTGTACAAGTGCAGAGCCCAGCGCCTGGCAGGGAGTTAGAGAGAACTCACTAACGCTCTGGACCCTGGGCTAGTTAGGGTTATGTTTTATATATTTTGTTTAAAACTTACAGTAGGCTGCCTTGCCCCACTGGAATACAGTGACTGATATGAATTAATAATATACTGGACCACACTTAAAATGAAGAATACCTTGTGATGTCAGTGACATTTTATTACAAATGAAAGGAAAAAAATAAGAAACAGTGCAGTAACAATACGTTTTCGTATAGCAGCATTTTTGCATGTACAATATAAATATTAATATATTGTCTGTCGGGCGGAAACCTTTGCTGTTTATGCTTTTTCAGCATAAACATTCTAAAATAAAAAAAAACAGCAGATCGACAAAAAAAAACAAGACTTGCGCAAAATAATTTGGCAAGACACACCATCTCCGGTTTACTTCCCGTATCTGCATAGTCTCGCGTAGCTATCTGCGTGAAGTGGGCAGACGCCAACCTGCTTCCGGTCTCCCAAAAAGGCGTCCACCCACTTCACGCGAGACTATGCAGATAAGGGAAGTAAACCGGAGATGGTGTGTCTTGCCGATGGGAATGACCCATCACGTTCATGTAATGTCAATGTACAGAGCTTAGTGTGCTTGGATAGCCCAGTTGGTAGAACTCTTGACTTCAGACCACAAGGTCATGGGATTGAATCCCAGCACAGGATACTCGGCATCTGAGCAATCTGGGTCCCACGGGATTACTAACTTTTTTCACCTTTAAATGGCCATTGCCATTGACAATGCATTGGGCGCTTAAAGTTAAATATTTCAAAAACTACAAATGATTTCAAAGTAAAAATCTCAAGCATACATGTCCACAGTAAGGTGGAAATTTTCAATTGTGAATCAAGTTTATAGGCTAAAGTATGAAGGAACAGTGAGGTTCACCTTTAAATGTCCATTGCCATTGACAATGCATTGGGCGCTTAAATATCTCAAAAAATACAAATTTTTGAAACCCCATTCAAACTTTAAAATGTTCATCTTACTGTGGACATGTTTGCCTGAACATGAATATTTGAAATGTTTAATAGTTTTAGAATTGTACTCCTTTAAAAGTTCAGAGATTTATAATGGAGGTTGATGGACGAATTTGGGACCTCAAAAAAACACTTTCACCTAGAAACTCCATTCACAGTTCAAAAATTCCACCTTACTGTGGACATGCATGCTTGAGATTTTTTCTTTGAAATCATTTGTAGTTTGGGAGATATTTAACTTTAAGCGCCCAATGCGTTGTCAATGCGGCAATGGACATTTAAAGGGAAACGAGTACAGGCTACTAATCCTACATACTTACTGCTAGTAACCCCATTCATACTTTAAAATGTTCATCTTACTGTGGACATGTTTGCCTGAAAAGGAATCTTTGAAATGTTTAATAGTTTTAGAATTGTACTCCTTCAAGAGTTCAGAGATTTATAATGGAGGTCAATGGACGAATTTGGGACCTCAAAAAAACACTTTCACCTAGAAACTCCATTCACAGTTCAAAAATTCCACCTTACTGTGGACATGCATGCTTGAGATTTTTTCTTTGAAATCATTTGTAGTTTGGGAGATATTTAACTTTAAGCGCCCAATGCATTGTCAATGCGGCAATGGACATTTAAAGGGAAACGAGTACAGGCTACTAATCCTACATACTTACTGCTAGTAACCCCATTCATACTTTAAAATGTTCATCTTACTGTGGACATGTTTGCCTGAAAAGGAATCTTTGAAATGTTTAATAGTTTTAGAATTGTACTCCTTTAAAAGTTCAGAGATTTATAATGGAGGTCGATGGACGAATTTGGGAACTCAAAAAAACACGTTCACCTAGAAACTCCATTCACAGTTCAAAAATTCCACCTTACTGTGGACATGCATGCTTGAGATTTTTTCTTTGAAATCATTTGTAGTTTGGGAGATATTTAACTTTAAGCGCCCAATGCATTGTCAATGCGGCAATGGACATTTAAAGGGAAACGAGTACAGGCTACTAATCCTACATACTTACTGCTAGTAACCCCATTCATACTTTAAAATGTTCATCTTACTGTGGACATGTTTGCCTGAAAAGGAATCTTTGAAATGTTTAATAGTTTTAGAATTGTACTCCTTTAAAAGTTCAGAGATTTATAATGGAGGTCGATGGACGAATTTGGGAACTCAAAAAAACACGTTCACCTAGAAACTCCATTCACAGTTCAAAAATTCCACCTTACTGTGGACATGCATGCTTGAGATTTTTTCTTTGAAATCATTTGTAGTTTGGGAGATATTTAACTTTAAGCGCCCAATGCATTGTCAATGCGGCAATGGACATTTAAAGGGAAACGAGTACAGGCTACTAATCCTACATACTTACTGCTAGTAACCCCATTCATACTTTAAAATGTTCATCTTACTGTGGACATGTTTGCCTGAAAAGGAATCTTTGAAATGTTTAATAGTTTTAGAATTGTACTCCTTTAAAAGTTCAGAGATTTATAATGGAGGTTGATGGACGAATTTGGGACCTCAAAAAAACACTTTCACCTAGAAACTCCATTCACAGTTCAAAAATTCCACCTTACTGTGGACATGCATGCTTGAGATTTTTTCTTTGAAATCATTTGTAGTTTGGGAGATATTTAACTTTAAGCGCCCAATGCATTGTCAATGCGGCAATGGACATTTAAAGGGAAACGAGTACAGGCTACTAATCCTACATACTTACTGCTAGTAACCCCATTCATACTTTAAAATGTTCATCTTACTGTGGACATGTTTGCCTGAAAAGGAATCTTTGAAATGTTTAATAGTTTTAGAATTGTACTCCTTCAAGAGTTCAGAGATTTATAATGGAGGTCAATGGACGAATTTGGGACCTCAAAAAAACACTTTCACCTAGAAACTCCATTCACAGTTCAAAAATTCCACCTTACTGTGGACATGCATGCTTGAGATTTTTTCTTTGAAATCATTTGTAGTTTGGGAGATATTTAACTTTAAGCGCCCAATGCATTGTCAATGCGGCAATGGACATTTAAAGGGAAACGAGTACAGGCTACTAATCCTACATACTTACTGCTAGTAACCCCATTCATACTTTAAAATGTTCATCTTACTGTGGACATGTTTGCCTGAAAAGGAATCTTTGAAATGTTTAATAGTTTTAGAATTGTACTCCTTTAAAAGTTCAGAGATTTATAATGGAGGTCGATGGACGAATTTGGGAACTCAAAAAAACACGTTCACCTAGAAACTCCATTCACAGTTCAAAAATTCCACCTTACTGTGGACATGCATGCTTGAGATTTTTTCTTTGAAATCATTTGTAGTTTGGGAGATATTTAACTTTAAGCGCCCAATGCATTGTCAATGCGGCAATGGACATTTAAAGGGAAACGAGTACAGGCTACTAATCCTACATACTTACTGCTAGTAACCCCATTCATACTTTAAAATGTTCATCTTACTGTGGACATGTTTGCCTGAAAAGGAATCTTTGAAATGTTTAATAGTTTTAGAATTGTACTCCTTCAAAAGTTCAGAGATTTATAATGGAGGTCGATGGACGAATTTGGGACCTCAAAAAAACACTTTCACCTAGAAACTCCATTCACAGTTTAAAAATTCCACCTTACTGTGGACATGCATGCTTGAGATTTTTTCTTTGAAATAATTTGTAGTTTGGGAGATATTTAACTTTAAGCGCCCAATGCATTGTCAATGCGGCAATGGACATTTAAAGGGAAACGAGTACAGGCTACTAATCCTACATACTTACTGCTAGTAACCCCATTCATACTTTAAAATGTTCATCTTACTGTGGACATGTTTGCCTGAAAAGGAATCTTTGAAATGTTTAATAGTTTTAGAGTTGTACTCCTTTAAAAGTTCAGAGATTTATAATGGCGGTCGATGGACGAATTTGGGACCTCAAAAAAACACTTTCACCTAGAAACTCCATTCACAGTTCAAAGATTCCACCTTACTGTGGACATGCATGCTTGAGATTTTTTCTTTGAAATCATTTGTAGTTTGGGAGATATTTAACTTTAAGCGCCCAATGCATTGTCAATGCGGCAATGGACATTTAAAGGGAAACGAGTACAGGCTACTAATCCTACATACTTACTGCTAGTAACCCCATTCATACTTTAAAATGTTCATCTTACTGTGGACATGTTTGCCTGAAAAGGAATCTTTGAAATGTTTAATAGTTTTAGAATTGTACTCCTTTAAAAGTTCAGAGATTTATAATGGAGGTCGATGGACGAATTTGGGACCTCAAAAAAACACGTTCACCTAGAAACTCCATTCACAGTTCAAAAATTCCACCTTACTGTGGACATGCATGCTTGAGATTTTTTCTTTGAAATCATTTGTAGTTTGGGAGATATTTAACTTTAAGCGCCCAATGCATTGTCAATGCGGCAATGGACATTTAAAGGGAAACGAGTACAGGCTACTAATCCTACATACTTACTGCTAGTAACCCCATTCATACTTTAAAATGTTCATCTTACTGTGGACATGTTTGCCTGAAAAGGAATCTTTGAAATGTTTAATAGTTTTAGAATTGTACTCCTTCAAAAGTTCAGAGATTTATAATGGAGGTCGATGGACGAATTTGGGACCTCAAAAAAACACTTTCACCTAGAAACTCCATTCACAGTTTAAAAATTCCACCTTACTGTGGACATGCATGCTTGAGATTTTTTCTTTGAAATAATTTGTAGTTTGGGAGATATTTAACTTTAAGCGCCCAATGCATTGTCAATGCGGCAATGGACATTTAAAGGGAAACGAGTACAGGCTACTAATCCTACATACTTACTGCTAGTAACCCCATTCATACTTTAAAATGTTCATCTTACTGTGGACATGTTTGCCTGAAAAGGAATCTTTGAAATGTTTAATAGTTTTAGAGTTGTACTCCTTTAAAAGTTCAGAGATTTATAATGGCGGTCGATGGACGAATTTGGGACCTCAAAAAAACACTTTCACCTAGAAACTCCATTCACAGTTCAAAGATTCCACCTTACTGTGGACATGCATGCTTGAGATTTTTTCTTTGAAATCATTTGTAGTTTGGGAGATATTTAACTTTAAGCGCCCAATGCATTGTCAATGCGGCAATGGACATTTAAAGGGAAACGAGTACAGGCTACTAATCCTACATACTTACTGCTAGTAACCCCATTCATACTTTAAAATGTTCATCTTACTGTGGACATGTTTGCCTGAAAAGGAATCTTTGAAATGTTTAATAGTTTTAGAATTGTACTCCTTTAAAAGTTCAGAGATTTATAATGGAGGTCGATGGACGAATTTGGGACCTCAAAAAAACACGTTCACCTAGAAACTCCATTCACAGTTCAAAAATTCCACCTTACTGTGGACATGCATGCTTGAGATTTTTTCTTTGAAATCATTTGTAGTTTGGGAGATATTTAACTTTAAGCGCCCAATGCATTGTCAATGCGGCAATGGACATTTAAAGGGAAACGAGTACAGGCTACTAATCCTACATACTTACTGCTAGTAACCCCATTCATACTTTAAAATGTTCATCTTACTGTGGACATGTTTGCCTGAAAAGGAATCTTTGAAATGTTTAATAGTTTTAGAATTGTACTCCTTCAAAAGTTCAGAGATTTATAATGGAGGTCGATGGACGAATTTGGGACCTCAAAAAAACACTTTCACCTAGAAACTCCATTCACAGTTTAAAAATTCCACCTTACTGTGGACATGCATGCTTGAGATTTTTTCTTTGAAATCATTTGTAGTTTGGGAGATATTTAACTTTAAGCGCCCAATGCATTGTCAATGCGGCAATGGACATTTAAAGGGAAACGAGTACAGGCTACTAATCCTACATACTTACTGCTAGTAACCCCGTTCATACTTTAAAATGTTCATCTTACTGTGGACATGTTTGCCTGAAAAGGAATCTTTGAAATGTTTAATAGTTTTAGAGTTGTACTCCTTTAAAAGTTCAGAGATTTATAATGGCGGTCGATGGGACCTCAAAAAAACACTTTCACCTAGAAACTCCATTCACAGTTCAAAGATTCCACCTTACTGTGGACATGCATGCTTGAGATTTTTTCTTTGAAATCATTTGTAGTTTGGGAGATATTTAACTTTAAGCGCCCAATGCATTGTCAATGCGGCAATGGACATTTAAAGGGAAACGAGTACAGGCTACTAATCCTACATACTTACTGCTAGTAACCCCATCCATACTTTAAAATGTTCATCTTACTGTGGACATGTTTGCCTGAAAAGGAATCTTTGAAATGTTTAATAGTTTTAGAATTGTACTCCTTTAAAAGTTCTGACATTTATAATGGAGGTCAATGGACGAATTTGGGACCTAAAAAAAACACTTTCACCTAGAAGCTCCATTCACAGTTCAAAAATTCCACCTTACTGTGGACATGCATGCTTGAGATTTTTTCTTTGAAATCATTTGTAGTTTGGGAGATATTTAACTTTAAGCGCCCAATGCATTGTCAATGCGGCAATGGACATTTAAATGGAAACGAGTACAGGCTACTAATCCTACATACTTACTGCTAGTAACCCCATTCATACTTTAAAATGTTCATCTTACTGTGGACATGTTTGCCTGAAAAGGAATATTTAAAATGTTTAATAGTTTTAGAATTGTACTCCTTCAAAAGTTCAGAGATTTATAATGGAGGTCGATGGATGAATTTGGGACCTCAAAAAAACACTTTCACCTAGAAACTCCATTCACAGTTCAAATATTCCACCTTACTGTGGACATGCATGCTTGAGATTTTTTTTTTGAAATCATTTGTAGTTTGGGAGATATTTAACTTTAAGCGCCCAATGCATTGTCAATGCGGCAATGGACATTTAAAGGGAAACGAGTACAGGCTACTAATCCTACATACTTACTGCTAGTAACCCCATTCATACTTTAAAATGTTCATCTTACTGTGGACATGTTTGCCTGAAAAGGAAACTTTGAAATGTTTAATAGTTTTAGAATTGTACTCCTTTAAAAGTTCAGAGATTTATAATGGAGGTCGATGGACGAATTTGGGACCTAAAAAAAACACTTTCACCTAGAAACTCCATTCACAGTTCAAAAATTCCACCTTAATGTGGACATGTATGCTTGAGTTTTTTTACTTTGAAATCATTTGTAGTTTTTTAAATATTTAACTTTAAGCACCCAATGCATTGTCAATGGCAATGGACATTTAAATGGAAACGAGTACAAGCTACTAATCCTACATACTTACTGCTAGTAACCCCATTCATACTTTAAAATGTTCATCTTACTGTGGACATGTTTGCCTGAAAAGGAATCTTTAAAATGTTTAATAGTTTTAGAATTGTACTCCTTCAAAAGTTCAGAGATTTATAATGGCGGTCGATGGACGAATTTGGGACCTCAAAAAAACACTTTCACCTAGAAACTCCATTCACAGTTCAAAGATTCCACCTTACTGTGGACATGCATGCTTGAGATTTTTTCTTTGAAATCATTTGTAGTTTGGGAGATATTTAACTTTAAGCGCCCAATGCATTGTCAATGCGGCAATGGACATTTAAAGGGAAACGAGTACAGGCTACTAATCCTACATACTTACTGCTAGTAACCCCATCCATACTTTAAAATGTTCATCTTACTGTGGACATGTTTGCCTGAAAAGGAATCTTTGAAATGTTTAATAGTTTTAGAATTGTACTCCTTTAAAAGTTCTGACATTTATAATGGAGGTCAATGGACGAATTTGGGACCTAAAAAAAACACTTTCACCTAGAAGCTCCATTCACAGTTCAAAAATTCCACCTTACTGTGGACATGCATGCTTGAGATTTTTTCTTTGAAATCATTTGTAGTTTGGGAGATATTTAACTTTAAGCGCCCAATGCATTGTCAATGCGGCAATGGACATTTAAATGGAAACGAGTACAGGCTACTAATCCTACATACTTACTGCTAGTAACCCCATTCATACTTTAAAATGTTCATCTTACTGTGGACATGTTTGCCTGAAAAGGAATATTTAAAATGTTTAATAGTTTTAGAATTGTACTCCTTCAAAAGTTCAGAGATTTATAATGGAGGTCGATGGATGAATTTGGGACCTCAAAAAAACACTTTCACCTAGAAACTCCATTCACAGTTCAAATATTCCACCTTACTGTGGACATGCATGCTTGAGATTTTTTCTTTGAAATCATTTGTAGTTTGGGAGATATTTAACTTTAAGCGCCCAATGCATTGTCAATGCGGCAATGGACATTTAAAGGGAAACGAGTACAGGCTACTAATCCTACATACTTACTGCTAGTAACCCCATTCATACTTTAAAATGTTCATCTTACTGTGGACATGTTTGCCTGAAAAGGAAACTTTGAAATGTTTAATAGTTTTAGAATTGTACTCCTTTAAAAGTTCAGAGATTTATAATGGAGGTCGATGGACGAATTTGGGACCTAAAAAAAACACTTTCACCTAGAAACTCCATTCACAGTTCAAAAATTCCACCTTAATGTGGACATGTATGCTTGAGTTTTTTTACTTTGAAATCATTTGTAGTTTTTTAAATATTTAACTTTAAGCACCCAATGCATTGTCAATGGCAATGGACATTTAAATGGAAACGAGTACAGGCTACTAATCCTACATACTTACTGCTAGTAACCCCATTCATACTTTAAAATGTTCATCTTACTGTGGACATGTTTGCCTGAAAAGGAATCTTTAAAATGTTTAATAGTTTTAGAATTGTACTCCTTCAAAAGTTCAGAGATTTATAATGGAGGTCGATGGACGAATTTGGGACCTCAAAAAAACACTTTCACCTAGAAACTCCATTCACAGTTCAAAAATTCCACCTTACTGTGGACATGCATGCTTGAGATTTTTTCTTTGAAATCATTTGTAGTTTGGGAGATATTTAACTTTAAGCGCCCAATGCATTGTCAATGCGGCAATGGACATTTAAAGGGAAACGAGTACAGGCTACTAATCCTACATACTTACTGCTAGTAACCCCATTCATACTTTAAAATGTTCATCTTACTGTGGACATGTTTGCCTGAAAAGGAATCTTTGAAATGTTTAATAGTTTTAGAATTGTACTCCTTCAAAAGTTCAGAGATTTATAATGGAGGTCGATGGACGAATTTGGGACCTCAAAAAAACACTTTCACCTAGAAACTCCATTCACAGTTCAAAAATTCCACCTTACTGTGGACATGCATGCTTGAGATTTTTTCTTTGAAATCATTTGTAGTTTGGGAGATATTTAACTTTAAGCGCCCAATGCATTGTCAATGCGGCAATGGACATTTAAAGGGAAACGAGTACAGGCTACTAATCCTACATACTTACTGCTAGTAACCCCATTCATACTTTAAAATGTTCATCTTACTGTGGACATGTTTGCCTGAAAAGGAATCTTTGAAATGTTTAATAGTTTTAGAATTGTACTCCTTCAAAAGTTCAGAGATTTATAATGGAGGTCGATGGACGAATTTGGGACCTCAAAAAAACACTTTCACCTAGAAACTCCATTCACAGTTAAAACATTCCACCTTACTGTGGACATGCATGCTTGAGATTTTTTCTTTGAAATCATTTGTAGTTTGGGAGATATTTAACTTTAAGCGCCCAATGCATTGTCGATGCGGCAATGGACATTGAAAGGGAAACGAGTACAGGCTACTAATCCTACATACTTACTGCTAGTAACCCCATTCATACTTTAAAATGTTCATCTTACTGTGGACATGTTTGCCTGAAAAGGAATCTTTGAAATGTTTAATAGTTTTAGAATTGTACTCCTTTAAAAGTTCAGAGATTTATAATGGAGGTCGATGGACGAATTTGGGACCTCAAAAAAACACTTTCACCTAGAAACTCCATTCACAGTTCAAAGATTCCACCTTACTGTGGACATGCATGCTCGAGATTTTTTATTTGAAGAAATCATTTGTAGTTTGGGAGATATTTAACTTTAAGCGCCCAATGCATTGTCAATGCGGCAATGGACATTTAAAGGGAAACGAGTACAGGCTACTAATCCTACATACTTACTGCTAGTAACCCCATTCATACTTTAAAATGTTCATCTTACTGTGGACATGTTTGCCTGAAAAGGAATCTTTGAAATGTTTAATAGTTTTAGAATTGTACTCCTTTAAAAGTTCAGAGATTTATAATGGAGGTCGATGGACGAATTTGGGACCTCAAAAAAACACTTTCACCTAGAAACTCCATTCACAGTTAAAAAATTCCACCTTACTGTGGACATGCATGCTTGAGATTTTTTCTTTGAAATCATTTGTAGTTTGGGAGATATTTAACTTTAAGCGCCCAATGCATTGTCAATGCGGCAATGGACATTTAAAGGGAAACGAGTACAGGCTACTAATCCTACATACTTACTGCTAGTAACCCCATTCATACTTTAAAATGTTCATCTTACTGTGGACATGTTTGCCTGAAAAGGAATCTTTGAAATGTTTAATAGTTTTAGAATTGTACTCCTTTAAAAGTTCAGAGATTTATAATGGAGGTCGATGGACGAATTTGGGACCTCAAAAAAACACTTTCACCTAGAAACTCCATTCACAGTTCAAAGATTCCACCTTACTGTGGACATGCATGCTCGAGATTTTTTCTTTGAAATCATTTGTAGTTTGGGAGATATTTAACTTTAAGCGCCCAATGCATTGTCAATGCGGCAATGGACATTTAAAGGGAAACGAGTACAGGCTACTAATCCTACATACTTACTTAAAATGTTCATCTTACTGTGGACATGTTTGCCTGAAAAGGAATCTTTGAAATGTTTAATAGTTTTAGAATTGTACTCCTTTAAAAGTTCAGAGATTTATAATGGAGGTCGATGGACGAATTTGGGACCTAAAAAAACCACTTTCACCTAGAAACTCCATTCACAGTTAAAAAATTCCACCTTACTGTGGACATGTATGCTTGAGTTTTTTACTTTGAAATAATTTGTAGTTTTTTTAATATTTAACTTTAAGCACCCAATGCATTGTCAAGGGCAATGGCCATTTAAAGGTGAAAAAAGTTAATAACACCGTGGGAGCCAGATTGCTCAGATGCCGAGTATCCTGTGCTGGGATTCAATCCCATGACCTTGTGGTCTGAAGACAAGAGCTCTACCAACTGAGCTACCCAAGCACACTAAACGCTGTACATTGACATTTCATGAACGTGATGGGTCATTCCCCCAAATTAATTAAAGGAATTTAGCTCATGCACTTTACAAGTGGGCTTATTGTTAGCAACAGCCAAGAACACGGGAGTCTATGCCTGTTACAGCACTAGACCCCAGGGAGACAGATTGCTCACATGCTGATTTTCCATTTCCAGGATTCGATCACATGACCTTGTTCTTCAGAGTCAAGAGCTCTTCCGACGGAGCTATTCAGACATAAGAAACATTGTACATTGACATTCCATGAACGTGATGGTCATTCCCCCCAAATGATTAAAGGCACTTGGCTCATGCACTATACTAAAAAATATATATATATTTTGAAAATTTGAGAGTACTCCAGCATTGGACTAGGAGACCTGGGATTTGAACATGGAATCTCTGTGCTGAGAGCCTGATTATCAGACCACTACACCATCTCTCAGTCACTCAAGGCAGATGTCTCTTGTTTTGTTGAAGCGTTCTTCTGTATATTAGCCTTCAGTTAGGTAAAGGTGAAAAGCAATTAACTATAGGAGGACTGGGATTTGAACATGGCATCCCCATGCTGAGAGTCTGATCTTTAAACCACTACACTATCTCTCAGCCACTCACATCATATGTCTCTTTGTACTTTTGAAGCGCTCTTTTGTATGTTAGCCTTCAGTTAGTAAAGTAATTAAAGACTGGGATTTGAACTTGGAACCTCTGTACTGGGAGTCGAATCACTAAGCCACTAGGGCATCTCTCACAATATATGTCTCTTAGTACTTTTGGAGTGCTCTTTTGAATGTTAGCCTACAGTTAGTAAAGTTGAAATGCGATGAACTATTGAAGGACTGGGATTTGAACATGGAATATCTGTGCTAAGAGTCTGATCACTTGACCTCTACACCATCTCTCATGCACTCACATTAGATGTCTCTTGTTGAAGTGTTCTTTTGTATGTTAGCCTTCAGATAAAGTTGAAAAGCAATGAACCATAGAAGGACTGGTATTTGAACATGGAATCTCCCTGCTGAAAGTCTGATCTTTAGACCACTACACCATCTTTCAGCCACTCAAATTATAAGTCTTTTTGTACTGTTGAAGCGTTCTTTTTTGTTAGCCTTCAGTTAGTAAAGTTGAAAAGTAATGAACAATAGAAAGACTGGGATTCGAACATGGAACCTCTGTACTGGGAGTCGGATCATGCCCCAAATCATTTATGTCTGAAAGAACTCTTCCCAGCTAAAGTTTTACAGAAATACATTTTAAGTGATCATCGTTGCCATCTCTGCACTCTGAGTCTTGTCCTTCTGCTGTATTGCTGTATTCCTGAGAGGGGGACATTACATTTTACAAAAGAGTTCGGGCATTGGCATCATATTCACTTGGAATTTCGTAAAAATATCTTAAAAATATACATTTCTTATTCATCAAATGTCCCTGATTGTTTTTTTTATCATTTATTCCTATAAGATATATAATGAACTTTCCAATCATATGTAGATGCAAGCACAACATAATTACCAGGCACTAGTATCAATACCCGGCCTAAAATGTCAAATTGTAGAACATTTTAAAGAGAGTAACTAATGCATTCAGCAGCCATCATTAGGGTTCTTTCTCTCTTGATATAGTTTCCTGTCACATGGTCTTCATTGCACATTAAGAAAATGGCTCTTTGAATGGTGGTTACACCACATTGACAATTCAGTTGACGTGACTGACATTATTCCCCAAATTAATTATTATATTCAGAGCTTTGGTGATCCATTTCTTTCAATGACAATTGAATTGTTCTAATTATGATCATGCCCAACTAGTTGATAGGGTGTTTTATTTGATAATTTCCCCTTTTTTAAGCAATTATTTGTAACATTTAGACGGTCCTCAAAAAGAATAAAGTACGCAAATAACTTTGTGTACGTTTATCGTCTAACTTTGTCCCTTTTAAATGTAACTAAACCATATGGACACATACAAAATGTAATTGTGTGTGTGTGTGCGTGTGCGTGTGCGTGTGCGTGTGCGTGTGTGTGTGTGTGCGTGCGTGCGTGCGTGCGTGTGCGTCTAAGGAAGCACTACCCCCGTGGGCAGAGGTGCAAAGAAACAAGGACCTTTGTGTGTGTGTGTGTGTGTGTGTGTGTGTGTGTGTGTGTGTGTGTGTGTGTGTGTGTGTGTGTGTGTGTGTGTGTGTGTGTGTGTGTGTGTGTGTGTGAGAGTGTGTGTGTGTGTGTGTGTGTGTGTGTGTGTGTGTGTGTGTGTGTGTGTGTGTGTGTGTGTGTGTGTGTGTGTGTGTGTGGTGCGCGTGCGCGTGCGTGCGCGTGCGCGTGCGCGTGTGTGTGTGTGTGTGTGTGTGTGTGTGTGTGAGTGAGAGAGAACCAGAGGGCTGAGGAGCCAGGCCTGGACAGATGGTCCAGAAAGGTGTTACCACACAGTCAGTGGGCACCAAGATTGATGCATTGCAACATTCAAGAAGGTGGAACATTTGGCTGCTGACCTGCAGTCAGAACTCATTCGCCCTGCCTTCTCCTGCTCCTGCTGCATGCAAGAGAGCCGACGGGTGATTCTGTCAGAATAAACACGCAGATATACACATTCAGAACGCAGCACTTTCCCAGCCTCAAGGGAGCCTGGGCTGTGCGCTGGAAACTTCTCCCTGTTTTCTGCAAGGAGGTCAAGATGGTGGTCCAAGGCACAGAGGATTGAGCGCACACAGTCATGCAGGGGAACGTAGACCGTGCTCTGGAACATAGCGTCATTGTGTTATGGTTATGTGGCCTTTAGCTTACTCTGAGAGAGTTATCATAAAGGAAGTTAGGCCAGGAGAATTTGATTTTGTTCAAGTAACGTAGAAAACATAGGAATTTAAGTTGCTTCACACTGTGGCATGAAGAGATAATATCTCTATGGTGATCATGAACAAAGGGTTAGAGCCATAACAGTGTTGTCCAATAAAGGTTAGCCGTTGCTTAAAGCTGTGACAATATTGATGTTTGCAGGGCATCCATATTTCAAGGTCACAGAGTAAATAACTGTGATAGCGTTACAAAATCAATCACTCTAACTGTACTCCTATATGCACTGACTGGACTGTCATCCAGGGAACATCATAACAGTTGGAACAATTCAACTCAATATGCAGTATTGCGATATACATTATAGACAAATACATTGAACACAGAGCTTAGTTGTCACACAAATAACAATTATTTTCCAAATCTAGTCAGCACCAGGCATTTTATGGCCAGTATGGTTGCTTTTACAGATTATAAAATGTACTGTGAGAATATCCAAGCTCCAATTTGAAAAGGTTAAATATAAAATCTGTTATTTCAAACCCAACCAAACAGCAAACAGCAAAGAAAAAACGTTGGTTCGTTTTAACAATGCTTTACAATTGTTTTATTCCAGTGTATGAAAAAAGAAATAACTTACAATAACACAAATACATAGTAATATTGTTTTTAAATAAAATTGATTAGTCTTATTAAAAACCTAATACAAATATTCCCCTCTATGTACTGTATTTACGAGAGTGTGATAACTAAATTCAATCATTTTGAAAAAATACATCTATATAAGTTTAGAAATGGATTATACTTACATTGTGTTGCTGCAACCATGTATTAAGTATTAGGCTGATCTTTATTACAATTACACTATTGTTGAAACTTAACACACTGAAATAAGGTCATGGTAAAGTAAAGTGTTAAACAGAAGTTTATGCATCTCTATATTACTATTGTGTAAAGGTAATTAGTTCTCAATGGAGGCTCACAAAATAAGATCATACTGTAGAAAGGAAGCTCCAACAGTTCAAAGACAAAATATTCACTTCTTTTACAAACATGTTTAGTTATGCACTTGGCAGGATTTTATTTCACACCCAAAAGCATTCTTACATCAGTTGAAACATGGAAAATTCATGAGTGAGTACGCTAACCAAAGGCAATGTTGGGGTAATGGCTTTTAAACATTATAATAGCTGTTTGTCTCTCAACTAAATTATTAGGTATAGAAATAATGAACCACCCTTTCATCTTTTTTAATTTCTCTGTCATTATCTCATTCACAATATTATTTGACCGACAACATCTCAATAACATGTCACAATTTTATTGCATCATGCTTTTAAATCTGCCTTTTATTCTAAAATAATTTAAAGGATGTGATGAACATGTATTTATTGGAGACATTTTAGTTCATTGCACTTATTGAAGACAATCACCACATATGCATCAAATGTATATTTATATTAGTTCAGTTAGTCTTTTCAAATTCTGTTGTGATGTGCAAATATGAAAAAAAACATTGTTAAACCATGTAATGTAACTTATGTCATCTTAAAAAAAGGAAACATTGTTATACCGCCGTAACATACTGTAAATGACATTTCTCCCAACAGCTTTCTCACAGTAATAACATTCCTCTGCAAATGAAATAGAACAACTGTAAATGTGTCTACTGTAGAGTTTAGCAATTAAAATGAACTACTTAACGTTTTAATACGATATTTCTGGCCTCATACAGTTCTAAGCATAACAATGTCAAATCTAGTTAATGGATGCATGCTCATCAATGCATTGTTTCACACAGTGTTCAGTAAACCATGAATTGACATAGAGTGCCCCCCAGTGGATACATCTGGTGATTGATCATAACTAGTGTTTTCACCGACAGTGTTTTCATAAATCTATGAAACAGAGATATCAGGAAGATTAATATGACTATATAATATCATTATAACAGTCTATGGCATAACATTTGCACAAAGTGATGTTTACTGAATTAACTTTCTGTCATGCCCACAAAAGGATGCCATTGCAGTCCACACTCCCAAAGACAGAAACATTTTGGTGGAGTTAAAGGCCACATGCAGGAGCTGGGATGTTGCTGAAAGGCAGAAACGGACAAAACTGGCTTAAATTGTTGGCCAGATTGTTGTTCAACTTGGCAATTTGAACATGCAAACTCAATCTGGAGAATGACAACTAAACAACAACTATTGAATGCCTAATAAAATAAGCATTTGCTGTAAGGATAACACAAAGAGTGATGGTCCTTAGGTAAAAACTATTTGGCTCTTGCATAAAATAAGTTAATCTTCAGACCTAACCAAACAAATACACCACTAATAGTCCAACTCGAGCCACTACACCCATATGTCTCTCTGCATAGGCCTCACAAGATGAGTCACTCATCATTGACCACCATAACATTCCCTTTGATCTCATGCTCAATGGTGGCCCAGTCAAAGATGTTGCCCATAGGAACTATGTGTCCGTAGTGCCAAGCCTGGATCATGCTCCTGGACAGCACAGAGTCCCACATGTTGAGGTCGGTCATCTCCCCGACAAAGCTCTGCGTGGCCTCCAGGCCCCCCAGGTGCCTGTCCGGGTCCTGTCCCAGGAGGACGGTGCCTTGCGGACGAATGGTATGTCCGGGCTTGTACACCTGGTAGGTGCTGCGCCTCCCGTCCACCCAGAAGGCGGCGAGGCCGGTCTCAGACTCCCACGTCAGGCAGAGGCTGGTGCGGAAGGTGGTGATGGGCGGCAGGTGGAAAAAGACCCCGTCGCCGCTCAGGTAGAAGGAGACGCGGCCGTCGCTCTCGCGCCACACGTTGAGCTCGTCGTAGTCGGCCGTGCGGTAGGCGAACAGGATGATCTGCCGCTCGTCCCGCAGCTCGGTGGCCACGCGCATGCAGAGCGTGAAGGCCTGCAGCGACATCTCTTTCTGAGGGGTCAGCGCCACGAAGCTGAAGTCCGTCTCGTAAGGGAAGAGCAGGACTTTGCCGCTCAAACCCACTGGATCAACATAAAACAACACAGATTTACTATTGTAGTTACTTTGAACACAAAGTACAATATACCACATGCAGAGAGAGAGCACAAAAAATAAAGGTGTTGGTCGGGTAATAGGGGAGGAATCATTTCATATCAGTGCACTAATTGTATTATATTATTATTGCTTTTATTTTTCTTCTAAAGACTGGGCACCTAAGGTGGATTTCCTGGGGAAGACTGGACACCAGGTCTACTTCAGTCATATCTCTGACACACATTACATATAAAGAAGTTGTAAGATTCAGTAGCGGCATTGAAATTACTTTGAAATATATAGCCTATTCTATGTTTTAAATTAGTAAACCAACAAGGTAAATATTATAGCCTATAGTTAATGAAGTGTGTAAAATGTATAATCTTGGCCATACATGCCCAGAATATGGATGCTAAGGTTTAAGTGGTTAATCTTGATTTACCACATTTAAGTTTTTCTAAATCTATACTGCTGTGAAAACTCACAATTCGTCCCGCGGGACTGTGAAAACTCACAATTAAAATTCAATTGGGTCTGTTTTTGTAATCCTGCACTGAATTTCTTATGCTTAATTTACACACACAGACTACAGAGCATGTCCAGTAGGCAACTTCACGAACAGTACCCAGTATTCCCATTTCCCAGTGCCCATTCTGTTTTGGTGCCCTGTATTCCAGGTGCCCACTCTGTTTCGGTGCCCTGTATTCCCGATGTCCACTCTGTTTTGGTGCCCTGTATTCCCATTTCCCTTCATTCAGTATACCCTAAATATATCTCTGCAGCCTACCTTGGGAGGCTGAGGAGAGACCAAGTAGGACAGAGGACAAGCCTAAGACACCAAGCAGAATAACTGAGATCTTCTCCCTGTTGACAGTCTGCAAACAGAGAAAAAAGTTTCACATTTCAAACATTGCTCAAGGTACAACCACATATACAAGGTAAAGGCATTTCTACAAAAAAACTTACAAGATAATGTCAAGGTGCAAAATTAAAGTAAAGTCCAAGGTTACAGGGAACAGACATCTCTTACCATTTTGCTGGTTTGTTATTCTTCTTGCAGTGCTAAGTCAGTCACGCTTGCTAATGCCAAAGGTTTACAATCCTCTTCCCTCCTAGCACAGGCCATGACATCAGCTCACTGGATGGACGGCCTGACAATAGGCCTGGTGTGTGAAGCTGGCTGGCACGAGGCTATCTGTTGGGTAATGACAAACACACACACGCACGCACACACACACACACACACCCTTGCCAAAACATGAATGTAATGTGATTACAGCATAACATTTTTCTAACGCATCCAGAGCATTAAGTCCGATTCTCACACTTCGAAGATTTTTCTAAAATGTTCAAAAAATAGCAGATGTACAAGCTCATAGCGCGGCACGAAGTGACACGCTGTGAGCTTGTACATCTGCTATTTTAGTCAGAAGATGCCAGCCCAGATGAGGGGCTTCCTTCGTCTCCATGTAGGCCTATTTAACGCAGTGTTGCTGGTAGCGCATTACATAAATAATGCATTATGTAATATTACTTCGATGAGTAATAAAGTGATATAAGAGTAATGCACTACTTTTGCAAATTGAGTATTATTATTATAGTTACTATGTCAAGTAATGCATTACTTTCAGAAACTGTTATTTGTAGTTTATTTGTTTAAAAAAAAGGTATGTCTTACCAAATTCATGCAAACTAATGACATGTCATGTAGTAGTTTGTCTACCATTCACTGTTTTTAGACTTTTATTTAATAAAAACATATTTCATATTTTTGTCTAGTGCTACCCCCTCACTCCTTTAATAAAACGACAAGGGGTTGAGTAACGAATGAAACATAATTGAATTCTGAAATATTTGGAACAAAGTATTTTTTATTACAGTAGGTAATAAAGTTAACAGAAGAATGTTTGGATTTTAACAGTAGAAAACACCAACTCACAAGCACTGAACAGAAACATTGATTGATATTGAAAATGTTTGTCAAGCAATCATCATACGACACAAACACACACACACACACACACACACACACACACACACACACACAGTTAACGCTCAACAGCGTGGGTTTAATCACAAGTGATTTCTATCAGGCTTACGTCTCATAAATCTCATAAATCACAAACGTAATTTGTTTGAATAAAGTTTAATAAAGTTACTTTTAACGGGAGCTAGTGTGCCGACCTGCTTGATTATATTTGATCTCAGTTCGTTTTGGGGCCAGCACCTGCCTTCAAAAGGTTTTTATTGTTATTATTAACCAAGCATCAGGTTGTTTGTTGGTTTGTCCTGCATTATGTAATCTTTTATAACCAGTTTACTCCAGTGTAGCTTTCAACCAGCGTGTCGATCTTATACATAGTTATGTGGCACTGTGGCTTGGTTTTTGAATAGAATAAACTTGGAGTAGTAGTAGTAGTACTAGAAGATCTTTCGAGTAGATGGAAGAACAGTGTGTGTGAAGCACATCAAGATAAAGTAGAAGTTAAGTAATATGTCATAAGTAATATGTAATCAATGGGATTCTGATCAAATATAGGGTTAGGAGTACTGAAGAACACTCACTACATCCCACAAATCATACATGTCACTACTGGTTATACCTCAAGGAATAAGTCACATTTTCTCAATTTAGGTCCTGAACTGAAAAGATTCATGCATAATTACATATGTCACTGATGTTATATGCTATTGCTTATTCCTTCCATAGAAATCCTCATTTCTCTGCAGTGGATGTGGTGTTTAACTATGCTGGAATGGAATAATGGTTATATAGTACCAAGCATGGAGGTGAACATGATATTCTAGTTGACTTTAGTTTTCAGCATTCCATTTGTGACCCCCTTTCAGTCACTATTCAAACATTTTATAGCAGGTGCCAGTTGACCTATGGAACTAATTAACTACTTCGGAGGCCCACCCCGAATTGTGATACAAGAGCAAAATGGTCTCCGTGTTAATATGTATATTGTAAATTCATCATAATGCGGTCAACTGATTAACTTTCATGCAGCAATTCAGAAGTCTTGATATAATATTGAACGCTACTCTAGTATCAGAAACTCCACAAACTCGCAAATCATAGTTCACGGTTTAATGGGAACAAATGAAAACAAAAACAGGCATTTAGGTTATCAACATATCTACATTTAATACAGATTTCTCAAGCACTCTAAGTATTCTCATCAAACCTGGTGTTGTTGAGAAATAAAATCTGAGATACACAAGCAAACATATTTACACTGCCTGCACTTCAACATAAACCGCCAATTGGCTTAGTTCACCATAACACAATCAGCAGAACGGAGGGAAAGGAACTCTCCACAGTAAAATTCTAAGCGTTAATTTAACTTGAGTTAAATCAACACTCACAATTTGTGAACTTTGTAAACTAATAGCTATGAACTGCAAATGTTTTACGGAAAAAATACCACTGTACCAGACATCCAAAAGTTGAACTGAGGTACAGATCAGATGGATTGCAAACCCTGCTTCCAGCATTCCTCGTACGGAGGAGATTGGTACACTTTTAGCAAATGAAGCTCAAATCACTGTAATAGAATATTCCACAGCTTGGACTGAGTCAGTCCTCCCAACATAATACACAGATTGTTCGCAGCCTTTCTCCACAATTATAAAATTATTTCAAATGGAAAAAGTGGAAAGGGGGGCAAAGTCATGACCGTTTTCTCGGCTTCACAAAGCTTAACGGAGCTCACTTCATGCTTGATGTAAGCGTCCACTGTCATACCAAGCAAAGAGCAAAAGCCATACCTGTTGTCTAAGCACACCGTTTCCCCCGGACACAGCAGAGACAGCACAGAAACATTCTTCTAAGCAGCTTTCAATGACATCACATCGGAAAACAGTTAAACATACGTATCAAAAATGTATGACATTTGAATGTTTTTTTCTGAAAAACAGACCCCCCCACCCATCTCATATTCTTTATCTGTAAATACTTGAACTCTTCATTTTCATGAACAATATTAGACTGTACTCATAAGAGATAAAACTAAGGTTGAATCTAAACCTAGAGTATATATAATGCATACATTTAACATATTGGGATATGGAATAAAGAATCTGTGACCATCCACTCAAAAGCCTTAATTGACATTTCTCTGAAACCTTGCATACGTACATGTACCACCCTACTTGAAAACCGTTTTTTTTTTCTTTTCTCCATTTCTTTTTTTGGCATTTCACTTATTTCAGCATAAAAAGGAGCCACCAACACTGAACTGTGGGGGAAACCATGATTAACTAAGGTAACTACTAACTAGAGTAATTAAGGAATACTGGAGTAAAAGCCAGACGAAAGGCGTTATTTGTGTTTATACTCGAGAAAGAGGGGACTTTTGTTTTCATTTAGGTGCTGATGTTTTCAGAGGATTGTGGCACTAGAGAAAAGAAAAAAAAGGAGAGTGAATGGAAAATGAGAGAACAAAATAGAGACGGAAGGAAATAGAGAGACCTGAGAAATGTGGCCGCCTGTTATAAGGTTCTTGGGGGGGGGTTAAAGGGAGCGGAAGGACTGGAACAACAGGCCCTCGCAAAAATTTAGAGGAAGATTTACAGCAAAGATGTGTGGGTATGATTGGTAAAGAGAGAGATAGATCAAGATACATGGCTCCCATTCGGTAGTCCATATGCGTATGTGTTTTGTTTAGTTTCCTCGCCTGTGTAAAGTTCATGTCCAGGAGGAGGGGCGATCCATTCTCTCTTGTTTACCCAGGCCTTGTCAATGTAGGCGCTATAACTGGGGGATGAGAGAGAGAGTGGGTGATGGGGGGTGAGGGGCTTCAGTAGTCCTCCACCCAGCCATTCTCCTGGATAAAGGCATCGATCACCTCCTTCATGGCCAGGTTGGGAATCAGCTGGTCTTGGGTCAGAGGACTCCTTGTGACGGGGTCAAAGTGGCCGACTCGCTGCATAGACAAGAGGGATAAAGGATAGCATTGTCATTCCTGCAGTAATAACAGCTACTGAATGTTTTAGTGGCGTTTGGGAATATAAAACGCCAGACATCCAGACAGTACAGGCTTTTTATAGCCTTCCCTTGCTTTGAGAGAGTCCATAATCTTTAATTTCAAGCCCTCAGGTAGCTGCTTAGAGGAGCTTGAGGTTGTTGAGAGTATTCATGTAGCATGATTTAAAGTCTAAGGACTCAATCAAGATTTGATACCTTAACAAAATTATGAATCTGTTGGACACTTTTGCACAGGTCACATTTAAGACTCTTGCACAGCAAATCTGTATTTTCCGTCCGTAATTGTCACACAAATTGTAGAAGGCCACAGATTAATACTTTCGACCCTATAATACTTTGTCCGTCCAATCAATGGTCGTATGTAAACCCTGCGAACAGTACATGCAGTTGACAACACTTCACCTGTAGATGCTCCTCAATGTCCTTGCGGTCGTAGGTGATTCCACTAGGGGTAATGCAAGGCTCCCTCATCAGTTCAAAGCTGATTTTGCCACACAGGTAGTCTGGGATCTCACGCTTCTACAGGAGAGACGCACAAATCAGACATCTGAATGTCTAATAACAGAATATAGTATTCAAAACATTTTGTGGTAGTGTAATTTATCATGTATAACATATGCTAAATAACTTTATTTGCTGGGTGTATGTATCATATTAATTCTGCCTGACTCTCACTGGGCCCTTGCCTTAACTCCCATTGAGACACACTGAGAATTGTAAACACCTGCTAAGTATGGTTTCTTGTTTACAGTTGCATTATGACTAATCATACTTACTTAATCAATGATTTAAAGCATGGAAATCCACTGAAAAAGGCCATGGAAAACAAGAGGAGGTGGTTTCTGTAGAAACGGCTCTGGGTGGAAATAGGATATGGATGCTTGACTACGTATATCGGTGACATGATAGTGGGGGGGGGGGGAAACAACGCTACTACAGCAGGTAGTAGGGCTGGGCGATATGACTTCAAATCAATATCTCAATTAATAACTTTAGCCTCGATTATGATTAATTAACTATTTCTTTTTATAGGGCACTGGCCCAAAAAAGGTTGAGAAACACTGTTCTAAATGTTGGCTTTGATACATTTTCTGTTAAACCCCAAGGGCATCCCCAGGTGCGTTGCTCGCCCGTGCATGTCACGGTTTGCACAAGAAGTGAATTAAAAAGTACATTTTCTTCAGCTGAAAGCAATATTTTTGAGGTACCGACATACAACTGGAAACAAGACACTTGAGCGTTAATTTGAGAGTTAAATTGATTTTTTTTATAGTTTTGCTGTTGATAATTTGCCCGCCTATTTACTTATATTTTCTTAGTTTCTGGAGTATTTGGGAAATCGCCTGTATCTCGCCTTCTGTGTTTTACTATGTAGTTTTGACAAGACATGCTATTTTCAACAGCCTATAACAAGCGAACGGGGGGTCGCGATGACATTTTTTTTTTCTCGCGGAAGCACAGTGAAACCCCCCCGTGATTAGCAACTGTCAGGGTATCGATCATACTGGAGATAAAATATTCTGTGACTACTTGAAAAGGTTAAGAAAATCGAAAAATCGCCGGCAGTGGGTGATTCATTTATTCTGGCAATGAAAGAGTTAACATACGGTACACCTGCCAACCTTGGGATTTTCAGTTGAGTGCCATTATGTGCTTTGCGTGCGCGCGGCAAAGCATTTTTTGGGGAGGGGAGGTATTGGGCGTGTGGATCTTTTAATCTCTCCAACACCTTAGCAAAGCCTCAGCAAGGTGAGCAGTAGTCTGTATTGATTGTCAAGATATAAAAAATGGTCAGCTTTGATAAAAACTAAGTTAGTGTTTTTGTATTCATGTATAGGCCCCATTTTCTGTGAAAGTATAATTTAGCAACCACTTTACCAAGCCGTGTTGTCCCCGTTCAGTCCAAACCATGACATCCTCCATAGTTATCCAACATCCAACCATTTTCCACCCAAAATAATAATTACGGTCATCTCAACACCAAATGCAGGTGAGGGAGTACCTGACCCTGTGTGAAACTAGGTTTCAATGGGACTAGTGTAATTGTCTCAAAGCATTTTATAGCAGCTGATAAATAAGGTGACTGACTGACTGACTGACTATATTAAATTGATACGTTTAGTGGTGTAGTGCTTATATTTGAAAAAGTTTGTCATGTACAGTAAACATCAACCAGCATATTGCATTTGCATTACACAGAAATGTATGGCTTAACCCATTAAGGCCTGAAGTTCCAATTCTACAAAATGTCTTCTAAATCCTAACAGTTTTTTGAAAAAACATATGTTGCTATATCAATGGTTCTCAAACTTTTTCATGTCAAGGACCACAAAATTATATGTATTTGGCCGTGGACCCCCATTTAAAAATATTTTGTTCCAGGGGCCCCTAGAAGCAAAGATTTGAACAAACGTTATATATCAAAAAATATTAAAATATTAAAAAATATATATATCCAAAGATTTGCACAAATCTTCTTGATTTTTCAAAAATAGCAGATCTACAAGCTCATAGCGCGGCACTCGATGCCGCGCTATGAGCTTGTATATCTGCTATTTTTGAATAGCCAAAGTGTAAAATAATGCTTTTTAGATAAAATGACACAGATGCGTTCCAGGTCTTAATGGGTTAAACAACTATATCACAGCTTCATAAAGGAACATGCATTAAACTGCCAAGAATATATTTTTGTAAATACACACTTTTCTTTTTTCATCCACTTGAGAGAAGAGCTCCTCCATATCCATGAGGTACTTGTCCTGACAATAATAGAACGAGACAATTCCTCATCAATTTAAATATGTCATGTACGTTAAGTAATAGATAATTGATGGTGTGAATGACTTCCAAAACACCTACATGTTTTGATTTGATCTTGACAGCATCACTTCCATTCTGATTGTCATCGTCCTGCTTTTCTCTGCAATCTTCCAGTTCCCTGTATGAACGCACATTACAATCACTCATTCAGGGACCAGAGAAGAGGAATGCAATGGGACTGGGTTCCCGTCAACCCTGCAGGGGTTTTTACTCTACTGTGGGAAGGAACCATCGATCAGCATCATCATCACGGGATGAGAGTGGGATGAAAAAACGAAATATGATGTATGAAAATATGGTAGGCCTATACATTATTGGGCTCAACATGTAAATGCATTGTCCTGCTCCAGCAAACCGAATGCATCACCGACATAAGTTAAAGAGTCTAATTTCCGACCACCAACTATGTAAACTTGGCTCATCAAGCTCAAGTCTGAGGTCTGGCGATGCAAGATTGAGTTTATTGGGATCCAATAAACTAATCATTTAACGAGGAAGCAGACACATTTAAAAATGAAACGGGAGCGAGCGCAAGTGGTCAGAAATCATGTGTTTGCGGGTGGGTGCAGGATTGAAAAACACAGAGCTCTTGCCCAGAATCTTAACAATTAAGCCCACACAGCGGAATTTGTTTAGCAACTTGCTGACTTAAAAAGAAAATAAAAGAAACAAGAAGAAATCAACAATGCTGAGTGAGCTCCTACCTCTCCTTCTCAGCCAGAATGAGTTTGGAGAGATAAGCGTGCAGCTCATTCTCCTGGTTGATGCGTTTCTCCTCAATGCTGTTCCAGCGTTTCTTCTTTGCGATGCGTAAAGCACTGGGGATGTCATCTCCAAAGTTCAGCCTCTGCTCTTTCGCCAAGTTGAAAGCTGTAAAAGAAAAAAAATACCATTACAACATTATTACATTACATATTACAATTTGTCCTCTGCAGTGAACCCATCCTAAATGTCTAACTGACAGGGATCTAGGATCAGGTAGGCAGCCAATATTTATAACCTAAATCGATATCATGGTGGTACTTCATTCCGGTATTCATTATTTTGGTGTGAGAGGAAACCAGAGCACCCTGGGAAAGCACTCAGGCAAACACAGAACACAGGCAGTGTTGCCATGTCCGCTTATTATAAGCGACTTTGGGCTTGTTTCTGTTAAGTTGCTTGTAGTGTAAATATTGGTAGTTGCGGGTTGCTTATTCTTGGGCTTGTTTCTAAAGTGTAGGGCTTGCTTCCTAATGTTGTTTAAACCACTGGTTCTCAAACATTTTCATGTCAAGGACCCACAAACTAATTATGTATTTGTCTGCGAGCCCCCATCTGAAATGATTGTGCCATACAAAATTTGTGTCGTTAAATTCTTTCAAAGATATTCCAAATATTTAAAAAAACAATTGCAAGATTTTTTGAAAATAGTAGATCTACAAGCTCACAACACGTTGCAATGCGAAGCTAATTTTAAATAGCCTATGTATCAGTGGCGGCTGGTAGATTTTTCCCCAGGTGGTGCTACACCAAACATTAAACCAATAACATGTCTATGTTATCACACTAGTTTATTTTGATAGGCCCTGACCTAGGCTATAGTCATTCAATTGTGAAAGACAGACATAACCAATGGCATGAGAAAAGATTATGATTAAGTACTACACCTTTTTGTACTTATAGGCTAATAATAAAATGCTGCTATAGCCTATTATAGTATCCCTATTCACTGCAATTATAACAACAGACAAAAAGTTGTTTCGTTTTATAAGTTAGGCTATATTAACTCATTCTCTGCCAGAACTTTTTTTTTTTTGCGTTTGCCCACTGCCAGAGATTTTTCATTGAAAAAAAAAAGTACTCAGGAGCCGAGATACAAAATCTTTAAGTTTTAAGTTAACAAGGAAGTGGATGGGAGTCTAGATCTTCAAAAAATCATATCTCCTTGGTCTTTGGGTTAAAAAAAATAATAAATAAATAAATAAATAAATAAATACATTGAAAAAATTAAGTCGTTTTAGTCGTTCTTGGCAGACAGGGCTTAAAGGACAGAAGTCGTTTTAGTCGTTCTAGGCAGGGAATGAGTTAAGTTTACAATCTACGTAAGCATTTTGGTATGAAAGCCAGCATTCTTAATCCTGTATCATACAAACAAACCGCGTGTAAATTGGTTGAGAACTCAGCGAGTTGTGGTGCTTTTCATGTCTCAATAAGCTATACGTCAACGCACACAGGTATCGCGCGTTGATAATCGCAGATCTACAAACCCACAATAAGTCGCATCTGCAACATGTTGTGGGCTTGTAGATTGGCGATACAGTTGTGCGTCGAAGCATAACTCAACATAGACATAACAGGCATAGAACGTGAAGCTCACCAGTTGGAATGAGCAGCAGCTCATATATTTTAAAGTAATTATCATTTATTCAAGGAAGATCTAGAGGTGGTGCGGCACACTAGCGCCCTTCATTGACGGGCCGCCACCGCTATGTATATGCTGAAATATTAACTCATCTTGCTGCGCGTGTGATCACGCAACCTAGTCGCTTCTTTTGGGCTTGTTTTCGTAGACCTGGTCGCTTGTTTCTCTTGCAAAATCTGGTAACACTGAACACAAGGTGAACATGCAAACTCCACACAGAAAGGCCCCAGGTGGGTTTGGGCCCAGGACCTTCTGGCTGTAAAGGCAACAGTGGCTAAGCATTGAGCTACTGGCAGCTTACATTATACATGTTACTCAGTAGACTGAAGGATTAGAACAGAAAGATCTGCACCACAAACGGCTCCCGTTAAGAGGATTCTATTTAGTGCAGTGACATTTCGAGCAACACAGGCACTTCCTTGGACGTAGAAGTGTGAGGAAGAGCCTGTGTTGCTCAAAACGTAATGAGCTGCTAACAAATGTTTTGTTGCAGAACATTTTAACATGATTACATGGTTAATTCATTTACTTTTCTTTGGACTATGTAGTATGTAAGATGGACTTTTATGCGTTCACGACACATGTTAACAACATTGGGAAGTCATGTGATATTTGAATATTCTGAATCTGTGTTTAAAAAGGTCCACTCTATCCAAAATCTTGCTTTTTTTGTGGTTAATGTTTTTTGAGGTCTACTCGTGAAAATCCAGTTTTTTTGCACTCTCTAAAAGCATTAATAATATGGATTTTTACCTCCAAAATGTGGTTTTTAGATTGCCGCTCACTGAAAACTGGTTCGACGTAGTACAATCCAATCAAAGACATGCATAAACACTTGATACATGGTATGCATCGTATGCATGTCTTTAGTCAGCCTCTGATTGGACAACAGACCAGTGTAGGACAGCCAGACTAACGGGAATTCAATAAAGCTAGCTTGCACATGTGGGGTTCCTCGAGCACCAACGTTTGTGTTTGTGCCCACACACACAAGCAGAGTCCTCCTGGGCCGTTGTTATTTCGGTATATTGATTGTAGGGGTGTGTCCTATTGGCATATTAACCCATTAAGACCGGAAACGCATACGGTCATTCTTTTTATTTCTTTGGGCTATTCAAAAATAGCAGATATACAAGCTCATACCGCGCTATGAGCTTGTAGATCTGCTATTTTAGAAAAATTGTTTTGTGCAAATCTTTGAATATATATTTTTTAAAGCGAACATTTGTAGTTTGTTGCTTCTGGAGGATTCTACAAATGTATTCTAAATCCTAACAGTTTTTTTTTTTAATCTTGTGTTGCAATAATATCAGTTGTTCTCAAACATGCCATAAGTACTGTAGGTCCTGGAATGCTAAATGAGAGCAAAGACAGAGCCATGTTTGAGGTACAATAAAACTCCTTTTATGGACATTTTTGGGAGGGAAGAATACTTGACATGAACATTCATTGATCAGATAATGATTTTTCTGAGGATTTAAACCACACTTGACTTTGCATGTATGAACTGTGACTTTAAGTCAGTTTTGACTGAAATGATTTAGCAAAGTCAGATGATCCCCCAGGGGATTACCTGTAAGCATAATGAGGCTCAGAGTATAAATCTGGTCTATGAACAGTTGGGTCCACCTGACTTATTTTAATTAGAGCTGCTATTTTTGACAGAAAAGTGTTGGGTAATGTTACTTTTCAAAGTAACTCGTTAAATTACAAGATTACTGACAAGTAATTTGTTACTTTACAGGATTACAGGAAAAGTAGTTAGATTATGTTTAGATTAGTTTCCCAAGTTGCTATATTGTCCAGAGGGAGAGTAGGCTGCTCAATGAGCCTACTGTACGTTTATTGACTATTGTCATTGCACACACTAACCTTAAAGGGCAAGACCACTTTGGTAGAGGTTTGGGTTGTGTAGTTACCTTGCCATGATGTAACTCCAAAAGGTGGGCAAGAAATAAAAAAATATTGCTCCATTGATTAGAAATTGACAATTCAAAATATGCTCCTCATTGACTTACATTGTACGGTAAAACAGCTCTCAAAGTCACTCTTTTAGCACAAACAAACACAAACAAAGCTGATTCAGACAATATAGAACATCACCAAACCCAGTACTGTTTTTTTTTTTTTATAAAAATGTCAACTTCCTGTTGATTTTGCCATTTTTAATAAGTAGAAAACCCGGACTGGAACCACGGATCCGGATCCAGATCTTCAAATAGTAAAATCAACAGGAAGTTGACATTTTTATTCAAAAAACAAACAGTACTGGGTTTGGTGATGCTCTATATTGTCTGAATCAGCTATGTTTGGGTTCATTTATGTGCTGAAAGAGTGACTTTGAGAACTGTTTTACCGTACAATGTAAGTCAATGAGGAGCATATTTAGAATTATCAATTTCTAATCAATGGAGCAATAAATCTTTATTTCTTTCCCACCTTTGGAGTTACATCATGACAAGGTAACTACACAACCCAAACCTCTACCAAAGTGGTCTTACCCTTTAATCTATGGCCCATAATCTTTAACTCTGAAGTCTAACAACAGGAATGTCATACGCAATATCCCCTTTACAGAACCTTACGATTATGTTTGGTAATCATAAAAAACAGTGTAGGCTACCGGAGTGGACACCAGTGTTGTGGAGCCGTGCTTGGCTTGGATATGCGTCTTTAATTCGAAACTGACAGACACTTGTCAACCAGGCATAATTTGCATGATGTTCTTACTCTCGTTTCACCAAGTTCACCAACAAATCCCAACTAATGTGAAAGCTTCCATGAAGCACGATGTAAAGGCTGATCTCTCTGCCTTCTCTGAATCTCTGCTATGTTGCTAACTGAATGCACATTGCGCAGTTACGCACTGACGAGCACAGCTGCAACTTCTGTGCCGTGTCAAGAAGTAGGAAATAAACATCAACAGCAAATGTGTCGGATGGGTCTGCCATTTCATTTGTGGCAAATGAAGGAACAGGGAAATCATTTGTGACACACTGTAAGTAATGCAATTTATTTGGAAAATGTAACCACGGACTCCAATTGCAAAACTAACAATGTTATGTTTGCATTACTCGAAACAATAATCTGATTACAGTAACAGCGCTACCTCCAACACTGGTCACAAGGTCTGAAAATAACATGTGCTCTTTGTGTGTTTCACTAAGACATAGACCTAACCGTGCTGTGTGCTTGTGGCTGTTAAAATGACAGCCACTGTAACTCTAAGCTACAGTACACCTAAAGACTTTGGGCACCCCTCCCCAAGCCCCCTCCTTGGCACCTCACTTGCTCTTATAAACGTGCTGATCCCCTCCCATACATATGCTTCCCACTACTAATATGCCATTCGGTTACAGTAAGTTGAAAGGTCACATAACATAGTGTACTCTCCCTGTCTGTATACATAATTACATACAGGTAGAAATGTACAGTTATGTAGGGGAGCCACAGGTTTGTCCCCATGCGTCCTGCTTGTAAAAGAAACAATTAATGAGATGAGATTCAGATGTGGTCAAGACATGTAGACAAGATAAGTTCTTTGTATTGGAAGTATTTGGGGAGCAGGGGAGGTGACCTCATCCTATCCATGCGAGTACCTGCCTAAGTATTCGTTCTAAGTACAATACAGTGCTTTGTAGTACATGCTTATAAGAAATACCATCTGATTCATCTTTCGGCATGCGGTTATCATCATATAAAGGGTGCGTTCCGAAATACGCTCTCTGTGAATCTGCTTTCAGAGTGCTCTGGTTTTGATGCCATAGTTTGCTCTGATATCAGTCAATTTATGAAAGGTCAGAGGAGATGCTCATTAGCTAATGTTGCCATTTTCATATTTTAAAATTCAATTAACTGATTCATTCATCCATTCATGTAGATGATAATTACCTGTTTCGTTACATGTGGATGTGTGCTGAATACTGTCTCTAGAGTATCAAACAAGCTACAACCATCACATTTTTGACTCGGGCGGTCAGTGCGTGCATTGGGTGCATGCACTGAATAATTCTAAATGGCAACGCACGGCTCTGAATTTCCGAATAACCAGAAAGCACTCTAGCCATCTAATGGTGGATTTAACTGCAGTTTTGCTATAATCATCTGTATGATCTACATCAGTGCAAAACGTAATTACCAATTTGAAGCTGCAATCCATAACTTAGTTTTTAGTGAATATATGTCATTGTGATCAATCTGTAAGGTAGAGTATGCTAACAAAAGACAACTGTGGTGGTTTTAGTTGGTACGCCTGCTCTTCTATTGAGAAATGTATATCCTGTGGTCGGGTAGGACCAATATGGTTGACAAGTAGTAGTAAGTAAGTAGCCTCGGGAACCAACGGTTCCTGAGCCATGTGGCCCCATAGGTCAGGGGTCTTTCTGTAGCGTGAGGCAGCTTGATGTACAAGTACACGCCCTGGACATGACGCTAGTATGTAGCAGGGACAATACAACCCTTGATGCTGAGTGCCAAACAGAGGGACATGGGGTACCATTTTCATAGTCTTTTGCATAACTTAAAATGGGGATTGCATGAAATAACCTTTTCAATTAAACAAAAGTAATTTTTGATATAATCTTTCTCTGGTATATTTTTCATAATAACAATTCCACATAATGTGTTTTTTGACAACTTCTCTAAACACTTATTCCCAAGTGTCGGCCCCTGACACTCGCGTCAAAATTACGTAGGCACTGGAAATGTACCAAAAATGTAATGTATGTATGTATTTTACTGTTAATAAATATGATTTCTGACAAGGTGCTGTTGCTTTCCAAAATATTCTCGGTTGCTAGGACCCTGCTTTTTCAGCGCTCCTTCTGTATAGACAAACGCTGTAACAACGGAGCTACAAGGGGTGTCGCTTTAACAGACTACTAAAATGAATGTTACACAATAAGACTTTTATGACGTTCCACACCTAAAATATATCCTCTGCCCTAACAGGCTTTCTGTATTAGCTCAGCAGTAGAACTTTTGGTGCTCGCAGTCGCACAGCGTACCCTGGTTCATGAGGACAAGAATGTTAAGGATTGCAGCATTAATGGCTAGATATGTACATTTTTGACATAACACAGAACCAGCCTGTTTATCACTGTGTTGCCTGCCATAGTCTTTTGAGCGCTGTGTTATTTTGACAGACAAGGGATGGGGAACCTAGGGGAGGGGTTGCAGGGGAGGTGGAAAGCTGGTTTGTTTGAAACACAATGGCCTGTTACAGCAATGCCCCTCGTTCGTCGGTAGGGGCTGTGTATTCCACAGTGCGGCTTCAATATTGACCTGAAAAGCCACAGCTCATTCTAGCATCAGCTCTTCTGACAAAAAGACAGCCACGTGCAATGCTGTCTGCAGCAAAGATGTGTAACAGTGTAAAACATACTAACTCAATTTGTGATCTGTAAGGAATAAAACCTAGAAACAAACATAATTGGGTGAAAACATTAATTTACCCCCTCAGCAATGCCCATTCAACATGTTGCCAAATATTTCATGCCCATTAGGGCTTTGCTCTGACCTCTCTGCAGGTTGCCAATGGCCTCATCATAGTTTTCCAGCTCCAAGTGACACTGGCCCAGAAAGAAGTGAGCCTTGACCGACTGGCTGTCCAGCTCCAGCGCGTGCTTACAGTCGGCCAGCGCCTTGTCGTGCTGCTGCAGCTTCACGTGGCACAGGGCCCGGTTAGTGTAGTACACTGCCACTGATGGATTACGGTTCTGGGAGGCAGAACATGGCAGTCAGCACATGTACACTACACATTACAGTACAAAGTTATGTTATGGTGCTATGCTGCTTTCAATTATTAAAACACACAGAAGGGCATGCACGAGTCACTGTGACCTATAAGTGCAATGCAATGCAATGCATCCACCCAACTCTTGCAACTTTCTGTCCATCTATACATCCTTTTGCATAATTGAAGGAATAAGAAGTGCATACATTTGCGTCACGTTAACGTTGTTAATAAGAGGAACAGAGAGGAACGACAGTAAACATACTCTGTGTTAATATATATTAATTTGTACACACTCAAGAGTTAAGTTAGCACTCAAGATTAGACGGTGTTACTACTCACAATCGCTTTGCTGTAGCAGGTGGCAGCCTCCTGGTACTTGCGGCAGAGGAACAGCCGGTTGCCCTGTTCCTTCAGCTCCTGGGCAGTGGAACTCTTCTCGGGGCTGCCCGCCATCTTCTCGCGCGGCTCGGCGGCGCCCGCTCCGCACTGCTTGCCGTACCTGTTCCCCGTCTCTCCGGCTGGTCCGGCTGACAGGCTGACGAATTTCCCTGTCACTTCTGCTTCTTACAAACTACACCGGATAGAAGAGAAGAAAAGAACATGTGCATGTGTGAGTGAGCCCAGTGGTTCTCAACTTGAGGTCCGGGGACCCCCAGGGGTCCTTAGGGGGCTTTCAGGGGGTCCCCAGTTGAATTATTGATAGTTAGGAAGTCTGTGCAATGCTGCAAATGGAACCAAGTAGACACGTAGGGTATAGTTAAATTAACACTGACGAGTTTACATCAAAAGGGAGTGCACGGCCAAATGCATTTCAAACTAAGGGGCCTTTAAATTAAATTGATTGAATACTTTATTAACAGTTTGTAAATGGTACTGTGTTACGATTATAGAATGACGCTAAAAAGGATAACACAAAAAAAGCCCTAAGGGCTTGTTTCCATTGTGGTCCTGTGCATTCAATTCATCAAAAAAGGTTGAGAATCACTGGGTAAACCGACGCCTCACTGCAATGCACCTGCAATGCGTGTCCTCTCCTGTGCATATTGTGGAGGTATACAGTCCTGTTTGCTTTCATTGAACCCACAACTAGCCATGCATCAATGCTACACTAGAAACACATGAACTCATGCCCATGACAACATAATGAAGGTAGACATTAAAGGTGCAGAGCTTTGGCTAACCACCACCCCATAAAATTAAATGACAGCCTGGACGTGCTGTTACCGTAGAAAGTAGTCTAAAGGATAACACAGTCAACTGAGTAGCACATATTGACCCCTGGTTATAGTTTAATGACAGTAGAGCTGTGAGCTGATCAACTGATCATCATTATCATCAATTATGACCACAAGAAAGCAGCACAGCTTGGTGTGTTCAGGTGGAGCAGTTAGCTAGCTAGCAGTGTTGCCAGGTCTGCTTATTATAAGCGACTTTGGGCTTGTTTTGTTTTTTGTAAAGTTGCTTTGCTTGTAAATATTGGTGGTTGCGGTTTTTTTTGTGGGGGCTTGTTTCTTAAGTGCAGTTCCTTTTTGGGCTTCCTAGTGTTGTATAAACCAGTGGTTCTCAAATATTTTCATGTAGCCTAATTCACTTGGTCACAGATCTGAAAATATGTTGTGCCAGGGACCCCTATTTGAGTATTCAAAATGTTCCACATACAAGATTTTTTTTTTAAATAGCAGATCTGCAACGCGTTGTGAGCTTATAGATCTGCTATTTTCAAATAGCTGACATATAGGTTCAAAAGTGTTCCTTTGGCCTGCTTCTTTTGGGCTTGTTTTCATAGACCCGGTTGCTTATTTCTCTCGCAGAATCTGGCAACAATGCTAGCTGGCTAGCTGCTACACCCATCGAGACAATATAGTGCAGGGGCTGCAGTGGCAAATGCCGGCTATAGTAACATTAAATAAGACCGGTAGACAAGAGATGGTTGCAAACAACTCAGTGTCTTGGTGGTGTATCCTTCTTATAGGTTTCTTTTAGGAGCTGTTAACCTGGGCCTGGAACAACCCACCCCCCGCTATCCGCCGCTAGCTAACAGTGTTACCAGATTTTGTGAGAGAAACAAGCAACCAGGTCTAGGAAAACAAGCCCAAAAGAAGCAACTGCAGGCCACATGCAAGAGCACTTTATCGGCTTTTTGAGAACAGCAGATCTACAAGCTCACAACGCGTCGGATCTGCTATTTTCTAAAAGTCTTGGAAGAAAATGTGGGATAACTGTTAAGATTTTCGAAACATTCTAACAACACAAATCTGGTACCTGGGCTCCCTGGCAAAAATATTTTCAGATGGGGGTCCGCAGGACGAATACATTACTTTGGGGGTCATTGATCATGAAAATGTTTGATAAACACTGGGTTTAAACAACATTAGGAAACAAGCCCAAATAAGCAACTACACTTTAGAAACAAGCCCCCAAAAAAAACACAACTACCAATATTTTAACAAGCAACTTTACAGAAAAGAAAGCCCAAAGTCGCTTATAATAAGCAGACATGGCAACACTACTAGCTAAGTGCTGCTTCGTGTACCAGCCAGTGTATCCGTACTTGTTTTGGACAAAATACACGTTCAAAACTCACCTCTAAAGAGCAGGTTCACATCCAGATGGAAAGAACGGATGTATAATTCGCTTTCAGTTCTTAATCGATTGCTTTTTCCCATCCCGGGCTGTCATGATATTTTGTTGTTATGCTGACGTCAAAGTGCTGCTTGCGGAACGACGGAAGCCTGCGAGGTACCGGCCGTGCGGAACATAGTCGCCAAGTAATACCTCAAAGTATCAGCAGATGGCACTATGTGTCAATGTTTTATCCTAGCCTCAGCTTGTTTGAGGTTGGCCTTTTCATTCATAAAAATCACAGGCCTAATATTAAAGATTATTGATTACGCATGAATAATAACATCTTGTCTTTTATAGGAGTATAGTTGAACTTTAGCATGTATCAAGGATCACTTGTGTTCTATATCAAACTTCATTATAAACATTAAGGTTGACATTGACAACCATGTACATTAATTGTGTGTGCTGTGTGCTGACTCCCATACCTATGCTACCCAGATACCCAGAGGATTGCTGGATAGATGGTTGGCATCTGGTCTGACTGGTCTCATCACAAGTTTTTTTATTCATTTAAAAGGGTGAAATTCTTTGTTGTACAAGCTCCATCATTGCAATTTCAAGAAATAAGGAAGGATAAATAAGCGGTTTTCAATTGATTTCAATTGATGATTGTTTTCTTTACAACAAAGCATCACATTCACCTGTTTTCCAGGTCCAAATTAATAAAGTGAGTGGCTAGAATAACAATTAGTTGGTCTCCAGGACCAGGGCAGAATATCTATCTGAATTACTGCTTGTCATGTACGTCATTGCTTTCATCAGTATCCTTGGTAATAAGAATATGAATAATGACACAAATAATGGAATTCTGAAATATTGATGTTGAATGTTAACTTTCATTCTTTGTACTTTTTTTTGCGCAAGTCGAGCAGAATAATTGTGTGCTGAGACAGTAAATGAAACTTGTGGCAGAGCAATGTGACTATTTTCTGCTGCAAATGACAAGAAATATTCCTCTAATGTTTACCATTAAAAACTGACATAACATGAACAATGTTCTTTTGTCCTGGCTTTCAGAGAAAGGTCAAATAATGATCAAGAATTGACCAAATAATCGAGGCCAACCCACACACCACGCAATTCATCCAGTGATACCCCCACACACAGAAAGGTCACAGATATCCACTGGGATTCACATCCAGGCATTTATTATAGAAAGAACACCCAAGTTTACCCCAATGGAGGAATTAGTGAGGGTGTGATTGTGGACAGGGTCATTTTCAGCCAAACCTATCAGATTGGTGTGAAGAGAGGAAGGAACGAGAGGGAGCGTTGATGATGAAAGAGTGTGGTGGGGTCAGCATAGAGATCAGTGTGTGAGGATTAAGCCCCATCCCCTGAGCAAACACACTGATAAAAGTGTGAGGGGGACACCGAGCGATGGATCCACCCTGGCTGTGGCCCCAGCTGTGTTTGCCCAGCTCACCCGGGCCTGCCCCCACCCTCGGCCCCCATCACCACGCAGCCCCCTCCCCTCCCCTGTCACCACAGAGCTGAGCCGGGCACAGCTGTACCAGCCTTGTACCCCACCCAGCTCCCACACACAGCCAGAGACATATATTATATGCACAGACTCTCTAGTAGTCTAATGCAAGGAATTCATCTTCCAGCGAGCGTGACGCTATTATTACACCCTGATACATAGTTTGCCAGACACCAAGGACATTGCGATTGCATGACGTGCAATTCTTGATCAGATTAATATGTAAACAAATACCACACACCACATGTTGGGAGTAGTTGGAGGAGTTACATAATTGTTTAGGGAGGATTATATAAATAGAATAGAACCATGTGTTCCATATAATTTTGGTTGTGAATGGTGTCAATGAATATGTGCTTCAGGACACATACCATGAATAATTTCCTTTCTGCAGCAGTGGCTCGGGAGGTAGAGCGGTAGCCTGGAAACCAGACGAATCTGCCATTACAAAAAAAAGAAATTGCCATGCCCAGTATGCAAATATGGGGCGGGTTTATCTCCAGAGGCATTTTTTGAATTCGGCCCTTGGAAATGCAGGTTCCACACAGAGATCCCAGACTAATATCTACGCAGTGATATTAGTCTGGCCATGCCAGGCTAGAAGAGCGGTGACCTGGGAATCTTAAGGTCCCCCGTTTGAACCAGGCATTGCGTCCAAGTGTTCTTGAGCAAGACACTGAACCCCTAACTGCTCCCTGGGCACTGTTCCTTATCTGCCCACTGCTCCTAATAGTTAAGATGGGTGCACACATTAACCAAAGTGTCCCTATTCTGGGCATAGGCGAACATTCAGCGGAAATAGGTGAACATTCCGCACAAATAGCCAATCTACAAGCTCACAGTGCATTGCGTGGTGATTTGGTGTAGAGGGAAAAAAGGAGGCGGCCAAGTATGGACCCCTGAGGGACATCAGTCAATGAAGTATAGGGTTTATGTGGTTAAAGCGCAAACGACAAATCGGCAAATGTATTTGTTGGCCAATCAACCTTTCCCTTCACTCCCTCCCTCACCCCCCCTGCCACTTGCCAGCCCACTGCACACACTCCCTGCCAACGTCTCAACCGACATTCTCTTCCATCCCCCCGTCAAATGTGACTGCCACCCACCCCCACCAGCTGGCTGAGCTTTGAGTCACCTTGGCAACAGCACCAGGAAGTTGCCCGGGCTTCATTGGCACAACTGAAAAGCTGCCACTTCCTGATTGATTCTGGCCTTTCTCTCTGACTGTGTAGTCGTTTTCCCATTTGGCATTGCCACCCCCCTATTCAGCGTCAAAGCCGCTGAAAAGAGAAAAGGGGTGAACGCACTCTCCTTATCATTAAGCGAGACCCCAGGTTCAACTGGGGTAGACAAAAGAGTAATTATATACAAAGGCTGTCCCTTGTTTTATGTGGCTTGCTCATTTCGAGAGAGGGAAAGCTAGGCTTAAGCACAGTGTGTCGAAGTAAGCCTGTGAATGCAGAAAAGGGGGAGAATAGTTCAACTTTTACAACTGTAAACTGCAGGAGGAATGTATATGTTTTGTGCACATATACTAAACAATAAAGTAAATAGAAGAAAATAACAAAAGTATACCACACACGCACACACACACACACACACACACACACACACACACACACACACACACACACACGCGCACACACACACGCGCACACACGCACACGCACACACACATACATTTTTGTGGTTGCTCGACCCAAACAGATTTTGGTGATCCCATGGCCTTTACTTCAGTGCCACTCTTAAGCCAAAAGGACAACTTTTTCACACACATTACACAGTAGCCTATATCTCAAAATCTACTGGGCAGGTTGCATTACATTTACTAGGAGACTCTTTATCAACTACGGGTTCAAAGCCTGTAATTTGCTGAGCATAATCATGCTTACTGGAGGATAACCCTAGACTTGTGTAGCCTGACAATCAGAAATATTCACCAACTGATGTCTGGAGAAAACAAAATTCAATATATGGGCTAGAACAGCAGCAAGAATGGATGCTAACAAACCTATGACTACTGCTTTGAAAACCAATCATATCACTATCCCAATATGAAGGACCACCCTAAAGTCCTTGCATTGGTTCTGCTTTGCAGTTTGTTTGTTTTAGTTTTTTTTATTTCCCATACATTGAAAGTAGATGTCACCAATCGTACTGGTTGGCAATAGGCAGAGATCTCTGATGGTCTGGCCAAGCAAGACTAGGATATCCCCAATAGATTTTGGTGACCCATGGCTTTTCCTCTAATGCCCCCTTCAGTGAATATACCATGCACTCAGATTCAAATGTTCCTCAATACTTTTAAATGTCCCTCTATTTTCAGAATTTCCCCCACTAATGAGGGCATGGGGCTCGAGGGATGGCAATGTTGGTCGGTTTCAAAACACTTTGGTCTGGTAAGGAGCCACTGGTAAGGTTTTATTGGGCACTAGTAGATCATTTAGACTCAAGTCTTATTTAAATCATGTTACTTGGAATGGAACATTTCAACTGTTACTGACCACTTTCTCCAGCCAAACTGCCAGCCTTTCGGACGTGGACATGTCCAAACCTGTCCTGGTTAAAGACCATAGGTCCCAGCTGCTCCTCGCCACCAGCCTTTTGTTATTATTGCAGTTGACAATGCCTATTGTATGTATATTGAAAGACATCTTCTGTACCGATGTAATGGTTGCAAAAAAAAAGGAACCTGAAGGAATATCCTAATATAGCAAGGTAGAGGCTATGAAAAGCCAGGAACTGAGCTTGCATGAACTGAGTTTCAGACTTATCTAAACCTAGTTTGAACGAAGAACAAGAAATGTAGCTCCCATTTCAATACATCTATGCTTTTTACGCAAGGAAACAGAAGAAATTAAGGCAATTTCAATGTTAATAAATCTTTCTTTATTTTGAAAAATGTCCCATACATTGGAATTAGATGTCACCAATCATATAGGGCCACAATGGAAACAAGTACCCAGGACTTTTCTGTGTTATCCTTTTAGCCCAAATGTCTGACTGTACCTTGTGCTGTTTACATTTCTGTCTAATCAAGTATTCAATCAATGGCAATAGGCAGAGATCTCTGATCGTCTGACTATGCGAGACTAGGATAACCCCAACAGATTTTGGTGACCCATGGTTAACTTTTTCCTCTTCAGTGAATATACCATATATGCCCTCTGACACAAATCCTCCTCTATTTCCTGAATTTTCCCCACTAATGAGTGCATGGGGTTCGAGGGATGGCAATGTTGTTCGGTTCAAAACACTTTGGTCTAGTAAGGAGCAGCACAACTTCTATTGGCCACTAGTGGGGCATGTTATATTTGGAATGGAACATTTCAACTATTACTGGCCACTTTCTCCAGCCAAACTGCCAGCCTTTCGGAAGTGGACGTGTCCAAACCTGTCCTGGTTAAAGACCATAGGTCCCAGCTGCTCCTGGCCACCAGCCTTTTGTCATTGTTGCAGTTGACGACTTGTGTATGTATATTTAAAGACATCTTCTGTACCAACCTAATGGTTGCAAAAAAAGGAACCTGAAGGAATATCCTAATATAGCAAGGTATGAAAAGCCAGGCAAAATGTTACTTTGCAGTCTGGTTTTACTGTGGTACCAGACCAGTTAAATATTCATACAAGAAATGTAGCTCCCATTTCAATAAACCTATGCTTTTTATTCAAGAAAACAGAAGTAATTCAATTTCAATGTTAATTCATTTAAAAAAAAATTGCACAAAAAAAGTGCTATAGTTGTGAATAACATCTTTACTAATTGGATTCCAACAGACTAGCTTGCTGGGAGATCATTTCAATTATACAGCTTGTATTTGTAATCAATACAATAAAATACAATAAAATATAAAATTGGTGCATTATCAAGTCAAATATTTATCAAATATTGCACATTCATATGCCTCATTGCACATTTATACCTTACACATTTTATACCTGCCCTTATTATGCTATGCTGATGTGGATACTGTTAGGCTTTTTCTTTTTTGGGCGGTGAAACCGCCCCTATAAGTGAGGTTTGGAAATTTGTACAATTATCCTGCGCTGTGATTGGCCAAAAATTCACCCGCCTAACCCTGCACCGTGATTGGTCAATCACAATCTATGCAGGACTGTGATTGGCCAGTGTCACATGACACATGTGCATAGCCCTATATAAGAAACCATAACTTAAAAAAAAACATATATTTGTTTTTTTTAAGTTATGGTTTCGTCCATCATAAAGAGTGTTTCAATAAATGTATTTATTTTTTGTACATGATTGGTTGACTCCATTCAGTATTGTGATTAGCTAGCAAGACACCGCCCACTTCACACAGGGTGTGATATTTAATTCTTTTATCAGTTTTTCAGTTTTATTATTACTATTTTCATTATTGTTGTAGCACTGTACTTTGTGAACCGCACAAAATTGCATTTCGTTTTTTGTACTTTTATGAACAGTGACAAATAAAGGCTTTTTGATTCTTGAGCCTCAGACTTCTGTATTATTCATTCATCAGGTTGTGAGTGATCATGCGTTGTTTCAAAGCTTTGCATCTTCGTTCGGCAGAAAAGGAGAAGAGTTGGATTTTTCTGCTCTTTTGGTTGTAGAGTCTTATCATCACACTACCTTCATGCATATAGATTAGAATGGTGTCAAACTAACTTCATGCGACAGAGGCAAGCAGTTGGAAAAATACCAGGACACCTAAAAGGGTCAAGGGTCATCCACACACCTCCGCGTCCTTGATTAAGCTTCCTGTCAAAGAGGGGGAGGAATAACACCTCTGCTCTCCTGCCCCTAGGGAAAGATAGATCAATCTCTTTTATTCACATCACACAGACACAGAACACAGAGATACGCACAAACACACATAAGTGTACATACCTTAACACACTGTTTCCCAAACAGTGGGTAGGGAGGACCCATCTTTGGGTCGCATACCAATTTTTATGGGTCGCGGGTAAATATCTCAATTTTTCCGTTTCCTACATTTAAAATATAATATATATTTCAAATGATTTTAAAAAGTTTAAACAAAGAAAATCACAACTTTTCATCAATTAAAAACAATTCTAACATTGTTCAAAAGTATTTCATAAATACAATTTAAAAAAATCTAATAATTTCCATAAATATATTTTTTATAAAGTTTTATAAGTGGTGAAAATTGCAGATCTACAAGCTCACAACGTGGCACGAAGCGACGTGTTGAGAGCTTGTAGTTCTGCTATTTTCACTAGTTTGGGTCCCGGGTAAACGTTTAATTTCTCTTTTGGGTTTTGAGCTAAATAGTTTGTTTTAACACAACAAAAGTCAAATACTGATTTGCTCTGATCTGATGCAAACCTGTCTGTATCACACATCGACCCAAACATTGCACATTGCACCTTCACTGAATTTCATGCATTACATTACAACTTCCAATTCAGCACTTGCTTGTTTCGCAGAGTTGGCGTTAACAAACTATGAGTTAACTATTAACGGTTGCAGACTCAGAGAAGCACAGCAACAGCAACTGGAGGCAGAAGAGTTTGTTTTTCAAACAAGGGGTGTTAATGCAAAAATCCTTTACACCCTGGGGGGTTAATGCAACACCACCCCAAACCAAACCCCCCACAGAAATCACACACACACACACACACACACACACACACACACACACACACACACACACACACACACACACACACACACACACACACACACACACACACACACACTCCACCCCCCCCCCCCCCTTTCAGCTGGCTTTGATGGATGCACCACGGCTGGGAGAGGGGGTGGAGGCTCTGTAGCCTGTATTAGTTGTGGGTGGGGGAGTTTTTCTTTCCTTCTTTCTCTTTTTTACAATGGACCAAATTTTGGAGGGAACTCAAAACTTCTATATCAGGCAAATTTATTGGGAAGATAAAGCGGGAATGTCACCATGTTGGCCTTTAGTGGTGGCCTCGAGCTCTCTCAGTGGCGAAAAGCCTGACGTCTCCATAGGGACTTTAAAACCTCGTAAACATGACATGTTTCCTTAAATAGACAAACTTCCTTCATGTAATTACTTACAGCCTGTGATAGACCATATACTTAACTTTTTACAGTCGCAACGAGCTTAGCGTAGCTTGTATTTCATAGCTTTATCTAAACCAAAACAACTGTCCTGGTACAGCAGCACAAAAGTTGCACTATTGATAGTGATTTTGTTCTTGTAAATGGGAAGACAAAATGACAAGTTTCTGAGGGATGGACACATTCAGCGAGGGCAGCAGTTGTCACTTTCCCTCCCTCTACGTCATCGCCCCACCCCCTTGTCCCCACCCTTAAACTCCCCCGATGTCCCCTGAGGTCATGCTCTCTGGAGGTCACCAAAACCCACCTTTGTTCCAACCCCCAAGTCCCCACACACAATCCAGAGGAGCTAAGCCAGACATAATGAGCAATGGGCTAATTGTGTGTGTGTGTGTGTGTGTGTGTGTGTGTGTGTGTGTGTGTGTGTGTGTGTGTGTGTGTGTGTGTGTGTGTGTGTGTGTGTGTGTGTGTGTGTGTGTGTGTGTGTGTGTGTGTGTGTGTGTGTGTGTGTGTGTGCGCGTGTGTGTGTGTGTGTGTGTGTGTGTGTGTGTGTGTGTGTGTGTGTGTGTGCAAACCAGACAGAGGTATGGGAGGGGCATGAGGGGTCCTTGAGGGAGAATCAGGAAAAGGTTGCTATAATGTCATTCACAGACATTCCTGAACAGGAAATTGCATATAGAACATAATTTTATCCTGGATATACCCAAGATAATTACCACTGGTGCACTGGTTCACGATACACGTTGCACACAATGTCTTACGAAATTCATAGCATTTAGATGTATTTCTTAATTTGCTTCCATTGCCTTGTCTTCAACTTCTTCAAGTGTACAGCTGTAAAAGAGTGGGTGAAATATAAAGTTCAAGCTCCCATTGAAGTTTAAAATAAAGAGTCATAAGAATAATAGAGAATAGAGAAAGAAACAAGGGAGACACAGTGAAATAACGCTGAACAATGTCAAATCTATAATGTCAAACATACTGTAGCATGGTCAAAATAGAAATGAAATGAGGTAGAATATCGTTGCTGTCTGGACTGGCAGAAACCTTGTATCTCCATATTTAAACTTTTTATGTTTTTTTTGTATATAGTGTCACACAAAAAACAGGGGAAACGGCACATTATGAATTAACCACTTGAGCCGTATTTCAAATAGGACAGATCTACAAGCTCACAGCGCGTAGCAATGCGAAGCATTTGAGCTTGCAGGCCTGTTAGTTTCACTATTATAGATACTTTGTTATTTATATACTTTTGAAAGTACGGTATTTTTAAAAGCAAGTACTCCAGTACTTTAACTCAAGTAGAGATTTGACAGAACCACTTTCACTTGGAGTTGAGTAATATTTGACCAGGTTGAGGTTGAGTTCTTTGTCCACCACTAGCCTACACATACATATATGGCATGTTCACATTGAAGTACTCTATAGTCATTTTATTTGTTGTTCACATTCAATCAAATACACTACTTTATGAACGTCTATATACCATGGAGCATGCTCACAGAGTCAGTACACCTGAGAGTTGAGGTATTCCCTGGTTATATACTGGTTGTCAAGAGGGGGTTTGGCTCTTGGATATAACCAGGGATACTGGTCTTACCGATGCGTTGCCACTCTTTTGCTTATTATGCTATGTGTATGTATGAAGATAATATCTTAGGTTTTTCCTTTTGTTCTTTCCTGGAAAACGACGAAATGATAGAGCTTGAAGAGCATGAAAACTAATTTCACCTAATGATTTGCACCTGTAAACCTGTGATGTGACAATAAGCTTTCTGTTAGGATTTGCTTATTCCCATTCCACCACCAATTCTTCAACATATGAAATAACTTCAATTTTTTTAAATTGTTGCTGATATGTCTAAACTTTTGTCCCCTGCTCAGGTGTGAAAGAAAAGAAACAAAATACTCCTCCCTATCCGCTACTCCCCAGACAATCCAGCTATTTGTTGTCATGTAAAGTTGCTGAAAGCAGCTTGTCTTGATCCCAGAAGCGTGTAGTCGGCAGATCCCAAATTGGACGGTAATCAGATCAGTGTGAGGAGTTTGACAAACGACCAATGACAACCACTGGACCCTGGAGGAGGGGAGGGGTTGCCCGGGGTCAAGGCTGGGGGGTCAAAGGTCGGCCTTTCAGAATCGCTCAATCGAAGGGCCATTAAATCCCATCTTTGTACGATTTTTCAGTATGCCTTGGTTCCATTGGATGCCCCCATCTCCGCACTCCAACGTCCAGTTCGGCAGGCACTGGACTCCAAGGGTGCAGGAATGGCCGAGGTGGGGGTGGGGGGGGGGGGTTGATAGATGCTCCATGCTTGTCTTTCAGATGGAACAGGACAGGGATTGACTTGAAAAATGGGGTAAAATGTATTGTTTGAGGCAACTTGGAGTGAAAAGCAGTCGACCACTTTGAACTATCTAGTATTTTAGCAAAGTTTTAAATGCCTAGAAAGAAGGAATTAGGGGGATATTGCTGGGAAGTCAATAGATGTCCCTGCTGGTCATTCCCCAAAAAAGGTTGTTTGGGGAAACTTGAACAATTTTACACAGTGGCTATACATTTCTACAGTGGTGGAAAAAGTACTCAAATGTTTTACTTAAGTAAAAGTTTCAATACTGTAATGTAGAAATACTCTGTTACAAGTAAAAATCTGGAATTCAAAATGTACTTGAGTAAAAGTTTAAGTAAAGGTTAATGTATGTTTTATAATATAATGATTTGTATCTGCAAAGTAACTAGTAACTAAAGTTTTCAAATAATTGTAGTGGAGTAAAAGTACAATATTTACCTCTGAGATGTAATGGAGTAGAAGTAAAAGTATTGGAAATTGGAAATACTTAAGTAAAGTACACATACCTCAACATTGTACTTAAGTACAGTACTTAAGTAAATGTACTTAGTTACTTTCCACCACTGCATTTCTATGTGCTCAGAGTTAAATTATCACAGAGGATGTTGTGTAAATGAACTAATGCAACCAACCACTTTAACCCCAGCATGCCTATTCTGGGGGGAACATTCAGCAAAAATAGCAGATCCATATAAGCTCACAACACGTCGTGTTAAGACGTGAGCTTGTAGATCAGCTATTTTTGGCGAAGAGATTTGGTGTAGACAGAAAAAAAGCGGTCCAACGAACAGTTTATGCAATGTGAAATGGGCTTTAACCTGCATTCCATCACTAATTATTCCTACCCATATCAGTTTTAAGGTTAATTTATAAGCTACATTGTTGAATGACTGTGTCAGCCATTAAATGTCGAGTTATGTATTTTCAACTGAAAGAAGTTGAAAATAAGCACACTATTTTCAGTTGAATATACATCATGTTTTTTAGCTGACACCGTTGACAGATGTGTACTAGTATAAAACAGCCTTCAGGCATTTATAAAGACCAAACTTGGAGTAAGGCACACACAGTTAATTTCCTTTCGGGACAACTTAAGAGCATAACAGCAACGCTGCCAGGGTTAGAGGCTGGACCATCAATAATAAAACACTATAATGTGAATAACATTTATACATTTATTCCTTGGCCAAGTGTGCATGTCCGTGCCGGCACCACTTCAAGCAATTTGTAACTCTAAAAGAAAAGCCTCTCAAGAATAAATCTGACACACAAAAGCCCTTGGAGATCCCAATGTTCTCTTAAACTTCTGTGAAAAATGTCCGCATTGGGGGTTGAGCTTTTCCTGATCAGATGAACGAGAAAGACAATATGATTCCATTTCAGAGATTTTCTCTGTTTTTTTCCTTTTTCCTTGCTCAGTACGTGTTATGTCATGTGTAAAGTATGTCGTCTCTGGGGCGTCTTGTCTCTATCTTTGTTTTCCTACGCCTGCCGTCCAAATTTCCATCACAAACATCTCACCCCGACTGACCCTGCGCTTTCTCTCTATGAGGAGGCCCTGATTAGCCCTCATACATGTGCAGATCTAGGCCCAAAAGCCTTAAGTCAGTGGTGTGCAAGAATGTTTCTGTGTGCATGCGTGCATGTGTGTGTGTGTGTGTGTGTGTGTGTGTGTGTGTGTGTGTGTGTGTGTGTGTGTGTGTGTGTGTGTGTGTGTGTGTGTGTGTGTGTGTGTGTGTGTGTGTGTGCACGTGAGTGTGTGTCTAGAAAGGGTGAAAGAGTGCATGCATGCACTCATGCGTATGGCTGTGTGCATGAATGTGTCAGGAATTCAAGCCTATATACTTCTCCACGCTCTAATTATTCAACATCTCGCCTTGCCTTTCCTTTCCTCTCTCTCTGTCTCTCTGTCTCCCTGTCTCGCTCTTACAGAAGGACACAGTTCACTGCGGAAAGAAACTACTTCTATTGAGGAGTCACTCAGTCAGAGGACAGACTTGGTTTTGTCAGTCGGCTCTTGTTTTCCCCTGGTCTCCTCTGCTCAGCAGCCTTGGGGTCAGATGGAAAGAATAAAAAAGCATAATAACCCCACAGAGCAGTCAGATAAATATTTATCATTTTTGGTACATCGCTGCTATCGGGCAGAAACCTCTTATCTCCATATTTGAACTTTTTGTGTTTTTTTCCCCGTAAATTAATGCCTTACTTGATCATATACTACAGCATCACACAAAAGCATCCTAAGTAGCAGAGCCACAAGTGGATCTGCTACTTTTGCTATTTTCGAATTTGAATCTTTGGGGTTTCCACCCGACAGAGACGATATGCTTTGCAGAATTCCTAACTTCCTAAAAATAGGAAAATACAAACTGTTCGTTCGCCACTCAGGGTGCTAGCTTGCAAACATGTCCCCTAACACTTGTGCAGCTACTGCAGACAGCTATGGATCTCTTTTGTCTGTTTTCAACTACCTCCAGTATGAGCATCCGGACTTTTACTTGTAACAGAGTATTTCTACATTGCAGTATTGATACTTTTACCTATGTAAAAAATGTGAGTACTTTTTCCATGAATGTCACCATTTCTCTTGCATTTTTAATAACAATCTTTTACAAACACGTCTGCTTTGGTAAAACAAGCATCTATCAGACTGGCTGCCAGCTGCTACAGGATGTCACAGACCTAAATTGCATACCGGAGACGGTAGTATAGGGGGCATGGCCAGGAATAGGATCTATATAGCTACAGTTGTACTGTATGTCTGCAGTCTGCACTACATGGTAAATGGTGCATTAATATAGCGCCTTTATCCAAAGCATGTTACAATCTGCAAATACATTCACCCATTCACACCAGTAGTGGAGGAAACCATGCAAGGCACTAACCTGCTTATCAGAAGTATTAGTAATAGGGTTCAGTGTCTTGCTCAAGTGACACTTCGTTCATCGCTAACCAAGGGAGAACCGGGGATCAATCTGGGAAAGCGCTCTACCACCTGAGCTGCTGGAGTCCCTGTAATCCTCTGAATGCTCTACTTTGGCAATCACCAGTGGTGGAAGAAATACTCTGTCACAAGTAAAAGGCCTGTGTTCAAAATGTTACTTGAGTAAAAGTACAAAAGTATTGGCATCAGAAGATACTTAAAGTACCTAAATTAAAGGTACTAAAATGTTTGAAAATAGCCGATCTACAAGCTCACAACGTGTGTTGTGAGCTTGTAGATCGGCTATTTTCAAATAGCCTATGTATAAAATAGGGCTGAAGTTGTTAATATGTTTTATAATATAATAATATGTATCTGCAAAGTAACTAGTGAATAAAGTTTTCAAATACTTGTAGTGGAGTAAAAGTACAATATTTGCCTCTGAGATGTAGTGGGGTAGAAGTTAAAGTTCTGAAAATTGGAAATACTGCAGCAAAGTCAGAAATCCTCAAAAGTGTACTTAAGTACAGTACTTGAGTAAATGTACTTAGTTACTGGTCCCCAAAAATCTCTTTTATTCATTTGTAACTCAGTCTGAGAGTGTAAGAATTTTACCAAATTGAACCATAAGGGCCATGTGTATTGCAAATGTACATGGCCCTTGATGCTCCTGTATGTCTATGTACTTTGTATAGTCCTGTGCTAAGTGATACATTATTTTATGTTAGATTGCCTAGGCTCCGCAACAAATTCTTTGTATTTAACCCATACTTGGGAGCAGTTTTTACATGAAACATGTTTTACTTGTAGTGTTGTGTTAATTATAGCAAAGAAGAAAAGTAATTTTTTCCCAGTATTCATTGCACCTGTTGGGTGCTTTCAAATACACCTGTTAACATTAGAACATCCACCACAGCACGGGAATACACCCCAAGGGATAGGTGATATGATATCCTATTAGGGGGTGCGTTATGCAGACAGAGAACTGGGAGGGGTTGTTTGTGGGCAAATGAGGAGAATAGCTTTACTCCGAGATGGGAGAGGGGGAGACAGCACATTTAGGCGGTCCCCTCAAGGGCTTCTCCCAACAAAGAGTCCTCATTTGCAGCAGATGTAAAGGTTTTTAAAAGACAGGTTCCATTGATGACTCAGAGAGACCAAGTGCAGGTGCTGAGAGACCAAAGCGAGGGCATCTCATGTGTGATGGCGTTTTATAAAAACGACATCAAAAGAGGCCAGAGGCTAACCAAGGTCAGTTTGAATGGAGCTGATGAGAGATGGTGTGACATAAAAAGATGCTCCACATTCAGAACCGGTGCCCAATTATGGACACACTGATTCCCTATTCTTAGGCTTTGATTGTTGTTCGGGGACCGATATGTGAAGAGATTCAGCTTGTTTGTTGGGCAAAT